>NC_082667.1:111805726-112115911 GCF_025265405.1 Mesoplodon densirostris | reverse complement strand
CTTCTCTCCAATCTGCCAGGCAAGAAAGAGCCTCAGGGTGAATCTTTTGGGGGAAGGAAAGAGGAGGGGGAAAAGGGTTGGATGGAAAATGTTACCTTAGAGAGAGCAGTATCAAGAATCTTGTCCCCTGTGGTGGACATAGCAACTGAGGAGAGAATCAACAAATCAGACATTCAGTGATCAGCATTTATTGAGCCCCTACTGAGCTCAGCACTTGTGCTAAGATTGTTGGTGGATACAGAGGCACATAAGCCCTAGTCCCTACCCTCTGGGAATGTACGATCTAGGAGGAAGACCAGACGTAATCACAAAAAGACCCAAAGCAGATGTTAAATGCCAGGCAAGCCCAGGTAGTCAGAGCTGGAGGTGTTCAGAGAAGGAAAGGGCCCTCCAAACTGGGGACAGCCAGAGGCAACAGGACCAGGCTTTGGTCCAAGACAAAGCCAGAAACACTGTGTTCTCCCCTCCAGGGGTTAAAGGCTTCCCATTAGCTTCCATTCCTGTCCAGAAAACTCACTGATTTCAAACTGCAGGCCTGGGTATAAGGCTTTCAGCGTTGCCACCACACTGTCCGTCTGTATGCGGGCCAGCTGCGGGTAGAAATTCAGGTTAGTCCTGTCCTCTGGCCACTACCCTAAGGTCAGACCCTCACAGGGTCAGGGAGATCCTGAAAGGATTGGAATTCAGAGAGGGGATTGAATGCCCACCTAGGAAGGGGAGGGGTCTGGCCTAGGAATCCTCTGTACCCCAACTTCCCAGCCCAGGGACTATCTATTTACAGAATGCAATCTGTCATCCTGCATGGGATTTGATACTCAGTCACCCCATTTCCTCATCCCCGAGCTGCTGAGAACGCTCTGGGCCCCCCAACTTATAATACCGTGAACACAGAAGTCTCTGACATACCTCCTCCACCCCGGTACTTACACTCACCTGGCTCTTGCGGGTACCCACGCGAATCACTCTCATCTTTGAGCTGTTTTCTTCCTGCAGAAAAAGTCCCCAGGTCACAGTCCCTGCTGCTCTTTGTATTCCTCAACACCTTGTCCAAGAACCAGAATCACTGGCTTGGAAGAAAGGAACCTCAGCCCCTGGCCTGTGGCCAGCTGAGCCTCGGAGTGGGGAAACACTCCCCTCCCCAAGACTGGTCCCTTTACCTTCCCCAACAATACCTTCTGCCTCCTCAGGGATCCAGAGAAGCAGAGACCAGAGTGAAGTGATAGTAGGACCTGCTGTTGCTGTAATGACCAGGACACTAAGCCCTGAAGCCCATCCAAGCTAAGGCAGTAGGAATGCTGCACTCAGCCAGGTGGGTAGAGAGATAAGGTCTATCAGTCTGGCCCCAGGGAGGGTGGGGCCTGCAGCAGGCAGAGGCAGGACAGCTGGGGCCACACAGGGGAACGTGAGCTGAGTCACTGAGGACAAGTTCAGCATCCACAACAGAGCGGCACTTGAGAAAGCTTCAGTGCCACCTAGATGCCATAAGAGCTACCCCACAGCTGCTGCACTATGGATCTCATAATCTGGACGGAATGCATGACTGGGGTGGACAGATCTGACGTACGGTCCTGCTCAGCCTCTTGGCTGGGCGAAGTTGAACACATCATCTTATTTGTTCATCTATAAACCTGTTTGTTCATCTATAAAATGAAGAAGTTTGCACTCAAGTATCTTCTGCTTTTGATATTCTGTAAGACTAAGAGGGTGAGCTGTCTAATGTCCATTCACCTAGAGTGCAGCCTCTGGTTTCACCACAAAGGAAATATTAGGATGTCAGAGACCAAGCCAAGAACTCAAAGGGCCATGCCTCTTCCTCTTGCCAGGGCACCTTGGACAAAGGTATTCAGTGCCAAGCAGGCAGAACTGGGTTCTCCAGTCAGGTCCTGTTTCTTCCCAGATCAGACAGTGGTCACTATAGATACTGTCAACTTCCCCTGTTCTGGGATCTTCATCCTACAGAATTCTTCTGCAGTCAGGTATCTGGGGCCTCTGTTGTTGGAGGAGGTGACAGCTGGCTGCTCTTGGACTCTAGTCTATTCCATAGCTATCACTTCTCCAATAAATAAACGCTGGGGGACCCTAAGCAAATTAGGCTAGGTTTGAAATGCTAAACATGGCAACTAAAATTCTGGACCACAGGGAGCCCACACAAAGGGATCTAAGGTCCCAGAAACTGCTATGTTCAAACAACCCCTTAATTTCATTGATTCTGCACAGCATATTCAAGTCAGATTGTTCCAGTAAAAAATTCCTTATTGAGCATGTATATCATTGCTTTTAATCTTCATAACAACCTATCAGGTAGACAGGGCAGGCACCTCTGGAACTACGTTACAGAAGCAAAGTCTGGCTCTGAAGAGCAAAGTGACTTGCCCTGGGCCACAGGGTTAATCATGGGTAGAGAGCTGGAATCCAGATCTTCTTACTCCTAGTCCAGCACTCAGGAATGTCAGCAATGGCACAGAAGCCCACTCCTTGCCAGCACACAGGTCAGGGAGAGAAAGGGCAGCTGCCCCACTCCTTTCTTATCTCAGGCTGACGTTGGCCTCATGGGCTCTGCAGTTTGCATCTGCACAAGCCCAGAACTGGGACCCCAGACTAGGAAAAGGAAGGCCCAAGGGCGTCCCCCGTCCATGGTAGTAACCCAAAGATGTGTCTCAGTTGGAGACTTTTGAGTGTAGGCTGGGGCTGGGTGTCCATTAAAAAGAAAAAAAGCGGAGAAGGTGCACTTCCAAGATGTTTGTGTGCAGTTCGGAGAATTCGAGGTACACTCTCCTCTCTGGATCCAAAATGGAACACTTCCCCAAGGTGGCTGAATCTCGACTAGGACCTGTCTCGTGTGAAGGGATCCCGGGGAATAGCACCCTGTCTCGTGCAGACGAATTTTCCTGTGTTGGGTCACTACATCTAGAGCCGTGGAAACCACGCCTCATGGAATCCCATCCAGATCCCCGCAGGAACGGGGTTCCGTTCGAGACAATCCATCTGCTCTTAAGTCCGCCCCCACCGCTCACTGATTCCCGTAAGGGCAACCCAGCTACTGGCCCTTTAAAAACTGTTCGAACCAAAAAAAAAAAAAAAAGACGGATAATCGTCCCGACCAATTGACGACGGAGAGTGCCAACTTGGGGCCAATCGTGGCACTGCTAGTGCAGAAGACCGAAGCTGCGAGGGTCACCGTCTCAGGACTCACCGCCGTTGCGGCCGCGTCGCCGTTACCAGACATGGCTGTGCGCGGGAAGTAGGCCGTGGGCTGCTGCCAATGTCCTCCGGAGTCGGGCAAGCTGAAGGCCCCGGCCGGCCGGGCACTGGGCGCACGCGGAGCTCGCAGTCCTCCGGCAGCCACACACTCCCGGCTCCGCTAAGTGCGTGCGTCACTTCCGGCCCCGCCCCAGAGGTCCTAGACCTCCCCTGGGCGGGAATTAGAACGATTGCAACAGAGAAGACCTTACCTTGGGTTACCGCACCTACTCCCCCAGGCTGGCTCTCGTCTTCCCCGTTTGAGACCCAGGCCCACCAACTGTTCATTTTTACTTTTTACGTAGCCAGGAATACCGATGGTCAGTGGCCAAGATATGCTTCCCGGATTTATCCACAAAGTAAGTTCTTTGCAGTCCCTCCTACCGCCACCCAAGGGAACGTCAATAAACCAAAAGTAGGCGTGCCGAGAGGAAAAGGATATTAACCCTACAATGCGGCGTCGGAAGTTAAAGGCTACTTGAGCAACTTACCATGCCCCCAGGCTGCATTCAACGTCTACACATAAAAGAGACCTGCTTCGGAAAGCTAGTGACCCAGAATTCCACAGCTTTATCTCCTTAGCTGTGGCACAAGCAATCAGTGCAGCTCATGTGGTGCTTCTTCTGCTACAACCCTGAAGCAGGCAACTAAAGACAAATAACTGAAATGGGAGTGCCAACACATTATTAGTGTTAGTGGGAAAAGGGCTTGTGAGTAAAAGTGCTTTACCCACTAACAGTACTAATAACCACGTATTAACCACTTTCAAAAAACTGGACACTTGTCATCCATACCAGCCCGAGGGCTACAAGATTCCAGCCTTGACTTATCTCTATGTATTTCAAAAGCACCTGGTATTTGACAGAGATGTTTTGCAACTGAGCTTTAAGAGATATGCAGTGGTCAACAGCCCCGAACTAGCTCTGACTTGACCACAGGACCTGGTGTCCTAAAGCTACCTTTGCTTCATTACCATGCCAAGATCCCCGCCCAAGGGGGATATTTGTACTCTGCTAGGCGCAATTCCTGCCGTGTGGAAGACTGTGATGCCCCAGCTCCCCACCCCCCAGAAATCTCTGCCCTGTTTCTAGAGCCCTGATGACATCTGCCTCCTATCCCTTAAATTCTCTTACTGCCCTCCCTTGGGGGAGAAGGTGTCTTTAGAGCATGTGCTCTCCCCTCTCCATTCCTTGATCAATGAATAGTTCCTGCTCTGCTATACTGAACATGGTGTTGTTTGACCGGAATTTGCAACTCCAGGCAGAGGACCCACTGAGGGGTCACTGACCTCTTGGGGACCAGTAACACATCCACTGATTGGCTCCTTTGACCTTCATAACAGCCGTACTAGAAAGATGTAATTCCTCGTGTACAGACGAAGAAACTGAGGTCCAGAGAAGGTTCAGAGTTGCCCTAAGTGAAACTAAGAATCAAGCTCAGGGCAGCTGACCCAAAGTCTGTATTCTTAGCTGCTACCAGTGTAGTGTACTCTATCTGCCTCTTCTGAATACTACCTAAACCACAATGTCTAAGCTACTTCTTTTAATTAAACAACCCCATAGGAGCAATTTTCCAATGGGCAGTGTAACCCCAATTACACGCAGACACTTAGCAATACAAACTTCAGCTGACAACTTCGAAGAGGGAACAAAATGTTTCAATAAAGGCCCTTTTATCCTGCTTATCATCTGGTACTGAATACAGCAAGACACCAACCCACCCATTATGAAGGCAGCCTTTAAAGCCCAAGGCTCCCCACGAGAATAGGCCTCCAGCTTGAATACTCTGTCCTTACAAGAGCCACAGAGACCAGCCACACTATAGAGCAGAGTCCTCAGTCCGGGCTGCTCTTGGGGCTCAGGCCTCAGGCCTTTGCAGAGGTTCTTCAACTGAACTCTACTAGATGCCACAGGCCCCACTCATTACTGGAATGAAGTCCCGTCAACATCATCTTTAAGGAACTCTGTAGGAAGGGAAGGGGAGCTCTAGGAGAGCAGAGGGAAAGAAGTACATTTTGCACAGTTAAGAATCACCAGGAAGTCCCCAGAATAAATCCTTCAACCCCGAAATCATTATATGCTTTTATTTATAGACTCTGGGAGCCAGGACCCAAGCACAGCCTGGTGCTCTTGGATAGAGAATAAAGCCGCTATTGTCCAGACTCTGAGGTTGCTGAGGTGCCCTCCCCCTCTGGTCTGGAATGATCTACACTGCTCAAAAAGTCAACAGGAGAAATGGCAGGTTGGCTGAAGGAGGAGGCAGGAAAAGAAAGTCCCCTTAAGTCCTGAGGGCTATGGCATCAGATGAGAGCAGAGTCCTGGGCATGTCTGCCTAACTCCTGTGCAACAGCCCTGTCTCTGTCCCCCTGTGTCCCTGCTGCTGGGCCTCCACCATCACACCCCTCCCACTAGCCGCTTAAGTGCCCCTCCTGGCGTGTATGAGCAAGTCCCTCTGCAGCCCAGCCTCCAGGCTCGCAGTCAGTCGGGCTGTGGGCGGGTCGGTCAGCAGAGTCAATTTGTTGAAAACACCTCGGCCAAAGTAGTCAGCAATCACAGAGAAGCTGTCGTTGGAGCACTTGAGCTGCAGGGAAAGAGAAGAGTTGCGAGTCAAAAACCCACAGGACGGGCTTCCCTGGTGGCACAGCAGTTAAGAATCCACCTGCCAATGCAGGGGACACAGGTTCGAGCCCTGGTCCGGGAAGATCCCACATGCCTCAGAGCAACTAAGCCCATGCGCCACAACTACTGAGCCTGCGCTCTAGAGCCCGTGAGCCACAACTACTGAAGCCCGCGCGCCTAGAGCCCGTGCTCCACAACAAGAGAAGCCACCACAATGAGAAGCCCGTGCACCGCAACGAAGAGTAGCCTCCGCTCAACGCAACTAGATGAAAAGCCCGCGCACAGCAACGAAGACCTAACACAGCCAAAAATCAATCAATCAAAATAAAACAGAACACCTCATTCCATCTCTTTAAAAAAAAAAAAAAGAGAGAAGCCACTACAATGAGAAGCCCGCGCACCGCAACGAAGAGTAGCCCCCGCTCGCCGCAACTAGAGAAAGCCTGCGCACAGCAACAAAGACCCGATGCAGCAAAAAATAAATAAATAAAATAGATGCATTAAAGAAATAAAATATTTAAAAAAACAAAAAACCCACAGGAGGAAGAGAAAAGAACACCAGTCCCCAGCGCTCACCACCTCCCTGTGGGCGGGGGAGTCACGTCATCCCCACCTGGTGCTGGAACTGATCATGGAGATCTCGCTTCTGTTCCTGGGCCCGAATCATATCCATGACCTTGCGGTTTTCAGGGAGGCAGGTGGGGCAGTCGGCATCACTTTCCGAGTAACTCTCAAAGCAGTGCTGGTGGAAGGAGTGGCCGCAGAGAAAGTGGACTGAGGGCAACTCCAAGGCACTGTTACAGATGCTGCACTTGGTCTTCTGGAAAATCTTCGGACTACAGGCAAGGGAGACCAGAAAAGAGTGGCAAAAAGTGAGGGCAGGGCCAGGAACCATGTGGAGAGAGAAGGCAGTTGGAGGCAATGAGGAGACAGAGGTCCCCGTTAAGGAACTACGAGGCCCTGCTCTTACCACCTAAAGCGGGTCACAGGAGGACCCCACGCTGGGCCTGCAGGGGGTCTCAGCACCCTCCCAGCAGGTCCATCCAACCCAAGAAAAGTACCTCCTACAAGATAATATCCTCCAAAGCCCAATACATCACGTTCTACGTAGTAAATCATTCTTTGGAATTCCTCCATCAAAACAGATCTTCAAGAATGAAATGCTTGGGCTTCCCTGGTGGCGCAGTGGTTGAGAGTCTGCCTGCCGATGCAGGGGACACGGGTTCGAGCCCTGGTCTGGGAAGATCCCACATGCCGCGGAGCGGCTGGGCCCGTGAGCCACAATTGCTGAGCCTGCGCGTCTGGAGCCTGTGCTCCGCAGCGGGAGAGGCTGCGATAGTGAGAGGCCCGCGCACTGCAGTGAAGAGTGGCCCCCACTTGCCTCAACTAGAGAAAGCCCTCGCACAGAAACGAAGACCCAGCACAGCCATAAATAAAAAAAAAAAAAAAAAAAAAAAGAATGAAATGCTCAAACACACTCCATACAATCCTCTGTCTTTGAAAAATGACACCCTGTGAAAAACAGTGTTATCCCCGGACGCCTCCACAGTTCTGGATGCCAAGTACCTCGCCTTCAGCTCCTGGATCTCCTGGCGGATACGGGTGGTCTCCTCTCGGTAGCGCCGCACCCGGAGCTCGTCCTGCGCGATCTGCTGGCTCTGCTTCTGCAGTTTTTGGACCAGGTAGTCCCGGATGACAGACAGGGTGGCCGTGGAGTTGTGGGCCAGGGTCTGCACCACTGAGATAGGGAGGAAACAAGACCATGAACCAAGCAGCCCTCTGGATAAAACTGAAGGGCCCCTGCCCCAGAGCCCGAGTGCCGGCAGCCTGCACCCAGCCGCCCACCCTGTCCTCGGAGTACCTAGAAGAGGCGGCATGAGGTTCTTGCTCTCGATGTGCTTGAGCACCGCCGCCACGTACTGCTTGCAGTCCTCCTCCTTGCGGGCAAAGTAGCTGAGCGCCTGTTCCCACAGGGAGGGCTCCTGCTCCCCGTGGCGCTCGCACACGGCGAGCACCTGCCGGTACTGCTCGTGCTGCATGTGATAGTGCATGATCTGCTGGAACCTGCGGCCGGGCAAGGCGCACATCAGCAGCTGTCCCTCGCAAGTAGCTCGGCTGCATTCCCCTTCCCTGAGATTCCCCAGACTCTTACAGTTTCCCCTGCTCATAGAGGTAAAGGACCCCATCCTGGAAGTCATGCATCTGGCAGAGGACCAGGGCTTTGTCAAAGACATCACAGAAGCGACCACTCTTCAGTAGGGAGATGGCCTCCGCGTGAAGCTTCTCTTTGACCTAAAAGAGGAGGGTAGAGCTGCTGGACATCAGGGAAAAACGACAAGGCCTCTCAGGACCAGGCAAGTCAACTATCTCTTCCCCTCAGTCCAATTTCCTCTTCACGGGGGACCATTTAGCCCCCAAGGGTGAGGTGTTATTGGTCTAAAGAAAGCGGCAAGAGGCAACCAGGAAAGAAATGGAAGCGGTTTTTTCTCCAGCGCCTCCAGCCA
Organism: Mesoplodon densirostris; assembly: GCF_025265405.1. Taxonomy (NCBI): domain Eukaryota; kingdom Metazoa; phylum Chordata; class Mammalia; order Artiodactyla; family Ziphiidae; genus Mesoplodon; species Mesoplodon densirostris. The sequence continues at coordinate 112,107,549 of NC_082667.1, read as the reverse complement.
CTTTGCCAGGTCTCACCTGCGGCTCCTCCTCGTGAGCCCAGTTCTGGAGTCGCAGCTCAAGGAGCGTGTCATAGATGCCCTGCGGGGAGTCAGGCTGCACCTCACTCATGTGCTCTAGGAAAGCTTTCAGCTCCCGCGGGTTGTTGGCAAAGATGGGGATGAACTCCTCTGAGTTGGCCTAGGACGGCAAGGGAGGAGAGGTGGCCGAGTGAGTGGGCTCGGTACTTGGGCTGCTAAGGTGATCCCTGCTGACCAAAAGCCATTCTCCCTGAGGCCTTACCCTGCAGCCTGGAGCCTCCCTATCGCCTCGGCCTTCAAGGCTGGGCCGATAGTCAGTACAAAGTCCCTTCAGCAACTCGGTCGTCTGCTCTGGTATATGGTGCATGAGGATCTTGCCATAGCGTTTCATGTTGCTCTCTGCCTGCTCAAAAGGCAGCTTGCCGATGTATTGAAGGGCTTCCTGATAATTCTGTGGAGAGGGAAAGGGCAGAATAAGCACGTGCTCCAGCCTCACCCACCAGGAAGCACTTGCAGCATCCCAGGGATGTCCTAGAAAAAGAACAGGGTCCTGCCCGTGTCAAGGGGCTCACCTACCTTGATGTCCTCTAGCTGGATCTTCAAGTACCACTCGTGATGTGCATGGTTCTCAGCCAAATAGAGGGCATGGGAGTAGTAGCCAGCCTGCCGGAGGACCTTGATGGCTGTCTCCACATCAAAGTGGACTTCACTCTCACTCTTTGTCTGCCAGGGAGACATTAGACAAAACCAGTCATAGAGAGGTTGTGGTTGGGGAACAGAAAGGAAATATGCATCTGATTCTAAGACCAGATTCTTAAGGCAATAAAAAAGCTGATACTTTTTTTTTTTTTTTTTGGGCAGCGCTGAGCAGCATGCAGAATCTTAGTTCCCCAACCAGGGATCGAACCCGTGCCCCTTGCAGTGGAAGCATGGAGTCTTAACCACTAGACCACCAGAGATGTCCTAAAGTTGATGCTTTTAAAGCACTGTTATCCTGCCTCTCCAGAAGTCTTCATCTGCCTCTACTATTAGAGGGACTCGTCCGGGAACACAGGGCTTCCCTGGGCTTAGATACCACGAGAAGTTCTGGCATCAAAAAACAAGAGGGGGGCTTCCCTGGTGGCACAGTGGTTGAGAGTCCGCCTGCCGATGCAGGGGACACGGGTTCGTGCCCCAGTCTGGGAGGATCCCACATGCCGCGGAGCGGCTGGGCCCGTGAGCCATGGCCGCTGAGCCTGCGCGTCTGGAGCCTGTGCTCCGCAACGGGAGAGGCCACAACAGTGAGAGGCCTGCGTACCGCAAAAAAAAAAAAAAAAACAAGAGGGGTGGGAATTCTCTGGCGGTCCAGTAGTTAGGACTCTGCGCTTCCACTGCCGGGGGTCCGGGTTTGATCCCTGGTGGGGGAACTAAGATCTGGCAAGCCACGCAGTGCAGCCAAAAAGAAAAAAAAAAAAAAACCAAGAGAGAAAACAGGAGAAAACTCGCAAAAAAGGCTATTCCTCTTCCTAGTTTATAGACCAGAGGACTCTGGTCCCCAAATAAGGTCAGCTCTTCCCTGTCTCTGCAGCCCTGGTGGAGCCCCTCATGCTCAGTGGGGCCCTCACGGAATCTCCCGCCAACACCACCCTGCACCTTGATGAATTCCTCCAGCTTCGAGCTGTCCTTGAGCTTTGTGTAGCAGTTGAGCAGTAGGGTGGTGTGGTCGGCATTGGCCAGGGACTGCCGGTGCAGGGTCTGCAGGTAAGCTGTTAGGTTGTGGATGCGCTGGGCATCCAGGAACTTGCGGATCACATACGATGGCTCCAACTTTCCAATGGTTCTAGGGAGACATATGCATCAAATAGCATTGGGGTCAGCGTACTTCTCAAACTTTCATGTGCATAGGAATCACTTGAAGATCTTCTTAAAATGCAAATTCTGTTTCAGCACATCTGGAGTAAGGCCTGAGATTTTGCAATTCTAACAAAATCCCAGGCAATTTCGATTCTACTAGACCATGGACCACATGAGTAGCAAGGCTCCAGAGCACTGTTTCTTAAACTTGGCTGAAAACAGGAATTCAAGAGAGGTTGGGAAAGAGGCTAGACAGGTTCTTAAGACCCCTTATTAATTTAAGAATTAGTATTGAGGGAAGAAAGTGTGGAAGCAAGAGATGAATACCCTTTTCCCTTTAAAGACTCTTATCAAAATGAGTATTAACAAAGGTCAAGTTAACATCTAAAATAACAGAAACTCATCAGCTCAACTGCATGCTGGTCATGTAATATTTGACCCAAAACATTCCCTTTCCAATAAGGTATACTGTCTTCTCACTTGAGGCATCACAGTTTCTGGAGGAAAAAAAGACGGTTCACAGTGGAGTCCACCCTCCTTCCCCAAGTGCAGGTTTTAGATTATCTGGATGCCTGTCCCTGCATTCAGAGCTATATCCTAAAGCGCCTCCAGACTGACCGGATATACTGCTGGACAGCCCCATCGTGGTTGCCCTTGCTGTAGAGATGGTCCCCATACTGCATGAAGATCTGGGCCAACCCATCACTGTCCAGATGTTGGCTCTTGGCCAGATTAATCGCCATCTCGAATAGGTTCTTCTTAAACAGCATCTGGAAGGGAAGAGAGATTAGAAAACTGGAAGCAGCAGTCCTTAGAAGACACCTTCCCAGAACGCACCCACAACACACAAGGCAGACAGTTGTGAAGCCCCGATCAGCCTAGATCTTAGACAGGGTGAGACCTCTCAGATACCCCCAAGACCAACATCAGCTCGCCTCACAAGGTTCTCTACAGGCAGGCAGAGTGGACCCTGAGAGTGGGCTCAGGCTCCCAGCCACTGCTTCCCTCTAAGGCCTCATCCCAGGCCACTGGCCTTGTAATCCTACCCTAAGGAAGCTGAGTAAGTGACCCAAAGGGAAGGAAACACCCTGGCCAAGGGACTTGGGGAGCCTGTTCCTAGAGCTGCATCTGGGTGCCCACGGCCTGCTCTGGGAATCTGGTGGCCTTGCCTCCAGTTTGGTCTGTGTGTCCTTCTCCTGCAGTGCGTGGACCCGCCCATCCCGCGTCAGCACGTACAGGGAGCCCCACTCAGCAAGCACATCTACTATATCCTCAAAGACGGTGCTATAGGCTATGAACTTGTTGCACAGGTCATAGATGTTGAGAATCTGCTTGTCGGAGCTCTGGGAGTCCCTGCTGGTAAACTCTGACCTGTGTGGGAAAGAGAAAGACCCAGATGTTTGTACCACCTCTGTCTCAGCTCCCCTCGATTTCCTTTCCAATACAGCTTTGGTGTTGCCCATTCCACCCAGAACAAGACACCGCTTTGGCCCCTCTAGCAGCTCATCCTGTAACACTTAGCATGGTGCTGGCAGTTGTAGGAAGAGAACATATAGACCTGGTCCTACCCTTTAGGATCCTATAATTAATACAGGCAACAGATTGAAAAATTAACTACATTCCAACATCCATTATTTAACAAATAATTAGTGCCTGGTGTATGTAGGCCACTGAGCTTAGTACTGAATGAAAACTAACATCTGACAAGGATCACTTGCATCACGCTGAAGACCCCATCACCCTTTCTGGTGGCTCAGAGAAAAAAAACGCCCTGTCTTGCATCTCCCAGAGCTTTCCAACTTCTCCACTACTCAGTCCCTTGTTCCTCTACCCAATTCATTTTGACCAAGGAGTAAAAATCCCAATACCAGGTCCCAAATTCCCTGGAGCATTCTAGCGCATCAGGGCTGCTCAGCAAATGTCTGCAGCAAAATCACACACTTTTCAGCAAAAAAAAAAAAAAAAACATTATAACTGAGTCCAGGTGTAAGCACAATCTACCTAAAACCAAATAGGAGATTGACGGGATCCAGGCATTAGGAGTTTAAAATCAGGTTAATTCTGGGGAACAAGTTCAGCCCTCTCCCTTTTGCTTCTCCGTGGAGTCCTTACTTGGGAGAAACCTTCCGGTCACGGGAGACAATGACAAGGTAGCCTCTAAACCAGTGAGCAATGAGTTTATGGCCCTCAAAGGCAAAGCAGGGCCCCCGTTCATCAGGCTGGTATAAGTAGACGCATTCATCCCCTGCCACTATGAACTGCAGGTCCTGAGAAGGGTCGCTTAGGGCTGAGCAGCGCAGGCCACAACCGTGGGTGTCCAACTCCACACGAGGGTAGTCCTTTCCAGAAACTATGTAGGACTGCAGGAAGTAAGAGAGGGGTTAACAGGCTCCCTTTGAGGAGGAGGCAGCTAAGCCTTCCCAAAGGTATCTCCACCTCCATATTGGCTCTCTCTTCTTAATTCTTAGCACCCTAAGACCTTCCCTGGCTGCTTGCCGTCTCCATTAACCACCACCCATCTATTAAATATATAAGCAAAGACTACATTTCTTTCCTCTGTATATACTATCACTACTTACTACAGGTATTTAGCAAGTAAGAGAATTTTACTGCTTTATCCAAAAACCACTGCTGAAACAAAACAAAACTATCGCTGAGACTAAGCTGTTATAAATTAGGAGCACAGGAACCAGAGAAGTAAAGCAACTTGTCCAGTGTCTCTTAAGTTAATTAGGAGAAAAACTTAGGTCTTTTACTACAAGACCAAGAGTTCTTTTCCTAGCTCTAACTCTTCCCAGTCTCCTAAGGGAGGAAATAAAATATTAAGCTGGGCAAATGATTCAAGGTTGTATGATGAAAGCTGCAGGAATTCTACCTCTTTTGTCAGTTCCTTACCCTAGCCCCCTGAGCAATGTTAAAGCCTTTCCTGCCTGCCCGTAACAGTGGAGGCCCTGGTCCTACCTGAACATTCTCAGTTGTCACAACAAACAAGTGAGTGGTCTTTCCTGCTTGGCGAAAGGCCAGTCCGGTAACAGGATAGTTGCCCTTGTGCAAAATCTGGGTCTTGCTATGCCGGTCCCGAGTGATGTCCCCTTTGTTCAATGTAACACTGCCATCTGTGAAACCTGCAGGAGAGCAAGAAACAGCATTTTATTGAGGCTGAATAGATCAGGAAGCACAGAAGGGGAAAAAGACCACTTGAGGCACTTGTTAGAAGTGACAATCTTTCTCCTCATACCAGACTTCTCCAGGGGTTACCATGAAGATCAGGACTCACTGACTCATTTTCAAAGAACAAAACTAAATGCTTTCCCATCCAAAACTTTAAAATCTCAAACGCATCAGTTCAGTACAAAATGGTCTCACGAAAACAGTGAAGATGAGCTGCAGAAGCAACTCTGAAGAAAATCTATAAAGAATCATGGGGTGTTAGCTTTGCCTTCTTTCTGCTTACCGATGGCCATAAAGTTGAGATTTTCATGGACAGTCAAACAAGATACAACAGTCGGCTCTGCCCCTGGGATGGCAGGGAAGATTCGCGTGCAGAGTGGATTGCCACCATCTCTCTTCTCCAGGTTCCAGATCTTTACCTGTGGACAGACCTCAGGTATGTGAATGCTAGTCACCCTCCAACAAACAGCCATTCCCAGGCTCCTGGGTCTTTCCCATTTCCTTTCTAGGACTCACCAGGGGGTTGATCCCCTCTTCATCCTCACCAACAGATGCCAGAATGTTGTGCTGCTTCAACTGGTACAGGTGTGTCACCCGTAGTTTGTAGGCCTGGAACCCGGTAAGCTGTAGGGAGCGGGGCAAGAACCAGATCTGGCCTTCCATGTGTGCAGAGTAGTCAAGGAGCCTCCTTTCCAAGGAGAGATACTTATATTTAGGCCAGAACCCAAATAACAACTAACATACATACAACTCTTTACATTTTCAAGGGTTTTTGCACAGATTATCTTCTGGGAACTCCCCATCTTAAAAAGACTAGAGGGCTTCCCTGGTGGCGCAGTGGTTGAGAGTCCGCCTGCCGATGCAGGGGACACGGGTTCGTGCCCCGGTCCGGGAAGATCCCACATGCCGCGGAGCGGCTGGGCCCGTGAGCCATGGCCGCTGAGGCTGCGCGTCCGGAGCCTGTGCTTCGCAATGGGAGAGGCCACAACAGTGAGAGGCCCGCGTACCGCAAAAAAAAAAAAAAAAAAAAAAAAAAGACTAGAAAAGAAAGGCCCGAGTTTAGTGGCAGCATTATGAAAAACAAAGCAGCAAACTCATGGTCTCATTTAACTCCTCCCCCACAATACTGGGCTGGGGAGATGACACCTCACATATTCATCTTTTAAAGCCAACTTGCATCCGTTCTTTTCATCGATCTTAAAAAACAAAAACAAAAGAAAAACCTTGCCGAACTCTTATTCTACGCCCCTTCTGCAGATAAGGAAATTGAAGCCCAGAGAGGTTAAATGACTCGCCCAGGATTGTTCGCTCAGTTGGCAACAAGTTAGAGAACGGACTTCCTCCTTTCTTCCCTCGGACCACAGAAGGAGCACTGGGCGCCCATCTAAAGGAAAGTGGCACGTAACACGAACCCCTCTGACGGACAGATATCATCCCACCTGTATCTCTTCAGGGATTCGGGGAGGGAAGAGGCAGCTCCAGAGGAAGGATATCTCCAAAGACTAGGCTCCCTCGGCCTGAGTCGCAGACAGTGATGCCAGGAGGGAGGCAAAGGAACTTGGAAGCAGAGGGTCCAGAGGCAGGCGCAGCCCCGGGAGCAGCCCCATCATTGCCCAGTGGCTCCTTCACCAGCTCCTTGTCGAAGAAAACGAAGCGCCGCCACTGCAGGTAGGCCGCCATCTTGGCCGAAAGCCCCCGCCTCCGGTAGAGAGGTCACATGAGAGGAGCCGGCGGATCACGTGACCCGGCAGCTTCCTGGAGCCTGGGCGCACAGGCGCTCTCCAGTCGCCTTGACAGCTTCCCCCTGCTGGGAGAGTGCGCGCCGCCGCTTGAGGCAGTGTCCCCAGCCCGCCGCTCGCTCCGCATTTTGCGGTTTTGCCGGCTCTGTAAGTGCACTGGCTGAAATGCTTGTTAAGATCTAGACCTTCACCTCTTTGAGCATCAGTTTCCTCCTTTATTAAATTCGCAGGCAATGAGGGATCAAGATGAGGATCAAGTGTCACGCGGTTTGTGAATTGTAACCCGCTGTGACTAGGTGAATTACCTTCTGCCCTCATAGGACTCTTTTGAGGCCTAAATGAACCCTTGTATGTGAAATTGGTTTTTCGGCTGTAGAAGAGGAGAATTAAAGTTAGAGGTTTGTGTCTGCCACTAGATAAGGATTGTGAACTATAGTCAGTGTCTTATATTCGTTTTTGTGTCCCTCTGTCTGAGCGCATGGCATGTAATGGGCACCTAAAACATGTTTCTTAAGGAAGCTGGGAAATACTGATGGGGCAGGAATTCCAAGAACCTGGGCTTTCTCTCGTTGCCATAGTGGCAGGGTATGGCACGTAAGCTGAGCACAGCAAAGAGCCTTGAAGCCGCAGCTCTGAGCACTGAGTGATTAACGAGTGGTGTCTAAGAGACTTCATGGTACCCACCAGTCCCAACTCGGGCTAAACCAACTGTCCACGTGGAAAACTGCAGGTGTACTGTTTGTGTGCCACAGGAATCTACAAACAGGAGTGACACAGAGTCATTTGAGATAGTATGCATATGAAAAAGTGGCCATGTGGTTAGTATTTGTGAAGTTCATTTTTGCATCCTTGCCCCCCACAGCTTTCTGTTTTCAGAACATTTTACTCCTTATTCCTTCCCCGGAGTTCCCAGAGAGTAGGGCCTGTATCTTGGTTACCAGGAACCAGGTCTAACAGAGCCTGGTAGATACTCCATGTTTGGTTGAAGCAATGAATGTGGATGACTTTCCTCTTATCACCTCCTCTCCTTGGTCTTGTTGACGGGAAAGGTAGTGTCCATTTGTCTAAAGAAATAAATTAGGGGAAGGCACACAGATTGCCTGATTTCCAGCCCAGATTTCTTTCTTCTTTGTCACACAGGTATTGGAACTAGTTCAGGATCTCAATCCGCGGGCAGAAGCACAAATGGGGAGTAGATGGGACCAGCTTTCACCTGCTGAGCGTATTCTGTACCATTCATTAGAATTTTTAGATCGTATGTTATGTCAGTTGTTAAGACTATGGATAATGTATGTTAAAGGAAGCAAAGTGAAAGCAGAGATGTGAACAGCAGACTGGCATCTTTGTTGCTGATGTGCGTGCTCCCCCTACTGTCCAATGGTAGAGGCTTAGTATCTTCCTTTGATGTCTGAACCTGGTAAGGCCCATGCGCACTGGATCTTCTTGTTGATGGGGGTACACAGGCAGATAACTGCCCACCAGAGGACCCATGGCACCTCTTCAGACTTGCTGCCTTCCTTCCTTTCCTCTTTTTGACCAATAAGTGTTCACTACTAACTGTTCCCGGCATTGTACTAAGTACCGAGAATAGGGCTTCCCTGGTGGCGCAGTGGTTGAGAGTCCGCCTGCCGATGCAGGGGACATGGGTTCATGCCCGGGTCTGGGAAGATCCCACATGCTGCGGAGTGGCTGGGCCCGTGAGCCATGGCCGCTGAGCCTGCGTGTCCGGAGCCTGTGCTCCGCAATGGGAGAGGCCACAACAGTGAGAGGCCCGCGTACCACAAATAAATAAATAAATAAATAAATAAATAAATAAATACCCAGAATATATACATGAAAAAGACATGGTTCTTACTCTTCAGGGAGTTTGACCACCACCATAGGGGACAAACAGCACTGACAGTATCCAGCCCTTAATTTCTTTGTTATAATTGAAGTATAGTTGATTCACAATGTTTCAGGTGTATGGCAAGGTGATTCAGCATATACATATATCTTTTTCAGATTCTTTTCCATTATAGTTATTGAATATAGTTCCCTGTGCTATACAGTAGGTCCTTGCTGTTTACCTATTTTATATATGGTAGTGTGTATCTGTTAACTCCAAATTCCCAATTTATCCCTCCCCCCTTTTCCCCTTTGATAACCATGTTTGTTTCCTATGTCTGTGAGTCTATTTCTGTTTTGTAAATAAGTTCATTTGTATCTTTTTTTAGATTCCACATATAAATGATATCATATGATATTTATCTTTCTCTGATTTACTTCACTTAGTATGATAATTTAGGTCCATCCATGTTGCTGCAAATGGCATGATTTCATTCTTTTTTATGGCTGAGTAATATTCCATTGTGTGTGTGTGTGTGTGTGTGTGTGTGTGTGTGTGTGTGTGACATCTTTATCCATTCATCTGCCGATGGACATTGTTTTTTAATATTTATTTATTTGGCTGTGGCAGGTCTTAGTTGTGGTAGGTGGGGTCTTGTGTTGTGGCGCACAGGCTTCTCTCTAGTTGTGGCTTGCAGGCTCTAGAGCGCGTGGGCTCAGTAGTTGCGGTGCTTGGGCTTAGTTGCCCTGCAGCATGTGGGATCTTAGTTTCCCGACCAGGGATCGAACCCAGGTCCCCTGCATTGGAAGGCGATTCTTAACCACTGGGCCACCAGGGAAGTCCCTGTCGATGGACATTTAGTTTGCTTCCGTGTCTTGGCTATTGTAAATAGTGCTGCTATGAACATTGGGGTGCATGTATCTTTTTGAATTAGAGTTTTCGTCTTTTCCGGATACCAGTCCTTAATTTCATGTAGTGAATGATACATAACAAAGTGTTTTCACTTTTCATGGATTCTTCATAGCAACCATCTATAGAAGTATCATTATCTCTGATGAGAAACAGAGTCTCAAAGAGGTTCAGGTGATTCTCTCTGGGCAAAAACATCAAAGTCCTTTGGAAATAAAACAAGATGTCTTCAGTTCCCTAACCTTTAATTAAATGGTTTGCTGGGGTGTAAAGCTAGGCCACACTTGTCAGAACCCACACTGGGGTTTAACTTTTAGTTATGCTTGTCTGAATCCAGGAACTTCAGTATAGTGAGGAAGATAAGAAGGCTGACTACACAGAAAATGATCGAGTGTACAAATTCACTTACAGTTCTGCATACTGAGAACTGGAGTTCTGAAGAGACTAAAGATGAAGAAGCAATTCAAGTCTTTAGCTTGAAATTAAAGAGATCACAACTCAGAATCAAGAATTGCCTATCAATGCCCTTTCTTTTGCCCTTCAGCCAACTGCAGCCCATGATGTACAACAGTCATTTCCACTAGAGCAAAACAGGAACACTACTTGTTCTAGCTGCAAGCTTTTATTTTCTATCATTTCCCCCCCTCATCTGGCTCTCTGGGAAGAAACCATTTCCTAGGCTACTGGAAAGTCTGTCTTTTTTCTCTTAGCCCCTAAAAAGGCTAGCAGCAGTTTCCACTTTAGGAACAAGAAGGTCAACCTAAAATAAACTCAGAGGTCTTACAGTATAAGAGAGTCCAGGGCTCCAAGGCTACCATGAAACAGGAGAAAGAAGCAATTAACTGATTATTGATTGTGAAAATCTAGCCTACAAAAAGAGAAATTCCCCATGAACTTGGCAAAGCACTTAATCAAGCTTTTAACACTGCAATAGTGCACATCTTTTAGTTTTATTTCTCTAGACAAAAAACAAAAACAATAAAAAAGTTAACTAATGTATATTTGGTGCTTAGGATGTCCCAAGCCCTGTGTAAAGCACTTTACTACCTTCTTTTTTTTTTTTTTTTTAAGTTAGGGGAACCACTAAACAGGCTCTTTTAATTAATTAATTTATTTATTTGCACAGGGCCTTAGTTGCGGCTCCAGGGCTCCTTAGTTGCAACTCACCTGCTCCTTAGTTGCGGCACACAGGCTCCTTAGTTGTGGCACACGAACTCTTAGTTGCAGCATGCACGTGGGATCTAGTTCCCTGACCAGGGATTGAACCCGGGCCCCCTGCATTGGGAGTGTGGAGTCTTATCCACTGTGCCACCAGGGAATTCCCTACTGCCTTCTTTAATTTTGACACCAACCTTGTGAGGCACATACCAGCATGCCTCTTTAAATGATGTCGAAACTGAGGCTCAGGAGAGCTAAACAACTTGCCTAGAATCACACAGGTAGGAAGTAGTGGGGTTTATAGACAAATCCAGGTCTGCAGACTCCAAAGCCCTGTATTCTGTGTGATCAGTTATTTTTTAAAGAGCACTCAAGTCCATAAATTTGTTCATAAGTCTGAGTCATTTTTCTATGTGATCATGAAATCATAGAATTCAAGAACCCTAAAAGTCTTGCTTTCTCTCCTTGACACATAATAATCCCCATCTCAATGCAAGCTGAGAAATGTTCCTAAGCCTTTGTCTCCTCATCACCGCCCGCCTCATTTTATTAAAACTCATAATGCTGATCCAGTGGTTAAGAATCTGCCTCCCAATGCAGGGGACACGGGTTCAATCCCTGGTTGGGGAGCTAAGAGCCCATGTGCCACAGGGCAACTAAGCCCGCACACCGCAACTACTGAGCCCATGCGCCACAACTACAGAGCCCGTGTGCCACAACTACAGAGCCTACATGCCATGGAGCCCGCACGCTGCAAAGAAGAGCCCGTGCACCACAACTAAGAACCGATGCAGCCAAAAATAAATAAATAAATAAATATTAAAAGAAAAAAAAACCTCATAATGCCAAGACTTTATTTTTTTTCCTTTTGGCCGTGCCACGCAGCTTGCAGCATCTTAGTTCTCCAACTAGGGATCAAACCCATGCCCCCTGCAGTGGAAGCGCAGAGTCCTAACTACTGGACCACCAGGGAATTCCCACCAAGACTTTAAAAATGAATTAATATTCTAAAGTTAGTAAGGATACAGGGGCTGTCATCCACTGCTGTTGGGGAGTGCATATTGGTAAACCTTTCTGGAGGGCAATTTGGCAATATGTATCAAATGCCTAAAAACCAGAATTTAAGGCCACATTTCCACTTTTATAAATTTATTTATTTATTTATTTATTTATTTTTGGCTGCGTTCGGTCTTTGTTGCTGTGCGTGGGCTTTCTCTAGTTGTGTTCTCTAGTTGCGGCGAGCAGGGGCTACTCTTCGTTGCGCTGCGTGGGCTTCTCATTGCAGTGGCTTCTCTTGTTGCAGAGCACGGGTTCCAGGTGCGTAGGCTTCAGTAGTTGTGGCATGCAGGCTCAGTAGTTGTGGCTCGTGGCCTGTAGAGCTCAGGCTCAGCAGTTGTGGTGCACAGGCTTAGTTGCTCCGTGGCAGGTCCAGACCAGGGATCGAACCCGTGTACCCTGCATTGGCAGGCAGATTCTTGACCACTGTGCCACCAGGTAAGTCCTTGGTAATAAATATTGTATTTCTCTATGCTACAATTCCATAAATATAGCCACTGAAAATTCTGGAGAGGAAAAATATGACATAGGAACACAGTAAAAGAGTGTGTATCGATTATATACATACATACCGATATTATACATTATAATACTATAAGTGATTTAATCTAGAAAATGGAATTGTGAGTGGCTTTTATTCTTTTTTGAATTTTATTTTATTTATTTTTTGTACAGCAGGTTCTTATTAGTAATCTATTTTATACATATCAGTGTATACATGTCATTCCCAATCTCCCAGTTCATCCCACCACCACCTCCTCCCCACCCCCGCCACTTTCCCCCCCTTGGTGTCCATACGTTTGTTCTCTACATCTGTGTCTCTATTTCTGCCCTGCAAACCGGTTCATCTGTACCGTTTTTCTAGGTTCCACATATATGCATTAATATATGATGTTTGTTTTTCTCTTTCTGACTTACTTCACTCTGTATGACAGTCTCTAGATCCATCCACGTCTCAACAAATTACCCAATTTCGTTCCTTTTTATGGCTGAGTAATATTCCATTGTATATATGTACCACTTCTTCTTTATCAATTCATCTGTCGATGGGCATTTAGGTTGCTTCCATGACCTGGCTATTGTATATAGTGCTGCAATGCACATTGGGGTGCATGTGTCTTTCTGAATTATGGTTTTCTCTGGGTATATGCCCAGTAGTGGGATTGCTGGATCATATGGTAATTGTATTTTTAGTTTTTTAAGCAACCTCCATACTATTCTCCATAGTGGCTGTATCAATTTACATTCCCACCAACAGTGCAAGAGGGTTCCCTTTTCTCCACACCCTCTCCAGCATTTGTTGTTGTAGATTTGTGTCTCCATACAAATTTTAAGATATTTTGTTCTAGTTCTTTAAAAAATGCCACTGGTAATTTGATAGGGATTACATTGAATCTGTAGATTGCTTTGGGTAGTATAGTCATTTTCACAATATTGATTCTTCCAATCCAAGAGCATGGTATATCTCTCCATCTGTTTGTGTCATCTTTGATTTCTTTCATCAGTGTCTTATAGTTTTCTGAGTACAGGTCTTTTACCTCCTTAGGTAGGTTTATTCCTAGGTATTTTATTCTGTTTGTTGCAATGGTGAATGGGATTGTTTCCTTAATTTCTCTTTCTGATCTTTTGTTTTAGTGTATAGAAATGCAAGAGATTTCTGTGCATTAACTTTGTATCCTGCAACTTTACCAAATTCATTGATTAGGTCTAGTAGTTTTCTGGTGGCATTTTTAGGGTTCTCTATGTATAGTATCATGTCATATGCAGACACTGACAGTTTTACTTCTTCTTTTCCAATTTGTATTCCTTTTATTTCTTTTTCTTCTCTGATTGCCATGGCTAGGACTTCCAAAACTGTGTTGAATAATAGTGGTGAGAGTGGACAACCTTGTCTTGTTCTTCATCTTAGAGGAAATGCTTTCAGTTTTTCACCATTAAGAATGATGTTTGCTGTGGGTTTGTCATATATGGCCTTTATTATATTGAGGTAGGTTCCCTCTATGCCCACTTTCTGGAGAGTTTTTTTCATAAATCGGTGTTGAATTTTGTCAAAAGCTTTTTCTGCATCTGTTGAGATGATCATATGGTTTTTCTTCTTCAATTTGTTAATATGGTGTATCACATTGATTTGCATATATTGAAGAATCCTTGCATCCCTGGGATAAATCCCACTTGATCATGGTGTATGATCCTTTTAACGTGTTGTTGGATTCTGTTTGCTAGTATTTTGTTGAGGATTTTTGCTTCTATGTTCATCAGTGATATTGGCCTGTAGTTTTCTTTTTTTGTGACATCTTTGTCTGGTTTTGGTATCAGGGTGATGGTGGCCTCATAGAATGAGTTTGGGAGTGTTCCTTCCTCTGCCATTTTTTGGAAGAGTTTGAGAAGGATGGGTATTAGCTCTTCTCTAAATGTTTGATAGAATTCACCTGTGAAGCCATCTGGGCCTGGACTTTTGTTTGTTGGAAGATTTTTAATCACAGTTTCAATTTCATTCCTTGTGATTGGTCTGTTCATATTTTCTATTTCTTCCTGCTTCAGTCTTGGAAGGTTATACCTTCCTAAGAATTTGTCCATTTCTTCCAGGTTGTCCATTTTGTTGGCATAGAATTGCTTGTAGTAGTCTCCTAGGATGCTTTGTATTTCTGCGGTGTCCGTTGTAACTTCTCCTTTTTCATTTCTAATTTTTTAAATTTGAATCCACTCCCTCTTTTTCTTGACGAGTCTGGTTAATGGTTTATCAATTTTGTTTATCTTCTCAAGGAACCAGCTTTTAGTTTTATTGATCTTTGCTATTGTTTTCTTCATTTCTATTTCATTTATTTCTGCTTTGATCTTTATGATTTCTTTCCTTCTACTAACTTTGGGTTTTGTTTGTTCTTCTTTCTCTATTCCCTTTAGGTGTAAAGTTAGATTGTTTATTTGAGATTTTTTTTGTTTCTTGAGGTAGGCTTGTATTGCTATGAACTACCCTCTTAGAACTGCTTTTGCTGCATCCCATAGGTTTTGGATTGTCGTGTTTTCATTGTCATATGTCTCTAGGTATTTTTTGAGTTCCTCTTTGAATTCTTCAGTGATCTCTTCGTTATTTAGTAACGTATTGTTTGGCCTCTATGTGTTTGTGTTTTTTACATTTTTTTCCCTGTAACTGATTTCTAATCTCATATCATTGTGGTCAGAAAAGATGCTTGATATGATTTCGATTTTCTTAAATTTACTGAGGCTTGATTTGTGACCCAAGATGTGATCTATCCTGGAGAATGTTCCATGTGCACTTGAGAAGAAAGTGTAATCTGCTGTTTTAGGATGGAATGTCCTATAAATATCGATTAAATCTGTCTGGTCTATTGTGTCATTTAAAGCTTGTGTTTCCTTATTAATTTTCTGTCTGGATGATCTGTCCATTGGTGTAAGTGAGGTGTTAAAGTCCCCCACTATTATTGTGTTACTGTCAATTTCCTCTTTTATAGCTGTTAGCAGTTGCCTTATGTATTGAGGTGCTCCTATGTTGGGTGCATATATATTTATAATTGTTATATCTTCTTCTTGGATTGATCCCTTGATCATTATGTAGTGTCCTTCCTTGTCTCTTGTAACAATCTTTATTTTAAAGTCTATTTTATCTGATATGAGTATTGCTACTCCAGCTTTCTTTTGCTTTCCATTTGCATGGAATATCTTTTTCCATCCCCTCACTTTCAGTCTGTAGTGTCCCTAGGTCTGAAGTGGGTCTCTTGTAGACAGCTTATATATGCTGTCTTGTTTTTGTATCCATTCAGCGAGCCTGTGTCTTTTGGTTGGAGCATTTAATCCATTCACGTTTAAGGTAATTATCGATATGTGCGTTCCTATTACCATTTTCTTAATTGTTATGGGTTTGTTTTTGTAGGTCCTTTTCTTCTCTTGTGTTTCCCACGTAGAGAAGTTCCTTCAGTGTTTGTTGTAGAGCTGGTTTGGTGATGCTGAATTCTCTTAGCTTTTGCTTATCTGTAAAGCTTTTGCTTTCTCTGTTGAATCTGAATGAGATCCTTGCTGGGTAGAGTAACTGTGGTTGTAGGTTCTTCCCTTTCATCACTTTAAATATATTGTGCCAGTCCCTTGTGGCTTGTAGAGTTTCTGCTAAAGAAATCAGCTGTTAACCTTATGGGAGTTCCCTTGTATGTTGTCATCTTTCCCTTGTTGCTTTCAATAATTTTTCTTTGTCTTTAATTTTTGTCAACTTGATTACTATGTGTCTCGGCATGTTTCTCCTTGGGTTTATCCTTCCTGGGACTCTCTGCACTTCCTGGACTTGGGTGGCTATTTCCTTTCCCATGTTAGGAAAGTTTTCAACTATAAGCTCTTCAAATATTTTCTCAGGTTCTTTCTCTCTCCTCCTTCTGGGACTCCTATAATGCGAATGTTCTTGCGTTTAATGTTGTCCCAGAGGTCTCTTAGGCTGTCTTCATTTCTTTTCAATCTTATTTCTTTTCATTCTTTTTTCTTTATTCTGTCCCACGGCAGTGAATTCCACCATTCTGTCTTCCAGGTCACTTATCCATTCTTCTGCCTCAGTTTTTCTGGTATTGATTCCTTCTAGTGTATATTTCGTTTTAGTTATTGTATTGCTCATGTCTGTTTTTTTGTTCTTTAATTCTTCTGGGTGTTTGTTCTTTAATTCTTCTAGGTCTTTGTTAAACATTTCTTGCATCTTCTCAGTCTTTGCCTCCATTCTTTTTCCGAGGTCCTGGATCACCTTCACCATCATTATTCTAAATCCTTTTTATGGAAGGTTGCCTATCTCCACTTCATTTAGTTGTTTTTCTGGGGTTTTATCCTGTTCCTTCAGGTGGTACAAAGTCCTCTGCCTTTTCATTTTGTTTATCTTTCTGTGAATGTGGTTTTCGTTCCACAGGCTGCAGAATTGTAGTTCTTCTTGCTTCTGCTGTCTGCCCTCTGGTGAATGAGGCTATCTCGAGTGGTTTTTATTCTATGTTTTTCCTATGTTCCTCCAGTTTTCTTCAATAACCAGACATTTCTTTTGTAATTCTAAAAACATTTTTATAAAAATAGAAAAAAAAAACAACTTATCCTGGTGCTTCTCCTGCCTAAGGTTACAGTAAAATTAAACCCTCTAGTCCTTTGTGTGATACATACAAAATAATTTTTAAATTTTTTATTGAAGTATAACATGCAAACAGAAAAGTGTACATACTACAATCCATTGAATTTTCCCAAAGCCACTGCAACCAGCATCCCAAAAGCCTGCCCTACGCCCTCTTCTTATCCTGAAAGGGTAAGCACCATCCCAACTTTATCACTGTAACTTAATTTTGCCTGTTTTTAAACTTTATACAAATGAAGTCATAAACTGTGTGCTCTTTGGCTTCTGGCTTCTTTCACTCAATATTGTTTCTGGGATTCATTTAAGTTGTTGAATGTAATAGTAGACCATTTGTTTTCATTGCTGTACAGAATTCCATTGTGTGAATCTACCCCTATTTATTTATCTAACTATTGATGGGCATTCGGGTAGTATTCAATTTTAGGCCCTTATGAATTAAGCTGTTATCAACAGTCTCTACATTTGTTAGATATACATCTAAGAATGGGGTTGCTGGGTGACAACAAATTTTTTAAATTCTCCTGGATTATGTTCGCCATAATCAACATTGCCCTCAGCCCATAACATAACGTGCATGGTTTATAATGTATGAATGTGCTCTGGCTAATGTGTTCATTTTAGTCTTCTGTCAGTTTGGCACATGTTCTGCAAGACGGCAACTTTCTTCCCTTGCGTTTCTACACAGCGTGGGGGAAGGGATGTGGTCCTCAAATGTTATTACAGGTTATTCTGGAGAACTAGTGGATTCAGCTGTCTTAGTTCATCTAAATCAGGTGTTTTACATTAAGAATTTCCCATTATTTTACAACTTGCCCTTGTGAAATGCTATTCTCTTCTCTGGTCAGAGAACAAAACAGGTGACTTCCCAGAGCACTTGCACCTGCTGCACATCCCAGGGGGACAGACACCCAGGTCAAGAAGCGTAGCTGCAGCAAACTGTGCTCCCACCAAGGGTATTCTGGGAGTGGGAGCTCACTTAGGAGCAGGGGAGACTGACTTTCTTACTCTTCCAATTAAGTCATTCAACAGGTTTTTAATAAGTGCATGAAACCATGAACATACTTGTTTCCCAACAGACCGACTTCTCTGAAGGAAAGGACAAGGTCGTCCCCATCTCTGGAATCCCAGCACCTAGCACAATGCTTTCAGACGACAGAGGGCCAATAAATGTTAAAATGCATACTCTGAAAGGGATGGAAAGAATCTACCCTCCTGGATAGCTGGTCAAAAGTAGAGTCAGTTATTGAGAAACAAAATCTTTATCTGTGGAACTGACATGACAACTTCTATGTTCATCAGTATGGCTAAACAACCCCCATGCTATGGAATGTTCTGTAGCAGTAAACAAGGTGAATCTTTATGTACTGGTATGGAAAATGCTCCATGATTTATTGTTAGTTACCAAAAAAAAAAAAAAAAGAGCAAGTTGCAAACAATCTAATTGTATAACATTTTATCATTTAGAAAAAGACAACAGCTACATGTTTCAAAACACATATATGTAAATACAGAGGAAAAGGCCTGGAATGTTACACGTCTGATAACAGCAGATACCTCAGACAGAGTAAGGTTGTGGATATTATCAAAGGGATTTAGCTTTATCTAGAATATTGGAACTTTTTCAAGATTACATTTGTGTATGGTGCTCCAGCGGTTAAGAATTTGTGCTCCCAATGCAGGGGGTGCAGGTTCCATCCCTGGTTGGGGAACTAAAATCCTGCATGCTACACAGCGTTGACTTAAAAAAAAAAAAATTACATTTGTGTATTATTTGTGTAATTAAACCGTTTTAAGCAAATTTCTATTTCTACCAATTTCTCTGCTACCTGAACACTGAACTGTTCTTAAAGGGAAGGAAAATAGACCTTTCCCTGGTACTGCCAGTAGGTTTATCTTCTAAGCATAGACACGAGACTCTCCCTAAGCCTCATAAAAAATGTAGGGAGGGCTTCCCTGGTGGCACAGTGGTTGAGAGTCCGCCTGCCGATGCAGGGGACACGGGTTCGTGCCCCAGTCCGAGAAGATCCCACATGCCACGGAGCGGCTGGGCCCGTGAGCCGTGGCTGCTGAGCCTGCGCGTCCAGAGCCTGTGCTCCGCAGCGGGAGAGGCCACAACAGTGAGAGGCCCACGTACCGCAAAAAAAAAAAAAAAAAAAAAAAAAAATGTACGGAAAGGAACAGAAAAAGAGTTCCTTAACCAAGCCCTGGCTGTCATAGCCAGGGCCTTCACGAGAACCTTCTGTGAAGCAAGGCCAGGCGTCGATTTCGTGAGAGAGGCGACTGATACCACGTTTAAGAAAAGTGCGCTCATCTCAGTAAAACTGGGAAAAGAAAGTGCTCTAAGGACCGTGCATATTTCTATGGGACTGCAAAGTACAGAGAGGGAAGTGAGGAGCGCCAATACCCGCCCGAGGTTCTTTAATTCAAAAAAAAAAAAAAAGGAAAGTGCACAAGCTTTAATGGAGGAGAAACAGGAGGTGGTGCATCTGTGCTTAACCAATCACAGCTTCACAAATATTAAAAGCGTCTCTTGTGTGTAGCGATTTGCAGTTTGGAATATTCCTTCTCATACAAATTAAAGAGTCCAGGCCAACTTCTGCCACGAACACAAGCGTTATCTCCGACCCATCAGCGAATATCTCTCCTTTGGTGGCTTTAGTTTCCGCAAAGAAACGAAGAGGGGTTGAGGTGCACTGAGCCAGAAGCGCAGCCATTCTCTGATTTCCAGCCAAAACCAATACCGACCAACAAGCGAGCGCCTCTTCCGCGTGCCTGCGGAGGGGATGCCGATCTTTCCTGCTCCTCGGCCGGAGCTCCCAGGTGACCAGAAGAATAGGGCCGAGCGCGGGACCGCCCGTGCGCCGACTCGCTCCAGGGACCGGTCACTCCCAACCCGGGGAGTCAAACCACCAGCGCCGCGGCCGGAAAAGTCCCGCGAGCGCACCGGGACTGACGCTGGGCCGCGTGACGTGGTCCAATCCACGGCCAGCATCGGCGGGTTTCCTCCAACTGGTTGACTGGCCCCTCCGCTGCCTCCCCGGGAGCGGTCGGAGACGGAGGAGGGGGCGGGCCTAGGACGTGGCCCAATGGGAACGCGCGCCGCGGCGGCGGGGGGCGGGGCCGGGCCCGCGGCGCAGGGCCGGGCGGCGGAGGCTCCAATGAGCGCACGCCGCGTCCGGGGCCGGCTGGTACGCGAGACGCCGCCGGGAGGTTGGTGGCTAATGTAACAGTTTGCAAACCGAGGGGAGTTGTGAAGGGCGCGGGCTTGAGGGGCGCGCTGCTGGCCTTGTGGGTCCATCGGCCGTCGCGTTTGTCCCAGAGCTGGGGCCACAGGAGCGGAGGCAAGAGGTAGCGAAGGTGGGGATGGCGATGGGGACCGGCCACCCCTCCTAGAGGAGGCAGCGTGCTAGCTCCGGGGGCGGGTCGGTAGTGGGAGTGAGGGCCGCACGAACGCCGGTGCGCTTGGCCCTGCATCTTGGTCCCCGGGGCGCCCCCACGTCTTAGGGGTGGGCCGGGACCCGTTTCCGGGAGTGGAAGCCGCCGTCTTCGGCTGGTGAGGCTTAGGTGAACTCGGGGTGCTCGGTACCCAACGGCGCGGAACCTTACCGTTCCAGGCACAGCGTCTGAGTAGGCAGCGGGGCCTGGTATGGGATGGAGAAGGGGAGCGGGCGGGACGACCCGAAGGGATGCTGAGGATGAGACAGGCCCTTCTTCCATCCCAGCCTCCCCCAACGTCACCATCTCTCAGTTCCCGTCCAGGCCCGGCCCGGCTTTCCCCGCCAGCAGGGGAGCTCCAGGTGTAGGAAGGTAGTTGAGTCCTGGGCGGGGATCCCTGGCCGCACCCCAGGTGTCTGACAGCAGGGACAGTGCTGGGGTGCGCCAGTTGCCGCCTATGCTGTGGACGGAAGGCCCTGGTCTCCTTTCTCCTGTCCTGTTACGTTTATTTTGGGATGTGGTGGCTGGCGGCCAGGATCTCTGCTGTTTCACCTGGGCCTTTGTGTGGGCACTTCTGAGGATGCTGAGAGTGCTTGGTTCTCATTGGGAGGGAGGGGATGGGATGTAGACTGCTCTGCCCTGGGTTAGGAGGGAGTAGATATGAATCTTAAAGCTTCTCTGTTCTGGATGAGGTTCTGCCTCCTTCACTCAGGGCATCCAGTTACAAGTGTTGTTCTTCTCCTCCCCCAGAGACACAATGGCAGCCACCGTCAGGAGGCAGAGGCTGAGGACGCTAGCCTGTTGGGCCTTGATGGCTGTGCTCTTGGCAGACCTGTTGGCGCTGAGTGGTGTGTACCCCAACAGAGGCATCAGAAGAAATATAAACGAGTGAATGTTGGATGATACATGGTGGGAAGGGGGAAAGAAGCTGGTGGTGGGAAACTCTGGACTCTTAGGTTGCCAGACCCAGACCTTTTTCTTTGTCCATTGCTGTCTTACTTTCTCCATGGAAAGCAGTGTGCTTTGATTAGCAGGGCCTCAGGAAGTGGGGGAAGAGGGGCTAATTGACAAATCTGTTTCCCCTTCAGACACGCTGGCAGTGATGTCTGTGGACCTGGGCAGTGAGTCAATGAAGGTGGCCATTGTCAAGCCTGGAGTGCCCATGGAGATTGTCTTGAACAAGTGAGGGCGGCCGCAGGGTCGGGTGGGGAAAGGGAGTCTGCGGCCCAAGCCACAGTGTGTTCTTCGTAGTGCCCTCGGCAGACTTTGGTGTCTGCACGATTGATTGTATGTGGGGTGTTGAGGCGCCTGAGAACACACGCTGCCATAGACACCTGGTCCCATTGTCTCTTTTCCACAGGGAATCCCGGAGGAAAACCCCAGTGACTGTGACCCTGAAAGAAAATGAAAGATTCTTTGGAGACAGTGCAGCAAGCATGGTGAGCTAGCGGCCCGCCCCCTTCCCAGGAGCAGAGGGCAGAGGAGAGGAGGTCACAGACCCCAGAGTCTGTTCCCTGATCGATCTCTGAGGTAGGAGGTAGGTGATGGCCAGCTTGGGAGCCTAATACTCTGCTTCCTCTTTACCTCCTCTCAGGCCATCAAGAATCCAAAGGCTACGCTGCGATACTTCCAGCACCTCCTGGGGAAGCAGAAGAATAACCCCCACGTGGCCCTTTACAGAGCTCGTTTCCCCGAGCATGAGCTGGGTTTCGACCCAGAGAGGCAGAGTGTGTACTTCCAAATCAGCCCGTGAGTGCCCTGCTGGGAAGGGTGGGCTCAGCGGGCCTGATGGGGTCCCCATTGGCATGTGCTCACCATTGTGCTTGCCTCGATGCCTGGCTTTCCTTGCCTCTAACTGCTTCCTTCCCCCAGGCAGCTGCAGTTCTCACCTGAGGAGGTCCTCAGCATGCTTCTCAATTACTCCCGTTCTCTGGCTGAAGATTTTGCAGGTGAGCGGCCAAGATGGGGCCAGTGGTAGCCAGGTTCCCTAGGGACTCAAATGGAGGTAGTTTTGCCTCCCAGGGAATATTTGGCAACGTCTGATGACATTTTTGGTTGTCACAACTGGGGAGCTACTGCTACTGGCATCTACCAAGTAGAAGCCAGGGGTGCTGCCAGACATCCTAGACTGCACAGGCCCGCCCCCCAAACCAAAGAATTATCTGGCCCAGAGACTTCCCTGGCAGTCCAGTGGTTAAGACTCCATGCTTCTACTGCAGGCGGCACGGGTTTGATCCCTGGCGGGGGAACTAAGGTCCCGCATGCCACACAGTGCCACCAAGAAAAAAAGAGAGAGAGAGACTTATCTGGCCCAAAACATCAATTGTGCTGAGAATGGGAAACCCTCCTCGAAGGTATGAAGCTGGTGGAAACTCTGTTCTGTTGTCCCCTGTAGAGCAGCCCATCAAGGATGCAGTGATCACCGTGCCAGCCTTCTTCAATCAGGCTGAGCGCCGAGCTGTGCTGCAGGCTGCGCACATGGCTGGCCTCAAAGTGCTGCAGCTCATCAACGACAACACTGCCACTGCCCTCAGCTATGGAGTCTTCCGCCGGAAAGATATCAACAGCACTGCCCAGGTGAGCTGGGGAGGAACTGCTGACCAGACTCGCAGGGTGGCTGAGTCTGATGATGGAGGCCGTTTGGCTCATTTTGCATCTTGTTTCCATGGCTGGCCTTGGAGCTGTTTGGCTTTCACTTGAGAGTTGGTACAGCCCCTTGCAGGCAGGGAGGCAGGCGCCCTGGAGTTGAATAAGGTTCCTGTGACAGTGGCCTTGATGTCTCTACAGAATATCATGTTCTATGACATGGGTGCAGGCAGCACTGTGTGCACCATCGTGACCTACCAGACAGTGAAGACTAAGGACGCAGGGATGCAGCCACAGCTGCAGATCCGGGGAGTGGGGTAAGTGGGTGCTGGGAGGAGGGCTGCTTGCTGAGATACCCTCGGGTCAGGGGTTTCTTCTCAGAGGGGCAGCTGCCTCACTTTCTTGCTCCCTGCAGGAAAGCTCTCCTGGTTAAAGCATCAGTCATCATAGGGTACCTCTCCCGAAGAGCAAGGGGTAGATGGAAGTTGGGGGAGGACAGCTTGGGAAGACTGAAGGGCAGGGAACGTCCCAGGCTGCTTCTGAGGAAATCCACGAGGCCACAGGCCATACGTGGAGTGTCAGGTTCAATTATTTTTTTGTTCTTGTCATTCCCAGTTTACTTATCACTGGCGTTACCTTATTTCACGAACCCATCCTTTCCCGTCCATCTTTACTGCTTCTATGCTAGTCCAAACCACCATCGCCTCTTACCTGCAGAATTGAAGATCTCCCCGCTGCCGGTGTGGCCTCCCTCCAGTTCTTTCTCCGCATCTCAGCCAGAGGGTTCTTTTCAAAATGCCAACCTGACTGTATCTCGTTTCTTTTTTTTTTTTTTTTTTTTTTTGGCGATATGCGGGCCTCTCACTGTTGGGGCCTCTTCTGTTGCGGAGCACAGGCTCCGGACACGCAGGCTCAGCAGCCATGGCTCACAGGCCTAGCCACTCCACGGCATGTGGGATCCTCCTGGACCAGGGCACGAACCCGTGTCCCCTGCAACAGCAGGCGGGCTCTCAACCACTGCGCCACCAGGAAAGCCCCATCGTTTCTTTAAAAACCCCACAGTGGCTTCAAACCTTTGCCTTGGCCTATGAGGCTGTGCCTGTGTGCTCCCGGGCTCCTCCTGCTTGGCCTTGACCCTGAACCTCTTGCTCTTTGAGCTCCAGCCACCCTTGCCCTCCATGAAACTTACACACCGCACTCTCTCTCACCTCACAGTTTTTATGCATGCTTTTCCCTCTGTCTAGAATCTGTCTAGAATGTTCTTTCCTCTTCACCTAGTTAACCTCAACTCATCCTTCAGGTTTCAGCTCAAGCATCACTTATTCACAGAACTTTTCCTGACCTCTCTAAATAGCTGACATTTTCCATATATATGTTTAGTGGTGTTGTTTGTCTCTCTGTTATAACACATAGGTTGGTTAAAATTTCACATTTATATGATTATCTGGTTGCTGGATTATAAACTCTTTGACAACAGGGGGCTTGTCTTGTCTTTTCCTTCTCACAGTTGCATCTTCAGAGACAAATACATAGTTTGATGCCCAGTAGGTACAGTTGAATGAATGGGCAGATGCCTGTCGCTGTGAGGTGTCAGCCATGTGGGTGAAGGCCAGGTTCTGTGCAGATGAAGAAGCCCTGTGTGTTCCTCATGCTTTTCCCTATTCCCTTTCCCGCACAGGTTTGACCGCACCCTGGGGGGCCTGGAGATGGAGCTCCGGCTACGTGAGCACCTGGCCGGGATTTTCAACGAGCAGCGCAAGGGCCAGAGAGCGAAGGACGTGCGGGAGAACCCCCGCGCTATGGCCAAGCTGCTGCGTGAGGCCAATCGACTCAAGACCGTCCTGAGTGCCAATGCCGATCACATGGCCCAGGTGCTCACATGCGGCTGCTTGAGGGCACATATTCCCCACCCAGAGGGTGGAGGATCGCGCCACCCTGAGCTAGACTCCCTGTGCCTGGTGTGGCGCATCCCTTCTTCCTGTGCATCCTCCCGAAGTCCTGTTCCCTTGGTGTCTGACCTGCTCACTCAGAGAGCAGGACCTGGATGAGAACTCTGACCCTCCTCATCCTCCCGCAGATCGAGGGCCTGATGGACGATGTGGATTTCAAGGCGAAGGTGACTCGGGCGGAGTTTGAAGAGCTGTGTGCAGACCTGTTTGAGCGGGTGCCTGGGCCCGTGCAGCAGGCCCTGCAGAGTGCCGAGATGAAGCTGGTGAGGGTGTCGTCGAGGAGGGCATGGCGGGGAGGCAGGTGGGATAGAAAGTGATGAGGTGGCAGGAAGGAGGGAGCGGGAACGTCAGGGAGGAGTCAGTGCTGAGGAGGAGGGTTAATGCGTGCTGACCCATCTGCCATTCTTTCTCCCCCTGCAGGATGAGATTGAGCAGGTCATCCTAGTGGGTGGGGCCACTCGGGTGCCCAAAGTTCAGGAGGTGCTGCTGAAGGCTGTGGGCAAGTGAGTGTGGGGGGCTGGAGGGATGAGGGGAGGCGGGCCAGGCTGGGAGCTGCAGGTGGATGGTGCTGAGGCTCAGGATGCTCACAGGGAGGAGCTGGGCAAGAACATCAACGCCGATGAAGCCGCCGCCATGGGGGCTGTGTACCAGGCAGCAGCGCTCAGCAAAGCCTTCAAGGTGAAGCCATTCGTGGTCCGAGACGCGGTGATCTACCCCATCCTGGTGAGTAAGCCTGTCTTGTGGGGTGACGGGCTCCCTTTACCTCTCCCAGGGCCGCCTCCACTGTCTCCTCTAGACTGTCTGTCTGTCTTCCTGCCATTGGTGTTCCCTGCCCTTCTTCCCCGAGACCCTCTTCTGCTTCTCCAGCGTACCTCCCCTCTGCCTGCCATGTAGGTGGAGTTCACGAGGGAAGTGGAGGAGGAGCCTGGAGTTCGCAGCCTGAAGCGCAATAAGCGCGTCCTCTTCTGCCGGATGGGGCCCTACCCTCAACGCAAAGTCATCACCTTTAACCGCTACAACCATGACTTCAACTTCCACATCAACTATGGTGACCTGGGCTTCCTGGGGCCTGAGGATCTTCGGTGAGGGGATGGGGCAGGGAGAGGGCTCCAGGGAGGGAGGGTTTGGGGTCTGAGGGTGACACAGGGGAAGCAGGCTGTGGGCTTGGTCTTGGGGTTGGGCTGAGCGTCTCCTCTGGGAGGAGCTTCCATCCCGAGGGTGTCCTCGGGGAGGGCCCCACATCTCGTGCTGGGAGGCTGTGTAGGCTAGAGCTGGGAGGGCTCCCCTTAACGGCTCTCTCCTCCCCACCCAGGGTATTTGGCTCCCAGAATCTGACCACGGTGAAGCTAAAAGGTGTGGGTGAGAGCTTCAAGAAGTATCCCGACTATGAGTCAAAGGGTATCAAGGCTCATTTCAACCTGGATGAGAGTGGCGTGCTCAGCCTAGACAGGGTGAGAGCAGGAGACCCCGTGTGCAGGGCGGGGGCCCAGGCCCCAGCAGCCTTTTCCAGAGCAGTTCCTCATGGTATTAGAACGTGATAAACGAAACGGGTTCTGGAGTTGGGTAAACCTTAGGTTAAACAAAGCTAACCGGGGACCCGGTATGGGCCACCTCAGAGCCTGTAAATGCTCGTGGATGTTATAAGTTTCAGCATCTGTAGAACGGTTGAGGAACCTGTTTTTTGGGGGGTTTTTTTGTGCTGTACGCGGGCCTCTCACTGTCGTGGCCTCTCCCGTTGCGGAGCACAGGCTCCGGATGCGCAGGCTCAGCGGCCATGGCTCACGGGCCCAGCCGCTCCGCGGCATGCGGGATCTTCCTGGACCGGGGCACGAGCCCGTGTCCCCTGCATCGGCAGGCGGACTCTCAACCACTGGCGCCACCAGGGAAGCCCTACGAACCTGTTTTTAAAGAACGGTTCTGGGGGTTAATATCTTTTAGAACATACAGGGGCAGTAACGGCCCATTCGGTGGAGTGGAGAAGTGTGAGGGTGGGTGGAGGAGGAGCTACGGTCCCCTCCTGAAAGGGCTCATAATCAACAGGGCTGGCGGTGACTCCATCCAAGAGCTTGTAGAAGGAGGCCGGTGAGAGAACAGGCCGGCACACCTGGAAGTCACTTGGATGTGCCTAAGCAGTCACCCGCCAGGCAGGATGTTTGTGGGGAAAAGGTGGCTTAGCGTGTGCATTTCTTCACCTCGGATCCCTGTCTTCAGGTGGAGTCTGTGTTTGAGACGCTGGTGGAGGACAGCCCAGAGGAGGAATCTACTCTGACCAGTAAGATGAGTGTGCACACATGTGTATGTGTTTGTGTGTGTGTGAGAGGGTGTACTTGTGTGCGTTTCGGGGAGGTGGGCGGGCCATGCCCTTAGGGTTGGGGGTGGAGTCAGCGCTGTGGTCCCCTTTAAGTCTTTGGGTTTTCTTCTTTCTAGAGCTTGGCAACACCATCTCCAGCCTGTTTGGAGGTGGCACCACACAAGATACTAAAGAGAATGGTACTGACACTGTCCAGGTAAGGCCAGGATGGAGCCAAGGGAGCATGGAGGATGGTGCGTGGGATCAGGCGGAGGCAGCAAGGACAGGGGGTTGGAGTGGGCATCTCAGCTGCCTAGGATGTGATAGACCTACCCCTCGTCTCAGCCCAGGCCGAGTTCACCACACCCTCCTCTGGACTCTGAGCTGTCCCTGTGCTTGAGCTCTGAGGCCCACCCTCATCTCCAAACGCTTTTCCTTTGTCCAGCTAGACTGCTGCAGTCCAGATGCCTGCTGCCGATTTCCATACAGTCGTCCTCTGTCTCCCCTCAGCTGTGTCATGGGCGGTGAGCCCCTCAAAGCAGAGCCATGGGGACCTGGCATTGCTGAGCCGGTCCTGATCCGTAGGCTCTGCTAGTGACTATTGTGGGTGGGCGTGTCTGTGATTGTTTCCCAGGAGGAGGAGGAGGGACCTGCTGAGGGGAGCAAGGCTGAGCCTGGAGAGCAAGCAGAGCTCAGGGAGGAAGCTGAGGCCCCAACAGAGGACACCTCTCCACCCCCACCCCCTGAGCCTAAGGGGGATGCAGCCCCTGAGGGAGAAAAGGCTGCAGAGAAAGACAACGGGGAAAAGCCCGAGGCCCAGGTGAGCTCTAGGCAGAGTGAGGCCAGCCTGGACCCAGCGGCCAAGGGGAGAGGTGCCTGCTTTGCTTCTTGGCCCCCAGAGCCCTGCCTGTGGAGGATAGAAGGGCCAGCACTTTCCCTGACACCTTGGTCTCTTCACCCCAGAAGCCAAGTGAGAAGGGCGAGGCAGGGGCTGAGGGTGTCCCTCCAGCCCCGGAGGAAGAAAAGAAGCAGAAGCCGGCCCGGAAGCAGAGAATGGTGGAGGAGATTGGGGTGGAGCTGGTAGTCCTGGACCTGCCTGACTTGCGCCAGGATGAGCTGGCCCGCTTGGCCCAGAAGTGAGTAAAGGCTGCAAGTGCGTGGAGGGTGCCCAGGGTGTGTGGAATGGAGCCCCTCATGCCTGCCGCCCCTGTCCACAGACTCCAGGACCTGACGCTCCGGGACCTAGAGAAGCAGGAACGGGAAAAAGCAGCCAACAGCTTGGAAGCATTCATCTTTGAGACACAGGTTGGTCGGCTGGGAAGCACACCTGCCCCAGGCCCTGTGTCTGGGGCTGGGGAGCAGGGAGGGGGTCCTGCTCCGTGAGCCTTGCCCCCAGGGCCTGCTGCATGCTTGCGCACTTGTGCACCTCCCCAGGACAAGCTGTACCAGCCTGAGTATCAGGAAGTGTCCACTGAGGAGCAGCGTGAAGACATCTCTGGGAGACTCCATGCCGTGTCCAGCTGGCTGGAGGATGAGGGCTTTGGGGCCACCACAGTGGTGAGGGACCTCCCAGGACATGGCGGGCCGGATGGGAAAGGGAGGAGAGCTGGGGTGCGAGGCCATGATGAAGGATGCACGGCTGGCTGTAGGGCTGACATGTTGTCCCCTCAACCCGTCTGCCCTCTCCCTCCCCCACATCCATCAGATGTTGAAGGAGAAGCTGGCCGAGCTGAGGAAGCTGTGTCAAGGCTTGTTTTTTCGGGTGGAAGAGCGCAAGAAGTGGCCCGAACGGCTGTCTGCCCTCGATAACCTCCTCAACCATTCCAGCATGTTCCTCACGTGAGCGGCCCCTTCGCTTTTCTTCCTCATTCAGTCCCGCCCTGTCCCTCCTGGACTGATGATGGTCTCCTCTCTGGCTGCAGGGGGGCCCGGCTCATCCCAGAGATGGACCAGATCTTCACGGAGGTGGAGATGACAACGTTAGAGAAAGTCATCAATGAGACCTGGGTAATCCCCGTGTAAATACTTAACTGGAGACTTACCTGGCGGGGTGGGCTGTCCTAGGCAGCGTGGGAGATGCAGAGAAACGGAGAGCTGGCAGCTTCTGCCTCCGGGCTTGGCAGCTAATGCGGAAGGAAGAAGATGGTTGCGTTTGAGGCCGTGTCGGATTAGTCCCAGACTAGGGTCATAGCCATGAGTCGTCAACCAGACGAGCAGCAGAGCCCATCCCCGTGAGGTTAGAGAAGCTGCTTTGAGGAGCTGGGACTTGAGCTGGATGCAGAAAGTGGGCCAGGGTTTGGGGCGGTGAGAATGACTTGTCATGAGAAGCAGAAACTGTTTTGGATTTGGGGACTCTTCTTTTTGAACCAGAGCTCAGAAGTGGAGAGATAAGGAGAAAATAATTAAGACGTTCAGCTGTAGTTAGTCCATAGTAATAGGATGTAAGCCAGAAATGTGTAGTTTGGGACTCCCATGTGGAGAGTCTCGAATGCCATTCTGAGGGGTCTGCTTACTTCTGGGGCTGACGGCCAGGGGCAGCAGTGATTAGGGGTCTGAGGGAAGAGCCTGAGGTTGGTTGGGGGGTGTATTTCACCTGGGACAGAGGTGTCTGCCATCTCCGTGGCTGGCTCTGAGCCTGTCCTCGCCCACAGGCCTGGAAGAATGCAACTGTGGCCGAGCAGGCCAAGCTTCCTGCCACAGAGAAGCCCGTGTTGCTCTCCAAAGACATCGAGGCCAAGATGATGGCCCTGGACCGAGAGGTGCAGTATCTGCTCAATAAGGCCAAGTTTGCCAAGCCCCGGCCCCGGCCCAAGGACAAGAATGGGACCCGGGCAGAGCCTCCCCTCAATGCCAGTGCCAGTGACCAGGGGGACAAGGTCATCCCTCCAGCAGGTGAGGGCAGGGTGCCTGGTTCCAGGTGCTACTGGGCAGCAAGAAGCTTTCCTTTCCCTCCCGGGACTACATCTTCCTCCTGGTTTCCCTCCAGGCCAGACTGAAGATGCAAAGCCCATCTCAGAGCCTGAGCAAGAGACTCGTGAGTTGGGGAAACTGATTGGGAATATGGGCGTCGTTTAGCCGAGGGGTCGGCAAACTGGCAGGTACAGCCTCTTTGCAGATGGCCCGTGAGCTATGAACGGCCTTAGAAGGTTATTTCCAAAAACGAAATAAGGAAAGAGACCTAGTGTGGTTCACAAATCCTAAAATATTTACTATCCGGCTCTTTGCAGAAAAAGTTTGCCATCCCCTCCGTTAGCCCCTTCCTTCCTTTGCAGACACTAACCCATTCCTTCCCGAAAGCAGGATCTGAACCGGCGGACTCTGAACCTCTGGAGTTAGGGGGTCCTGCGGCAGGTAAGGGCAGAGTGGGAGATGGGGGGTACCGGGAAGCCTAGCAGGGTCTGGGGGGAGATGCCTGCCCAGAACTGGGCCCGTTACCTCCATCTCACCTGCTTTTGTTCCTTTGCTGTCCCCCAACTCCCACCAGAATCTGAACAGAAGGAGCAGCCTACAGGACAGAAACCAACTTTGAAGAATGATGAACTATAACCCCCACCTCCCAGTTCCCCACTCGTCCCCGCCCCCTTCTCTTACCACCTCTATTTATTAAACACCAAGGGCTGGGGGAGGGGTTGGTCCCGCCCTCAGAGGCTTAAGCTCCTCTTCTCTCACCTGTGATTGGAGGTGTGGAGAAGGGGGAGGAAGGCACAGCTCACCAGTTCTGGAGTAGTTCTGTGGTTAAAACTGAAATTGTTCCGTTCCCCAATCACACCTATTGGTTCCCTACCCATCCAGGCCCTAGTTTGGGAAAAATCACTATTAGGTCTTAATTCTTCGCCTGTGGGTAGGTGAGAGGATGGCCATGGGTAGTTGGTTGAGAGACCTGGTAGTGGGAAGGGTGTCCTGGCTTATTAGAGGGTCTCAAGTCTTTTCTGGTCAACCTTCCCTCCCTCCCTCTTCCACCACGAGATCAATGCCACACAGGCCAGTGTCTGCAGAGCCTTGGTTACCAGGTTTGATTTCTGAGCACCTGTCTGTGCTCTTGCCTCCTCCAGGGTTTTTTCTCTAAAAACCCCCACCCCCATGCCTCCTCCCCGTGGGTCTCCTTGGCTTCCTCTTGCAAGTTGGGCAGTCCTCTGCCTCTAGGCCAGAGCCCTTCCATCTGGACTGCCTAAGTCAATCTAGGTTGACTCCCACCCACACGTACAACCCCCGGTGGCCAGAGTAGGCAGGGAGAAAGTGAAGAAGGGAATCCAGCTGCCTCTCCAGGGAGTGAGGTGTGTGAAAACCCTGTAGCTCCCCAACCTGTGGACTCTTGGGCCTAGGAAAGCTGTGTGCAGTGGCTGGCACAGGATGCCAGCGTCCTGCAAGCACTGTTGAAAACTGTGTCTTTCTAGTAGCCTGGTACTCCGTGGCCCTTTGACTTCCTGCCCCCATTCTCTCCGCTCCTGTTCTGCCCTCTCAGACAGAGCCTTTCCCTCACTTCCTGGCCCCCTGGGCTGACCAAAATGTGCTTTCTACTGTGAGCCCCTGTCCTAAGACCCTGGGGGCAGGAGAGACCATGGCGTGAATGTAAAAATGCCACCTCGCTCTATTGGAGGCAGGCCTTGGCGGGGGAAGGAAGAGGGTACAGGCTGGCCTTTCTTATTAATGTGTTGCTCTGCTGGGATGGGGGCCCTTGACCCACCACAGCGGTGTCGGGCAGCCTGCCCTCCAGGATCCCATCTGTACCAGGGGCCGGGGCTGCCACCCCAACTCCCAGGGCAAGGGGGAGCCTGCTTGTGTCTGTCTCTTGTGTTTTGTTCCTGTTTTTTTTTCTTTTTTTTGCCACATTGGCAGAAATGTGACCCAAGTGTCCTACCCTGTCCTGTTTGTTTGAGTTGTTTCACTAGCAGTTGAGGCTGGTTGGACAGCTTTGAGTCAAGTTGTACTTTGCTCCATTGTTAATTGAAAAGCTGTTTCAATAAAATATTCTTTTCTACAGTTTTTTGTGCTGTGAATTTTTAAAAATATGTTTATTTTTTGAATATAAATAATGCATGTTTATAATGGAAAATTTGGAAGGTAGAAGATTGAATAACAAAATTGCCTATAATACTACCACCGAAACGTCATTAACATTTTGGACTTAGTTGAGATTCATGTATGTAATTTTTCTTCTTGAGAACAAAACTGTGGTTTTATTTTTCCCCTGACATCATTTGGATCCTTATATTCCAGCTATTTTTAGGTAATAATCCATTTTTAAGGTAACAACCTCATTTTACAAATAAGAAATCAGCAGTTCATAGAGGTTCAGAGGTCCAAGGAATCAGAGGTGTTAGGTGACTCAGCTAGGTTTGAACTTAATTCTGACCCAATAACCCTTGCGTTATCACCCTGATACAAGAATGTGTTGCTAGAGCTTCATTACTCGTAGCACAGTTAATTTGGGTTGTTCATCAGTTGTAATGGAGCCATGTTTTACCAAAGGAAAATCACTGTAATCATTAATTATTATTATTAACAACAGCCTCAGTCTTTTTTTTTTTTTTTTTTTTGGTTGCACCGGGTCTTAGTTGACGCAGGCGGGCTCCTTAGTTGTGCAAACTCTTAGTTGTGGCATGCACGTGGGATCTAGTTCCCTGACCAGGGATCAAACCTGGGTCCCCTGTATTGGGAGCGTGGGGTCTTATCCACTGTGCCACCAGGGAAGTCCCTAGTCATTAATCATTCACATGTCTAAGCAGTTGAATAAAAAAATGACCATGAAGTTTATGTTATTCTCTAAAGGTTGAACAATTCAGACAAGTTTTGAACCTGCAAGTCTCTCTTTGTTTCCCAATAGACTTTTTTTAAGGGCAGTTTTAGTTTCACAGCAAAATTGAGCAGAAAGTACACAGTTCCTATATACCCTCTGGCTGCATACATGCTCAGCCAACCCCAGTATCAACATCCCACACCAGAGGGACGTTTGTTATGATCTATGAACCTACACGTCATTATCACCCAAAGTTTACATTAGGGTTTACTCTTGGCATTGTGCATTCTTTGGGTTCCGACACATGGATAATGAAACGTATCCGTTAACGTGTCATACAGAGTACTTTCACTGCTCTAAAAATCCTCTGTGCCCTGCAAATCCCTCCCTCCCTCCCCTTTAATTCCTGGCAACCACAGATCTTTTTACTGTCTCCATAGTTTTGCCCTTTCCAGAATGTCATGTAGTTGGAGTCATAGAGTATGTAGTCTTTCCAGGTTGGTTTCTTTCACTTAGTAACATGCATTTAAGGTTCCTCAATGTCTTTTCATGGCTTGATAGCGCATTCATTTTTATTTATTTATTTTTATTTTTGGCTGCGTTGGGTCTTCGTTGCTGCCCACAGGCTTTCTCTAGTTGGGGCGAGCGGGGTCTACTCTTCGTTGCAGTGCGCAGGCTTCTCATTGTGGTGGTTTCTCTTGTTGCAGAGCACGGGCTCTAGGCACGTGGGCTTCAGTAGTTGTGGCTCGCGGGCTCTAGAGCACAGGCTCAGTAGTTGTGGCGCTCAGGCTTAGTTGCTCCACGGCATGTGGGATCTTCCCAGACCAGGGCTTGAACTCGTGTCCCCTGCATTGGCAGGCAGATTCTTTTTTTTTTTTTAATTTATTTATCTATTTTTATTTTTGGCTGCATTGGGTCTTCGTTGCTGCGTGTGGGCTTTCTCTAGTTGTGGCAAGCGGGGGCTACTCTTCATTGCGGTGTGCGGACTTCTCCTTGCGGTGGCTTCTCCTGTTGTGGAGCACAGGCTCTAGGCATTCAAGCTTCAGTAGTTGTGGCACACGCACTCAGTAGTTGTGGCTCGCAGGCTCTAGAGTGCAGGCTCAGTAGTTGTGGTGCACGGGATTAGTTGCTCTGCCACGTGTAGGATATTCCTGGACCAGGGCTTGAACCTGTGTCCCCTGCATTGGCAGGTGGATTCTTAACCACTGTGCCACCAGGGAAGTCCCAGATATATCTTTATTATTATTATTATTTATTTTGGGGGCTGCATTGGGTCTTAGTTGAGGCATGAGGGATATTTCATTGAGGTGCATGGGCTCTTCGTTGTGGTACATGGGCTTCTCTCTAGTTGTGCTGTGCAGGTTTTCTCTTCTTTAGTTGTGGCGTGCAGGCTCCAGGGCCCGTGGGCTCTGTAGTTTGTGGCACACAGGCTCTCTAGTTGAGGTGCATAGGCTCAGTAGTTGTGGTGCACTGGGCTTATTTGCCCCGTAGCATGTGGGATCTTAGTTCCCCGACCAGGGATCCAACCTGCATCCCCTGCATTGGAAGGTGGATTCTCTACCGCTGGACCACCAGGCAAGTCCCTATTATTATGTTTTAATTAATTTATTATTTATTTGGTTGCGCTGGGTCTTAGTTTTGGCATGCGGGCTCCTTAGTTGTGGCATGTGAACCCTTAGTTTCGGCATGCATGTAGGATCTAGTTCCCTGACCAGGGATTGGAACCAGGCCCCCTGCATTGGGAGCACAGAGTCTTAACCACTGTGCCACCAAGGAAGTCCCTCTTCAGTTGTTTTTAAGATTGGAAAACACTGCCTCATCCAGAAACTATTCTAGTGGTTTTATTTTCTCCAATGGCACTCTTTAATCTATCTGGGGTTTATTCTTTGTGGGGTATGCAATAGAAATCTAAATGGATCTTTTTCTAAATAGCTAAACAATTATCTTACACCATTAATTAATTAATTACACCCCCCCATTGATTTGGGATGTCTTCCTTATCATGGTTTAAATTATACATGTGAAGGTCTGCTTCTAGTACTTCTTGTTCCTTTTAAATGCCTGGCTATGCTCTAAACCACATAATTACCATAATCTTACAACTGTTAATATTTGGCAGTGGAAATTCTCTTCTTTACTCTCTTTTTTTTTAATTCGTCAAGTTTCTTACTCTGATGTTATTTATTCTCCCAGATGATCCTTAAAACAATTTTGCCCAATTTCCAAGAAATCCTATTGGGATTTTGATTGGAATTGCTTAAAAAACCCCAAATGAAAGGAATTCCCTGGTGGTCCAGTGGTTAGCACTCCACGCTTTCACTGCCTGGGTTCAATCCCTGGTTGGGGAACTAAGATCCCACAAGCAGCGTGGCCGAAAAACAAAAAACTCCAAATGAATTTGGAAAGGATTGATGTTTTTACAGTATCAAAATCATAGTTTCATTTTCAGGCATGTAGTATAATTTGCATTTATTCACGTTAGGTTTTATTATCCTGTAGCAAAGCCTGCTTACTTTTGGGGGATGTCATCGTCTTATTTCCTTTCCTTACTTTTCTTGGGAAATAAAGAGTGAGAAGACTAGCGTTTACATCTCTACAATATCCTGACCATAAGATGCTTTACAATGTTTTCTCATTTAATTCCCACAGTGATGCTGAGGTGGGTTAGATCGTCCATGTTTTATATGAGGGAACTGAAATGGGAGAAGGCAGGGAAATAACTTAGCATACCCCTGGCTGAAAGGAGGTTGAGGATTGTAGTAGCTATGTTGGTGCTGCAGGCGTTGAAGGCCTGTTAAACTCCATTTCTGGGCCATTTTCAGAGCTCTTGGCAGGTGTCTCTGTTCTCACATATGTGGCTGAGCAAACCTCGCCCAGACTTTCTAGCTCTGGCTGACCTCTGAGATCCACTCCCTTCCCCTCCGAGCCAACTAGCTGCATCAGCAGTGGCCAAAGCAAGATTCTGTGCCTACCTCTGCCTCTGACTCCCTATGGTTCTCTCTCTGGTAGGAACTTTTAGCACTTCCCATTGGAATTATGACTCTGTCCGGTTTCTACACCTTCCATCTATTGCTCCTCAATGGCAAGCTAATTCTTAACAGTTTTTTGAGTGTTTCATGCCCCTCAGCCCCAAATTCTTAACTCTATAAAACATGTTTATGCTGTAATAGAAAAAAAATCAAGATATAAAAGTATTTAGATGGTGTGAATAATTGTTCATCTAGCAATTTACTGAGTATTACAGTAGTGTTTTGTACCAAACACTTAGCTGGGTACAGTGGTAAAGGGGCCATAGTCCATCCTCAGGGATGGGTTATTTAAGTGTTGAGAACCCAATAGAAAAACACTTTAAAAAAATCTCACAGGGCTTCCCTGGTGGCACAGTAGTTAAGAATCTGCCTGTCAATTCAGGGGACACAGGTTCAATCCCTGGTCCGGGAAGATCCCACGTGCCGCAGAGCAACTAAGCCTCTGCGCCACAACTACTGAGCCTGCACTCTAGAGCCTGTGAGCCACAACTACTGAGCCCGTGTGCCACAGCTACTAAAGCCCACGCGCCTAGAGCCCGTGCTCTGCAACAAGAGAAGCCACCACAATGAGAAGCCCGCACACTGCAACGAAGAGTAGCCCCTGCTCACTGCAACTAGAGAGCCCGCGCGCAGCAACAAAGACCCAACGCAGCCAAAAATAAATAAATACATAAATAAATAAAACCAAGAAGAATACCAACTCATAAATACAGAAGGAATGATAGAATGAAAAAATCTCCACTTTGCAACCACCATATTAATAAATGATTCAGGAAAGAATCATCAATAGATGATAAAACCACTGGGTGAAAGATGGTTGAAACAGGAGGATATATCTGTAGTATCAAAGTATGGTCCACTATAGATTAGTAATTATAAAGAGGAAAAGTTTCCTCTAGTACAGAAATCAGGTGGTCACCATTTTAACTAAATGATCAAATTTATCACATGCTTCCTGATGTGGTACACTGAGAAAGACACATTGTCATCTATACAGTACAATTCTGCCAAAAATTATTTAATATGATCCTTATTGCAAACACAGTCAGACAAATCCATATGAGGGACATTCTGCAGAACAACTGACCTGGATTTTTGAAAAATATTAAAATCATGAAAGATTTCTCTTTCTTTCTTTTTCTTTCTCTCTCTCTCTCTCTCTCTCTCTCTCTCTCTCTCTCTCTTTCTTTCTTTTCTCCTTTCCTTCCTTCCTTCCTTCCTTCCTTTCCTTCCTTCCTTTAATAGGAAACTGATTTCTCTTTATTTAGGCCCTAGGAAGACAATTAAATTTGGTCACATATTACTTTTTTAAAAATCTAGTTTCAGGAGTTCCCTGGTGGTCTAGTGGTTAGGATTCTGGGCTTTCACTGCCATGGCCTAGGTTCAATCCCTGCTCCAGGAACTGAGATTCCACAAGCTGCGTGGCGTGGCCAAAAAAAAAAAAAAAGAAAAAAATCTAGTTTTACACAGATAGGACCAAAGTATCAGAGAAATAATTTCTTCTGTAAAAACTGGCCAAACTTTATAAAAAATCTAACATACAATGTAATTCAAATTATATAAAGACTGCTTGGGATCATAACAGTCTGAATGTATGACAGTTGCAATTCCATTCTAATAGGTGTGAAAATATTTGCTCTCCTGTGGCTTTGGTCCAAAAGAGGTGAGCTGAATCTGCAAGAATAAACTAAGTACCTGTGGATGAAGAATGTCGTATTAGTAAACAAAGGATGTTACAGCCATCAAGCCCTCAGCCACTGCAGCCACCACCAACTGTGCATTCTGAGGGGATTCAAAGGAGAGAAATAGGATAGTGGCCCAAAGAATTCATGTGCATATGAAAGGAATGATTTCAATGAGCCCAGACTCTTACATCTTCCAATACATTAAGTTGAAATGTCTGGTTTTTCTTTAATTAACAGTAATCGTTTGATGTTCTGACAACCTGGTTTTTGCCCATATATCCTGGCTCCTGCCTTACCTCTTTAGAGCAGTCCCTCAGAGCTATCTGAGAAGGCTGTCTTCCGGGCTTAAGTCCTCAGCAAGTCTACTGAATAAAACGCAATTCTTAACATTTGTGTTGTGCCTTTTTTTTCAGTTGACATACCTAGTCTTTTGCCAACATTAATTCAGATTGCTATTGGTAGCAGAAATGTCCATGATGACTAGTTCTACTATAACAAAGTAAAATAAAAGAATTTTTTCTTTTGGCCACACCGTGCGGCTTGTGGGATTCCCCGACCAGGGATCGAACCCGGGCCACAGCAGTGAAAGCAGAGTCCTAACCACTGGACTGCCAGGGAATTTCCAATTAAAGAATAGTTATTATGAACACATCACAGTATCAGATAAACTTTTTATAACAGAAAAGTATGAAGGAACAAAAAAAGATTAAACAGCTACCACAAACAAAAAAAGTGTCTCCCCCATAACTCTATTTGAAGGGGCAGAAAGTGCGATTAGAGGTTTATTGACGCTAATATGAAAGGAAATTGAGTATTGTGTTTATTTCTTATTTTATACAACTCTTACTCTTTATAACAATGTTTATAGTCACACCCATAGAAGTATGACCCATGGCATCTGAAAGCAAACACTCTATAATTATTTAAAAGGTCCTTTTAAAAAGTATAATACTGGGTTTCCCTGGTGGCGCAGTGGTTAAGAATCCGCCTGCCAAGGGAAGGAACAGGGGTTCGAGCTCTGGTCCGAGAAGATCCCACATGCCGTGGACCAACTAAGCCCGTGCGCCACAACTACTGAGTCTGCGCTCTAGAGCCCGAGAGCCACTACAGAAGCCCGCGTACCTAGAGCTTGTGCTCCGCAACAAGAGAAGCCTCCGCAATAAGAAGCCCGCGCACCACAGCGAAGAGTAGCCCCCGCTCACCGCAACCAGAGAAAGCCCGCGCGCAGCAAGGAAGACCCAACACAGCCAAAAATAAAATAAATAAAATAAAAATAAATAAATTTACTAAAAAAAATTCAACCGAGAAAATTCTAAAAATCTTATTGGCTTTATTTAACAATTTATGAATCAGGACACGTCCAATCTAGCAGCTAGAAAGGCGCTCTGAGGAGCTGTACAAAATGAAAGCCTTTTATAGATAGCAGGGAACAGGAACAAGGAATTAAACTAGGCAAAAAGCAGTTTGGCTATTACCAGGTTACTTCGCTTTAGGGAATGGCAGGGCGGTCTATAGGTAGATGACATAACTAGATAACTAGTGCTGAGCAGGCGATTCCTTTTTTATTTTCTTTTTTTGGCGGCACCACATGGCATGTGGGATACTAGTTCCCCAACCAGGATCGAACCCAGGCCCCCTGCCTTGGGAGCACAGAGTCTTATCCACTGGACGGCCAGGGAAGTCCCAGGTGATTCCTGATTGACTTATTTAAGATTCCAATCCTGAGAGAGCCACAACTGTAATTAAGTCTCCCTTTGGTGATGTGGGGCTTAGCATAAGCAACTCCATTTTGGACCTGTTGTGTTTTTAACATCACTCTAAAAGAGCTTTACTCTCAAATTTGAAGCACTTATTTCAGCAATTCTCTGATGGACTCTGTGAAAGCAATTATCTAAATTTTCGAACTCGTATCTGAATCTTCTATTGAATCCTCACAACCACCCTGTGAAGTTGGTAAGCAACTGGGGCTCATAGAGATTATTAATTACCCAGGGTCATGCTGTCTGAAGCAGTGCGTCCGGGATTCGAATTTAAGTTTTACTCGGGGCCCATACTTTAAACACTCCGGCTATTTTGTTTTAACTCTGTCCGCAATAGTCTGACCACAGATAAAATGTACAAATCGTGCTTACTGAGGACTGCATTAATTTCTTACAGAAAATACTGTGTTCTTTACAAGATGTTTCCCAGACCGTGAACAACTCGGGAACAGTAATTGGTAGCTGGAGGAACTCACTAACTAATTTGGTTTGTCGAATGCCATCAGTTAAGAAGGGAACGTACGACTCCAGCCCCTAAGGGGCGCTGTCTTCGCCCAACGACCAGCATGACCCGCAGTCTTATACGAAAACGTTTGTGGGTGGCCTCGGCTCTCGGGACTGGAAGACGCAGGCGGAGTCCCCGCCCCACTCTGGGCGCAGGCGCATGCGCCGTCCGGGCCCCGCCCCATGCCACTCCAGCTCCCACCGACGTTCAGGTAGGGGGCAGTGTGCGGGGGAGGGGCGTCGCCTGGGGGCGGGGCTGGAGCGGGAGTCTCAAGTGTTGCGGCTCCTTTGTTGGAGGCCCAACTTCCAATCCAACCGGGAGGAGTTTCTGCGGCTGCCGGTTCAGGGGCGGAGGCAATTGCTGGGTCCGGGAGCAGCACGCTCCCTCTCCTTTCTGTCGCACGAGTCCTGGGGTCTCCGCACCTCTCCAACCCCTGCACTCGGGCCCCCGTCCATTCCCAGCCGGAGTCGGGTGTCCTGCGTAGCTTGAGGACACGGGGCTGGGCAGGTGCCGAGAGCCCGCCGCCTCGCTCCCTCCTCCCCCTTCTTGCCGCTTGGCCCCACCCCGCCTGACCGAGCCAATCGGCGCCGGAAGCGAGGGACCTCCGGGGCCTACGTGTGGCACCCTGCTCCGCTTGCGCCCACGCCTTCTGCTCCAATTGCTTTCCCAACCGAGCGGCAAAGCCGGGGGCGTGTTGCCGGGGCCCTGGGAAGCGGGGCGCATGGGCACTGTGCCTGGAGTCCGTCGCTGCGCCTTCCCGCCCACGGGGCGTCCGGTCACGGTCCCTGAAGCCCCAGCCTGCCAGACCGGAGCCCATACTGACGTCAAGGGTAAAGGCGACGAGAGGCATCTGAGTGGCACAACCAGGACCCCTGCCCCTAGTGGGGCTTACGGTGTGCAACCGTGGGTCCTGAGCAGGGAACTTCCTTCCCCCGCCCCTTGCTTACAGTTCCGCAACTGTCAATAAACAGCCACACCCTACCGTGTGCTAAGCATCAGGAGTTACAGGGCTTGAGGTCAGCTCTGGAAGACTTGAAAGTGAGGTTGTTGGGGGTGGGTGTCTGAGTGTGTGTGTACGTGTGCGTGTGCGTGTGTGTAGAAACTAACCCAGCACCTAGTGCAGTGCCTCTCAACCAGTAAGCCCTAATAAACCTTCGCCGAATGAATGAGAAGGTAGGTGGATGAGGGGGCCGGGCTAGAGAGGGCAGCTCTACTCATCCCAACCCTGCCTCCGCTGAGCGCAAGCCGACAAAAATAATTAGGTTAAGCCTTAAATCACAGCTGGTTTCACGGGCAGGCGGAGAGGGAAGAGCCGGGAATGGCAGCAATCCTGGGGACACAGGGTGCTGGCCTGGCTCACGGACACTGCCTCCCTCTCGGACGCCCTCCAGGCCCCCACAGCTTGGGCGTCAGTAACCTCCTGTTTTCTTGTCTCCCTCAGGACACCGGGTTCCCTAGGAGCCGCCCCAGGCTTAATGATTGTCCAGAAGGTGCCTATAAAGGGAGCCTGGGAGGCTGGGTGGAGGAGGGAGCAGAAAAAGCCCAACTCAGCAGATCTGAGCACTTGAGAGCCTCAATCAGGAGCCGTGGTCAGAGGCTCTGTGTCCCGGCCAGTAGGGCCTGCTCTTTCCCACCATGGCGGCCCGAGGCTATGGCTATTACCGCACCGTGATCTTCTCGGCCATGTTTGGAGGCTACAGCCTGTACTACTTCAACCGCAAGACCTTCTCTTTTGTCATGCCATCGCTGGTGGAGGAGGTCCCTCTGGACAAGGATGACTTGGGTGAGCCCTGGCAGGGCAGAGGCGGGGTGGGCCCAGGAACACAGGACCAGCAGGACAAGTTGGGTGTTTGTGCAGTGTGGTGGGTACAGGCATGTAGTGTGTGTGGAGTGTCTGCACAGCAGATGCCAGGGGACAGTGCACGTGCCGGATGAGGAGGCTCTGAGATCCATGTCTGTGGGCACAGGTAAAGGACTGTGGGTATGGTCTAAGCATGTCTGAGGGCTGCTTATCTGGGGTGTGTGTGTGTGTGTGTGTGTGTGTGCACGCCCGCCTGTGACTAACATGTGTCCCCAGAGGCACTGTGTTAGGGGGATTCTGAGCATGGTTTCTGCATCTGTGTGGGTGCAGGCTAAGACCACAGGGTGAGTGCTGGCCACTGACATTGTGAGCACTAGGAACTGGGGAGTTGGTGCAATGACTCCATGTGGCCTAGCAGGCTACCCTTCAGGAGGAATAAGGTCCCTGACTCCAATTCTAAGCCTTTTGTCCCATGTTCTGAGGTGGGGCAACAGAACTGCCAGAGACCCTGGGTTGGCATCCACGGTGAGGGAGAAATCAAGCATATGAGAATCCCATGGAGGAGGGCTGTCCTGCCCCATGACAGCTGCTGCTGGAACTCTCCAAGAGGCTGAAAAGTCATGGGTCAGCCTGGGGCTAGTGCTGATGAGAGGCGGGAGGAGTAGCCTGGCCCCATGAATGAATGTCAGGATTCCAACACAGGCCCCTCCTATTCCTCTTGGAAGGAACCAGTCTCACCCTGCCAGGCACCTCTACACACCTGACCCCATGCCTTCCTCCACCCTCCTGTGCCTCTGCCCTGGCCCCTAACCCCCCAGGTGTCCTGCTCCCTGCTCCCCTCCCCTGCAGGGCTCATCACCAGCAGCCAGTCGGCAGCCTACGCCATCAGCAAGTTTGTGAGCGGGGTGCTGTCTGACCAGATGAGTGCTCGCTGGCTCTTCTCTTCCGGGCTTCTCCTGGTTGGCCTGGTCAATGTAGTCTTTTCCTGGAGCTCCGCAGTACCTGTCTTTGCTGCTCTCTGGTTCCTCAATGGCCTGGCACAGGGGCTGGGCTGGCCCCCATGTGGCAAGGTCCTGCGGAAGGTGAGTGTCTGCTTCCAAGGAGCTGGTTCAGATTGGCAGAGAGGACACCTAAAGAGCATGTGGGCACTGGCACCTCCACCCCCAGCCAGAGCAGGTTCCTCAGGAGTTCCAGTCCAGCTCCTGTTGCTTGTCAAGATATTTTAGGAGGCTGAACGTGGTGGGATCAGGTGGCAGATGAGGGAACTGGCCCTGCCAAGTAGAAGAGCCCTCTCCCTCATCCCTGTAATGTGAGCTTCTGGGTCTGCCCCACCTGACCCTCACCTTCAACATGGACTGTAGGCTGAGCATCTACTCTGTCCCCCTCTGCCCCACAGTGGTTTGAGCCATCTCAGTTTGGCACTTGGTGGGCCGTCCTATCAACCAGCATGAACCTGGCTGGAGGGCTGGGCCCCATCCTGGCAACCATCCTCGCCCAGAGCTATAGCTGGCGCAGCACGCTGGCCCTGTCTGGGGCACTGTGTGTGGTTGTCTCCTTCCTCTGTCTCCTGCTCATCCACAATGAACCTGCTGATGTTGGACTCCGCAACCTGGACCCCACCCCCTCCAAGGACAAGAAGGGTGAGTACGCACTAACGCCGACCCCTAGGGAACCTTCATTCATCATTCACCTGGCAGACTTTCATGGAGGACTGGCTGTATGCCTGGCCCTGTACTAGCTAATGGATGTCGGGATGGTGATGGAGAGTGGGTGGGAGTAAATAAAACTCCATCCTGAGAGGCAGTTAAGTATCAGACAAGTGGCAGAGCCAACAAATGCTATGACTCATGTTATAGCCTAGTCCTTCCTTACAAGAGCGCCAGAGTTCCCTGTGTGGACAGCATCCTAAGCCTAAGTGGCTTGGGTGCCTTCCTCCATCCCCACTGGTCCTCAGGTTCGCTTTCATTCGTTGAGACTTGCAGTGGAGAGGAGAGGGCAGAACAGTGGGGGTGGGAGACCTTCCTGCTGATCCCTGGCTATGTGGACGGACTCTGCCCCTATGGCTAGCTAATGAGTGGTGGGGGCAGGGCAGCCTGAGCAGAGTCCTGAGGCCTGGCCTGCTCCCACCCCCAGGCTCCCTGAAGGAGGAGAGTACCTTACAGCAGCTGCTGCTGACCCCCTACCTGTGGGTGCTCTCCACTGGCTACCTTGTGGTGTTTGGAGTAAAGACGTGCTGTACTGACTGGGGCCAGTTCTTCCTCATCCAGGAGAGAGGACAGTCAGCCCTCGTGGGTGAGCCGAGTGTTGGGGTGGGGCAGGCCTAGGGAGCAGGAGCCAATGCAGGGGATGGGAAAGTCAGACCCGCTTCCCTTTATCCTTTCTTCTTTCCCTGAGGCCGGGCAGTACTCAGGCAGCTGTGGCCAGTCACCCTTGGGGACCTTGTACCCCTCTGGGTTTCAGTCAGTCTGGGACGATCCCGAGCTGTAACACCCCTCCACCCTTCCTTCCCCTCTTCCCACCACAACCCCCCACTGCAGGTAGCTCCTACATGAGTGCCCTGGAGGTTGGGGGCCTTGTAGGCAGCATCGCAGCTGGCTACCTGTCAGACCGGGCCATGGCCAAGGTGAGTGGGCAGAAGGGACGGGGAGGAGGAGGGTCCCTTTAAATCTTCCCAGCATGACTGGGACAGGCACCAGAGAGGTAGGAGCCCTGGGGCACAGGCAGCTTGGCATATGCTGGTTTAGGCTGGGTGAGGTGGGAATGATTCCAGGCTCCTCTTCTTTGCTGGGGATGTGGAGATGAGGCTCTCGGGGGAAAGGGTTTTAACCGATGTCAAGGAGAGCCAGAATTTCTCTCCGCCTAGCTTCTCCACAGCCCCAGGGAAACTGGGGTTGGGGAAGGACTGGATGCAGCCTGCCCCCACGTGTCCCCAAGCCTGCCCCACGTGGAGGAAGGGATGTTGTGGAGTTTGGCCTCAGAACATAACAAGCAGGTCCCAGGGCTTCCCAGAGCTGCCTTGGGCCAAGAACTGCAATGGGATTGCCAAAGACCTGTCAGCAGAGGTCTGCTGTGTCAGCGTCCGGGGGTGAGGGTTCTCTGCTGCTCCTGGGGCCTGATGTTGCTCGACTGTGTCCACAGGCACGGTTGTCCGTGTACGGGAACCCC
Organism: Mesoplodon densirostris; assembly: GCF_025265405.1. Lineage (NCBI taxonomy): Eukaryota > Metazoa > Chordata > Mammalia > Artiodactyla > Ziphiidae > Mesoplodon > Mesoplodon densirostris. The sequence continues at coordinate 112,062,791 of NC_082667.1, read as the reverse complement.
CGCCATGGCTTGCTGCTGTTCATGATGGCTGGCATGACAGTGTCCATGTACCTCTTCCGGGTAACCGTGACCAGTGAATCCCCCAAGGTAAATAAGCAGGGACTGGCCCACGTCAGGGACAAGGATGAGAAAGCAAGGGCCACTGACTGTCTCCCTCTCCCTGGGCTTTCTCTGCTTCTGATGCCCTTTTCAGTTGTTTGTACCTCCATTCCCCTCCTCTGTGCTCTGATGCCCCTCCTTGACTCTGGGCCTGGTTTCTTCTCCTCTCTCTGCTCCTCTAGGATGTTGCTTTCTGGACTCTGGCTCTTCACCCTCTCGCTGAGCTCACAGGCTTTACAGAGCATGAGGTGCCCTATCTCTATCTCTGGTTTTCCTCTTAGTGTGTCTCACCTGTGTCCTACCGCCTCTGCCTTGCCCTTAGCCAGTCCAGCTTGCACAAATCCTGAGAAGACAGCAACTCACCTGGAGGGATGGCTCCTGAACCTCCCTCCCCTACCTGCACAGGCCTGTGTTGGCTGAATGTGGCCCCCACTCCTCTAGCTCTGCAGTCAGCTGTGCTGGGAAGTGGTGTGTGTGGGAGTCACTTACTGTCTGCTTTTACTACAATTATTTGTTCCTGGGGCCAAGCATTCCTCTATCCTCTGGCAGGGGTAGGTAGGTAGGAGGCTTTCTCAGACTTTAAATGCTACCCTGCACTGCCCTTGCAGCTCTGGATCCTGGTGTTGGGAGCTGTGTTTGGTTTCTCCTCTTATGGTCCCATTGCCTTGTTCGGAGTTATAGCCAATGAGAGTGCCCCTCCCAACTTGTGTGGCACCTCCCATGCCATTGTGGGACTCATGGCCAATGGTAAGTGATACCCCCACTGATGCCTCGCACACAAGCCAGCTAGGGGCTGGAACAAGCCCAACTGGCTCTATCCTCACAATGACTCAGGCTCTTCCCCTCCCCCTTGACAGTGGGCGGCTTTCTGGCTGGGTTGCCCTTCAGCACCATTGCGAAGCATTACAGCTGGAGCACAGCCTTCTGGGTGGCTGAAGTGATCTGTGCAGCCAGCACAGGTGCCTTCTTCCTTCTACGAAACATCCGCACCAAAATGGGCCAAGTGCCCAAGAAGGCTGAGTGAAGACAGCGCAGGCTCTGGAGCATCCTGTCCCACTTGTGGCCTCTCCCCTCCATGGGCGTGGGGGAAGGGAGGGAGGGGACTATCTGACAAGCACCTTTGACTTTCCCTTTCTGCTCCCTTTCCCTCATCCAAGTGGCGCTGGAAGTTATCAGTGGCTAATGAGGTCCCAGCTTCCCATCTGATCTCTATTTAAAAGACCACCTTTGTTCTTGGACTCCATTAGCTCCCATTTCCTGGCTTTAAAGAGGAAACCCCGTCTCCTGTATCCTTCTGCCACTCTTGGGCCCTGCCCTGTCCCCATCCCACCCCGTCCTCACCTGAGGTGAGGCTCCTCCTGCAGCAGCAGGGCAGCAATGGCCCAGGACTTCTGCCCTGAGGCCTCTCAGCAGGGGGCAACTGCTCCTGCCAATACCTTGGACTCCAGGGGAAGAGGGTCACTCTCACCAATACCCAGGGCACAGTAGGGGGGTATGGATGGGAGAGTAGAAAGACTTGTTATAGAAAATTAAAACTAGATTTGATACTAAACCCTGTCAGTGAGTCATTCTTTCAAAAAGGGTAGTACAGGGACTTCCCTAGTGGCGCAGTGGTTAAGACTCCATGTTCCCAATGCAGGGGGCCCGGGTTCAATCCCTGGCCAAGGAACTAGATCCCACATGCATGCTGCCACTAGAAGTTTGCATGCCACAACTAAGGAGCCCGCCTGCTGCAACTAAGACCCAGCGCAACCGAATAGAGAAATAAATAAATAAAAAGGGGCGGTAATACAAGCCAGAGATAGCTTTTTTTGGGAAATACTCCCTTAATACCTGCTTTTTCCACCCCAGAAGAGAGAGACTTTGTTCCCCTGGAAGGGAAAGCTGAAGTGTAGATGGACTCCTTTAAGCTCATGTCTCTACCGCCTTCAACTTCATACTGCATAATTCAATGAACACTTTGAAGATGAAACTACTGGGTGCCAGGCAGGTTAAGTAATTTGATGGAGGGAGATAACAGTGTAGTCAGAAAGCCTGGGTTCAAACTCAGTCTGCTGGTAACTAGCTTTGAGACTTTGAGGCAGAGAGTTTGTACAACTGCTTGCTGAAGCCCATCTGTAATAGAAACAGAATGTACCCCCTAAGGTAAGGGAGAGGATGGAGATAAAGCAGTAAAACGTGGCTGTAAGCACTTGATAAATATTCCATCATCATTTTCACTATCGTCATCACCACCATACCCACCACCTAGCAAGTCAGGAGCAATTCTGGAACTAGGACCAAGGCTCCTGATTCAAAGTCCCATGTTCATTCGTTCACTTAATGAACATATATTTGTTTTCTTTTCTACTAGAACATAGTATCTCATTTTCCCAGAATTCCCTTATCATTCCTGTCTCCCCTCCTGAGGCTTTTTCCCCAAACCATCAATTAGGATAGCAAACACTGAGATCAAAGGAATGTTTATTATAGCATTTATGGGCCTACCTCCTCCATAAATAATCTGTACAGAGTTGGGAAGTAGGACCATGATAGATACAGGAGGAAAGAGAGCATGGTATTAAGGCTCGGGCATCAGTACATGTCATCAGGCTCAGCAACCTCCCATTTTCAAGTGCACTAACAAATGCCGCTGGGTTCGCCATCGGAGTGGAAACAGCAGGACCCCTGTTGCAGGATCTCTCAAGAATATGCGGGGATTGGGGAGGGGTCCACTGCAGGTTCAGCCTAAGACCCAGGTCCAAAAGTTCCAGCCTTCTCTGCCACCTCCAGGGCTAACTTCAGGTTCTGGTCAAACAGCTCACACCTAGGCCAGACCCAGGAAGCAAAAAAAAGGACAAAGTGTGAGGCCTGGCTCTCTCCCCACCTTGGATGCAGAGGCAGAGGCAGTGGAAACTCTGCTTGAAGAAAGACATAAACCCCAAAGGAAGTCTTTGGTTTCTCCAAAAAATAAATAAGTAAAAGGCTAGTTACTTTTGTTTCATTTAAAAATAACTCTAGGGCTTCCCTGGTGGCGCAGTGGTTGAGAGTCCGCCTGCCGATGAAGGGGACACGGGTTCGTGCCTCGGTTTGGGAAGATCCCACATGCCGCGGAGCGACTGGGCCCCTGAGCCATGGCCGCTGAGCCTGTGCGTCCGGAGCCTGTGCTCCGCAACGGGAGAGGCCACAAGAGTGAGAGGCCCGCATACCGCACAAAAATAAATAAATAAATAAATAACTCTATTACACTTCAAAATGACACTGGGGAAAAGCACACAGGGAGGGGGAACAAGGAGGCTTTGACCAGAATCTGGGAAGTGGGACCACATACCTGATGGGCATTTCCAGGGAGTAAAATGGATTCTTCAGGGCAAAGTCTGAGTAAATCTCATAAATCTTTCGGAGAAGAGAATCTATCCCAGCCTGCCTAGGATCCGCCAGAACCACAAACTTTATCCCTGGAGAGGGACCAGTAATGATTACCAAAGGGTAGAGAATGCAGCCAATAATGCTGCCCTTTGTTTGTACAGCACTTTCATATGCCCACTTAAATTTTATCCTTATTGCTACATAAAGCACGAAAAGCAAGATTTTGAATCTACAGGTGAGAGCAGAGAAGTGAAATGACTTTGTTGCATCACCCAGCTGACGTGAGTGACCAGGCTTTGGGTTCTAGCTCTGTCGCTTACTTCTGGCCTGGGGGCCCCTCAGCAGAAAGTGCCAGGCAAGGAACAAACTCAGGCAGTTTCCAATGATCTGCCTTCAGGGAGTGATGCCATGACACTCACGATGCAAAGGTCATTTCCATTTCACACTCACATTTCATTTTGGAACAACACACCTTCCAAAACGTGTGCAACATGAGATAACACTAAGGTGAGTTTATCTGTGGACAGGATAAACAAGGCTGAGCACGCTCAGCGGCATGGACAAAACTGGCGTCAGATTAAATATTGGCTTTAGATTCACAGAACAAGTAACTGTCTGTGCAGTTGTCCCAGAAAAGGCTCACCAACACTCCCTTGCTTACCAAACCCAACTTGGGTCAATCCCTTCTCCCAACCTGCCCCATCACATCCCCTTGACCTGTCTAGAGGTGCGTACCTGTCAGTGTCTGGAAGCAGTGCAGTTTGAATGTGTCTGTCTCCAGCATCTCAATGCCTGAGCTGCCCTGTTCAGGAGACAGCTGGGAGCCGATTGCGAACAGCCTATGTGCAAAGGAGGCAAAGTTGGGAATGCACCTCATTGCTATAAGGGAGAAGTGCTTCTCGAACTTTTCCGCTGAAATGACCCTTATCTTCTGAAGAGTTCAAGTTACAGCTTGAGATAGTCAGAAGCAGCTGTATGAACTGCCTGGCGGCAGGATCAAAATTTCTTAAAAATTCATTTGAATTCTGCATGTATTTTACATTCATACTTTGCTACAAAACATTGTACATTGAAAACGTTGGGTGAAATTAACACTCTGGGACTATGTGCCACGTTTACTCACCCCGTGACTACGCATATCCAGCACATCTCATACCATAATTGACAGCAAGAAAAGATCTTAAAGATCATTTAGCTCAACTGCCTTACTTTAAAGATGAAGAAACTTAAGACTCAGAAAAGAGAAGGTGACTTAAGCAAACAAAATCACACCACTGCCAGCATTACCTACAGCCTAGCCATACTGGATCAATTCTTTTCATGACACAAGAACTGACGATTTAGAAGGAGAAAGGTAAGCACCGCCGCTCAGGAAGTCTCTGAGCGCAGAACCACATTAATCCAGCCAGTCTATGAGCCAAGTGCAGACCGACAAAATCTAGGAAGGGTTGTGAGACTTACGAGTGGAACATGGAGGCCAGCATGAGCTTCTCATTGGAGGTGAGGCGAGGCCGGCCGAATCGAATGGACACCGGGTAGTTAGAAGGGTTGCCCAGGTACTCCAGCACCTCTTTCCCATCGGCCGTGTACTTGCCGCTCACATCCACACCATTGATGGCCAGCACTGCGTGGCCCACTGCAGAGCCGAGGCTAAGCGTCAACGAAGCCTCAGCTTGGGGATCCCGCCAAGGGGACAATGGACCCGGCCCCAACTCCTCACCCCCGCCGCCCCCCGCCCAGAGACACCTGCCCACAACGGCGGCACCGGGCCCCGCCCTCCGGGCCCGAGCCTAACCCACCCCGGATGCCGTCGCGCTGGCCGAAGGCAACCAGCACACGCTCGTCGTGCAGTTTGAGCAGCAGATCAAGCGGGTAACTGAAAGTTTTCTCAGCCTCGGCCCGTGGCGCGTAGCTGTCCAACTGGTAAATGAGGCCTCCAGCTTTGTTCACCACAAACACACTGAAAATCGCCATTGCTGCCGCTGCGACTGCGGGCCCCGCCCCGGAACCGCAGCACAGGACCTGCCCCCGGCGCCCCGGCCGCGCGTCCCCTCTCGACCACGGAGCGCGGCCCGCTGCGGCGCTTGCGCACTTGGAGCACGCCTGGCTGTCAGTAACGCTGGGAAGTTAGCTGTCGGGATCTAGAAAATTGTTTTCCGTCCCTTTTCCCAGGTTTTTAGTGTCAGGAAACAGCAACGTGTGACTGCCTCACAACTAGCCGCAAAGCGCAAAAAGTAGGGGCAGCCTCGAGTGCCTCCAGCTGCAGGGTGAACTCGCACTGTCCGCAGCCAGTCCCAGGCCCGAGTCAGGCCTGCGCCTCCGGACTTCCTCCGCGCGGTCCCGCCCCTTGCCCCGGAAGCACTGGCTGCAGGCGGAGGTTTCTGGGTTTCTTCGCTAGACGCACTTCCTTTTTGTCCGACATCTTAGCGAGGCGAGGTGGTACCAGTTGCTCTCCTGGCTTCGCTATGGTGAGCTCTGTTCGGGGTGAGCCGGCGTGGTTCTGGGAGCCGGCGATGCCGGCGCGCATTTGGGGCGGCATCGGAGGAGGGCTCCCAGAACTGCCGGGCCGCGTGTCGAGGCGGGCGGGCTATTGCTTCCCCCATGTGCTCCGGCAGTGGAGTCTGGGCGGGGGTCGGGGTGGGGTGGGGCGCAGGGGTAGGGGGAGCGTGGGGCGCAGGGGTAGGGGGAACGTGGGGCTGCCTTGAGACCTGGCCGCATTCCCGCTTTTCTTCTGTAGCCGCCCAAGGATGACAAGAAGAAGAAAGATGCCGGAAAGTCGGCCAAGAAAGACAAAGACCCAGTGAACAAATCTGGGGGCAAGGCCAAAAAGAAGGTAGGAGTGAATCGCTTGAACGTTGAGGGAGGCTGCGGGCACCCGTCCCTTATCGATATATTAAGTGACATCTAGCAGATGGCCTGTAAGGTTGTGGGGTCTAGAGTCAGGTTATTACAGCTTATGCTTTTATCACCATTTTGTCTTTTCATCATTTGGAGAATGGGGTGATATATGATGTTTGGAAGTTAAACAGATGTGTACAGAGCATTTATTTTTGAAACGCAGCACATAGTGTTATTTTAATTGGTTCCGTGGGGCTCAGTCAGTATCCGAAAGTTTCAGTAATAGGTTTTTCCCCTGCAACCAGATGTGTCTTTGATGCCTTTAACGACAACCAGGGTCTCTCTTTACTTTGAATTCTGGCTTTCTAATTATTTGAATCTTAATTTGCAGAGTTTCTACAAATTCTGCATTTCATAGATCTCTGCAGGCCAAGGAATAGAGCCACTCTCTCAGTGTAGCGGTACAACCAAGTAACAATTCTTTGAGGCAGGTTATTGCAGAGGAGGGAAAAACTGGAGCACTGATTTTTTATTTTTCTCTTTTTTTGGTGAGTAGAAGTGGTCCAAAGGCAAAGTTCGGGACAAGCTCAATAACCTAGTCTTGTTTGACAAAGCAACATATGACAAACTCTGTAAAGAAGTTCCCAACTATAAGCTTATAACTCCAGCTGTTGTCTCTGAGAGACTGAAGATTCGTGGCTCCCTGGCCAGGGCAGCCCTGCAGGAGCTGCTTAGTAAAGGTGAGAGGGGTGTGTTGTACTGATTTGTATGATTTTGCACCTTAAATTGGCCTGACCGTGCTAGCCATCTTAAATGCAATAGGTGGTTGTTAGTAATGTAATTCTAACATGTTACCTAGGTTATTGGTTAGTGCCCAATAATGGAAACAGTGATTTGCAAGTTATAGTAAAGTGCTGTGAAGGTGGCCGTCCCAAGAGCAGGTGGTGAGTCCCTTGTTTTAAAAGGGTAAGTCAAATTAGATTATAACCAAGAAATGTAGGCATGCCTTCTAAACTCATGCTTAAATTCAGCATTTCTCTTTTGGGATGGGATATAAAACAAATACTTCTAGTGTCTTATTAAGTATTTCATAGTACTATTGTGTGAAAATTTTATGCTTTCTTTCTAGGACTTATTAAACTGGTTTCAAAGCACAGAGCTCAAGTAATTTACACCAGAAATACCAAGGGTGGAGATGCTCCAGCTGCAGGTGAAGATGCATGAACAGGTGAGCAAGAACCCAGGGGTTCATGGTGTAGGAAGTATGCATCCCTTCACAAGCCTCTATAGTTCTGATTCTTGAATTTCTTTTTTTTTACAGGTCCCACCAGCTGTATATTTTGAAAAATAAAACTTTATTAAATCAAATAAGTGGGCATGTCTTTTTTCCCAAGGAAGGCAGTTACAAAGGGTAATAGTAGGTATCGGCTTGTTGATTTGGCTTTGAGCATTATGGTGGTTGAAAATGTATTAGGAAACCATTAACTTTTCTTTTTATGTGACTGCTGTTTGTTTCTTGCTGCGGCTTCAGTTTTGAATTGATGCCTGAAAGGAAATGAAGGGTTAGCAGGACGAAGGGTGAGATCTCCAAGGGGGAGTGGGTTGGGGTCCTGACACTGGGCCCATACCTGGATTGCCAGCGGCGTCCATTATTCCAGACCCGGCCAAAAGAGGGCAGCCAGCCTGCACTGGTACTGGAGTTATGATCAAAATTGGCCCCAACTCTGTCTGGTGGGAGTTTCTTCAATTTCTGTTTTTCCTCTACAATAAGCAGTTTTATTTGAGTAGGAAGACTTAAAGAACCCATCCCCATTTCTGAATTAGTTAACTTACTTTCTTTGAGAAACTCTTCATAGGAGGGTCCTATTTGTTGGTTCCCAAAGCTACAGTCCTCATCTTGGACCATCCAGGGAGGTGTGGCACCTGGAAAAGGAAAACCCTTTAAGCAGAAATGAAAGCACTTAAAAAAAGTTGTTTTTAACCTTCAGGCTATTGTGGAACATAGCTAGCTATAAGTTCCTACTTAATTGAAAACTATAAATGTTCGTAAACAAAATCCAGGAATTCTGGACCATGGGAAGTTGAGGGGCCTAGGCTAACTTAAAAGGTGCTGATACTTAATCGCTGTACTGAGGCATGACTGACAAAAAACAAACTACACACGTTTCAAGTGTACAATTTGAAATGTTTGGGGTGAAATCACCACCATGTATCCTGGTGACCCTTCAAAATATTTTCTAGCACACCTCCCTTATACCCCTTTTCCCAGGCAACCACTGACGTGCTTTCTGTTGCTATAGGTTAGTTTGCATTTTCTGTAATTTTGCATAAATGGAATATATTATGTACCCTTGTGTACCTTTTAGCATAGTTGCTTCGAGGTTTTTGTTTTACACGTGTTTTCAATCGTTCCTTCTTTGTTATTATTTTTTGAAGTGTTCATTTGCTGAGGCACATTGGGATTTGTTTTTTCAGCTTTTATTAAAGAAACTGCCAAAGTGTTTTCCAAAGTAGTTATGCCATTTTGCCTTCCCACCAGCAGTGTATGAGAGTTCTTGCATATATAAATGGTCAGTCTTTAGCCTTTTTTAATTTTTTGGTCATGCCACGTGGCATGTGGTACTGTTCCCTGACCAGGGATTGAACCCCTGTTCCCTGTATTGAGAGTGCGGAGTCTTAACCACTGGACCGCCAGGGAAGTCCTAGTTTTAGCCATTTTGATGAGCATCTTTTTATATGCCTTTATTCAGTGTTGAGAAGTTTTCATATATTGAGAATACACATCCTTCATCAGATGCTGCTTTACTTTGGAAAAACGTAATTTATTATGCTAAAGTTTGTAATCTTCCGTTTTTCAAGCAAAGTATTTTTTCCCTTAGTTGAAATACAAGGAGACGAGTGGCTGTAGCGTGGCTAACGCCATGGTGGGCACTGGGTATAGAGACTTCTCTGGCCCTCAATTGCAACGAGTTTTATTTTTAAAATTTATTTTATTGACGTATAGTTGATTTACAATGTTGTGTTAATTTCTGCTATACAGCAGAGTGACTCAGTTATATATGTATTCTTTATCATATTCTTCCCCATAATAGTTTATCACAGGATATTAAATATAGGTCCCTCTGCTATACAGTAGGACCTTGTTTAGTTTATACTCTTTATTTTCACTATTAAGTGTATTATTTCAAAAAACACTTTAACGCACACTCATAGTGGTTGAACAAAAACCCTTATAAGAATTACCATGTCTGATACCTTCTAACTTTAAAGCACCTTAGATCTGAAAGTTAAAAAAAAAAAAATCCGGTAAACAGGTGAACGTACATCTGTTACTTTGCTGAGTTACTCAGACGCATTTGACATAGGTGTCTTTCATACCCTTCTACCAGTGAAAGGCCTAGAACTCAGGTGTGTCTCAAAGATCCCAAGTTCACTGACAATACTGTATCTTAATCAACTTTATTCTTTAAAAAAAAAAAAAAAAAAAGCTTCTTACAGTTTGAGAAACATTGCCGTGGGTCTTACCTGAGTGGATGTTACCAATTCCTAGTGTATCCTGTAGTTGGAAATGGGGGGAAAAATCATAAGAAAGCCAAGAGATGATAGGATACTCATAGCCTAGAGGAAGAAATTTTACAGGAGGTGGAGGGAACCACTGCCATGATGCTAGTTCTGCACTGGGTTGATGTTAAATCTTACAGAGCACAGCAAATCACTGAAAGACAGTCTTGCCCTCACCAGACTCAAGGTCTTAGTAGCAGATATGTCCAAAAATAAGTGCCTACTAGATGGTAGGTAAACGAAACCCTTTTTTACAGAGCATACATACTACTGGGAAAGAGAAGTATGAATTACACAAATTACATTCACAGCTTTTTACATGGGGCTACATTTATAACAGTTTTCCATGAAAAAGTGACATTCAAGCTAAGAGCTAAAGGAAGGTGAGGGTTAAGTAGATGATGAGGGAAGGAAAGCATACCATTTAAGACTGGCAATTACATGTTCAAAAGCAAGGAGCACAGCACAGCTGGAGGATAGAATGTAAGATAGCAGGTGATGCGATTATTTTTTGTTGTGTATGGGACAAGACTGCAGTAGTAGGAATTGTTCCAAGGTGGAAGAGAGACCAGCTTGTATTCAGGAGATAAAATAGATAAGACATACTCATTGAGGGAATGTGAAAAATGAAAGAAAGGAGGGGATAAGAATCTTTATCTACAGTTAATGGAAACACAGGAGTGGTAGGGGTTAGCTTCAGGTACCTGCGGGGTATCTATAAATGTCCCGTATTGAGCTGGAAATGTGGATTCTGCACAGGATGAGATTTAGGAGTTGGTACTTCTATGTGGCAATTGGGGCAGTGTGTGGATAAGATCACCATAGAGGGTGAGGAAGAAGTCTAAAAACGTGATACTATGGGACAGGGCAGCAAGAGGGAAAAGCCTGCTAAGACAGGAATGGCCAGAATACACAGAAAAGCCAGGAGAGATGGGTGTCCTGGGAACTGAGGGGGCATTGGCCCTTTCCCAACTTTCGTATCCACTGTGCCTGATGGCCAATGAATGTCCCTTTCCCAACTTTCGTATCCATTGTACCTGATGGCCAATGAATGTCAGAGGTTGTCCTGTCTCCATCCAGTCAAGCTCTGGGGCTGGTGGCAGGTCCACATATGAGGGCTGCTGTGAGGTGGAGGCTACTTGGCTGAAAAAGACAAACAGGAGCCAGGCTGGCAGACAAGGTCCTTGAGCCATGAGGATAGCAAAGATGAGATTTGTTCCCTTTTCCCAGCCAAAGTTACAGAATGTTCTAAGAGATGTCAGAACTCCCAATAAGAGGTTTCCTAACAATCTTACCTGTTTGTCCCTTTCCAGCTTCCAGGTGCCGAAGAGCCCTCTTCTGGGTCTGGCACTGTCTGAGGCTGAGTTTGATTCAGGAAAAATAAATGTGTCTAGGATGCTTAAGAATTTGCCTAGGCCATGCTCCCACCCTCCAGAAGTAAACAAATTGACATATTGAGGGTACTGCCCATATCTTGCAAACTTCCCTCCCTCCTTCCCTCCCTCCCTCCCTCCCTCCTCCCTCCCAGCCTGGCCCACATCATCTCCACTGACAAAGGCCTGCCCCCTGGTGGGCAGGTAAGGGAATTCAAGCCGAGCAGATAAAGCATGGAGTCCATGAATTCTCAGAAGAAGAGCTGGTAGGTGAAATGTTGGACCTGGGAGAAGCGGGAATCAGTGGATTTGGATACTGCTCTGGTTCCTCCGAGGGAAACCAACCTCTAAGACAGACCGAACCACCTCCTGCCGGCTGTGCTCCACCTCACGGATCTGAGCTGCCATCTGTGGGAGAGAGGCTGCTTAGATAGGTACAAAATGGTGGGGGGGCTGGGTCCTTCAGAGGCCTTTCCTTTAACTCACCTCTTTAATCACTTCATCCTCTTTTTCCTCATAGGAATCCAGACTTTTCACCATGGACTTCTTGAATCTAAAAAGAAAAAGGGCAAGTCCCGGCCAGTTGTGCAAAGATCCTCAGTAGATCAGTTTTCTCTGAATTTTGAGTAGTGTCAAACTCCCAGAAACAAAATAGTACAATGAACACCCATGTACCTCTCCCCCAGATTCACTGTTAACATTTTGCCATACTGGCTCCAGTTCGCTTATAAACACATTTCCTTTCTGCCAAGAACATGAGACTTAATTCTAAATTTTTCAGCATACATCTCCTGGGAACAGGAACAGCCTATGAAACCATTACCATACTTAAGAAAATTAGTTTCCCTTTCTTGATGTCCAAATTGTCCCATATTTAGGACAATATATTTGCAGTTGTTTTTATCCTGCAATACGAAGGTATCCGAATAACTTCAATGCTGCTATCAACAATAAGACTACTAAGCAAAGCTCAAGATTTCTTTGCAGTTCATTAGTCCTCAGAAAACCTTCTAAGGGTGTACAGTCAGATTTTTGTGTTCAAATGTTACCTGAATTCTTATTTCGTCATTGTTATCAGTTGATATATAATTAATATAACTCTCTTTGCCTAATTTTATTATTTTTTGAAAATACAACTAAAGGACATTTGTTTTTCACTAAGACTTTGTCTTGAGGACATAACTAAACCGCGTCACCACCCCCCACCCCGATCTGAAGAAGGGTTTAGTACAGTGAATGTTATAAAGCAGATACGAACAGTTTGAAGGACTGGAACCAACAGTAACTGACAAAAACCAACTTCCATCTAAATCATCATAAAAATGTTTTAAGTTAAAAAAAGCGGGGGGGGGAGAAGGGGGCAAAAGGGGTTTCAGATTGAACAAGATCCTCACATTTCATCTAATACATTCAACCCTGGCTAGTGTATACGAAAATGGAAACCGGATTACTATAATACAAAACTTCTACTACAGCACTCTGTACACACCTGTGTTCCAAACCCACCCCCATCCCCCTAATGCTTCCAAACTCAACTATTTCCCAGCCTGTTGACGAAGGAGCACATAGATCTTCTCTTTAATCCAGTCTTTGTTATAAGGCTGGTATGTCTGGGTATCAGCTCGGTAAACAAGGCAGCTGAGGTCTTCCAGGTCATCAATAAAATCAAATAACTGATACCATACGTGATGGGCTGTTGGGATTCACTCTCTTCAGATGTTCTTCATACACTATACAAACACTTTCCATGCATTCATTCACAGATTCATAGTCAGCATAAGTTCTGCCTTCTGGCCTCTTGGTAGGCTGTACCAGCAAAATGGTGTGAGACATGGCGCCAAACTTGCTGCAGCCGCTGCCGACTACTCTGCCGACTCCACCTCCGCACACGAGCTTATAGCCTTTTTGCCTAATTTTAATATGTAAAACATTTATGTAGGGGAATGGCTGCACGTATCCTTACAGGCAAAGCCTTGAACTGCAGCTTATCAGTTTTGGCTGAAGGTCTGCGTGATCCTCCTGGAACACAAGAGGACAGGAGGCCTGAAAGGAACTGCTAGGAGGCCATCTCCCACTCGTCTCCCTATCTCTCATGGGAAACCATAATGAAACAGTTTCTCATCAACTCCCAGTTCTGATGGGGTATGGGACTTTGTGCTCTCAGATTTGAGCTGTAGACATAAAACACGTAGCTGCAGTCTAGACTTGGCTCCCCAGCAAAAGTATCGCACAGCTCACACTGCAGTCACCCAGCCCTATTTGTATCAGTATGGTCCTTTCTGGTGTGTTGGACAACCTGGGAAGCTGGCACTTTGTGCTTACTCTTTTCACTGCCTATGTAACAAACTGCCTGAACCTAAAAGTAGCTCACTGTGGGACTTTCCTGGTGGTCCAGTGGTTAAGAATCCCCTTTCCGATGCAGGGGACTTGGGTTTGATCCCTGGTCGGGGAACTAAGATCCCACATGCTGCAGGGCAACTGAGTCCACACGCTGCAACTACTGAGCCCACACGTGCCACAACTAGAGAGCCCACGTGCTCTGGAGCCTGCGCGCACCAGAACTAGAAGCCTGCATGCTGCAATGAAGATGCTGCATGCCGGAACTAAGACCCGATGCAGCCAAATAAAAAGACTAATATTTAAAAATAATGATTAGGGCTTCCCTGGTGGTGCAGTGGTTAAGAATCCACCTGCTGACGCAGGGGACACGGGTTTGAGCCCTGGTCTGGGAAGATCCCACATGCCGCGGAGCACCTAAGCCTGTGCGCCACAACTACTGAGCCTGTGCTCTAGAGCCTGCGAGCCACAGCTACTGAAGCCTGCACACCTAGAGCCTGTGCTCTGCAACAAGAGAAGCCACTACAATGAGAAGCCCGCACGCGCACCGCAATGAACAGTAGCCCCCACTTGCTGCAACTAGAGAAAGCCCACACGCAGCAACAAAGACCAGACGCAGCCAAAAATAAATAAATTTATTTATTTAGAAAAAGATTAAAAAGGGCTTCCCTGGTGGCGCAGAGGTTGAGAGTCTGCCTGCCGATGCAGGGGACGCGGGTTTGTGCCCCAGTCCGGAAAGATCCCACATGCCGCGGAGCGGCTAAGCCCGTGAGCCATGGCCGCTGAACCTGCGCGTCTGGAGCCTGTGCTCCGCAACGGGAGGGGCCACAACAGTGAGAGGCCCGCGTACCGCAAAAAAAAAAAAAAAAAAAAAAAAAGATTAAAAAAATAATAAAAGTGGCTCATTGTATCTTTACTGGTCAAATCAGTCAGGCTTGGCCTTGTCTTGTCTTGTGTGAGCTTGAAATTTATAAAGCTCAAAAGTCAAACTATATTTAAATAAAAAGTTCAAAGAGTCCATCCTCATAATTCTCAATTATAACCTATGCTGCTCAACTATCCTTTATTCACCCACCAAAAACCATATGGAGCTGAGCCAGGGTGTGAGGAGTGAGTGGCCTCAGTTTCTTATCTCCTCCCAGTCTGAACCACAGATTTTAAAGCAAGGTGGTGGGATCTAGGCATTTCTTATTTCCTCATTATTCTCCACATTGGGTAGAAAGAAGTAACAAACACCATGTGTTTTCTTAACTTTGGCCTCGGGATCCCCTTGGGTTCCACACTCCACAATCTCAATATGGTCCCAATAAAAGTGATGATGTGAGGCTGCCTGAGTCCTCTTCCTGAGGCAGTCAGGGCTCATTCCCTCTGTGCTGTCCAGCTTCCTGCACTCCGGTTTCTTGAGGCCCTCCGAGGCCAGTTAAAACAGAGTCTAAAACTATTAAAAGTGGGCACTGGGTGAGCACCAGTTTCTTGCACACTATAAAAAGCATCTTCTGCTCCTAAAGAACCTTAGTAGTTTCTGTGTCATACATTTAAGTAGTTGATTATGGTCAGCTTTAATTACACACTATTCTCTATTTGCTAAATACATTGTAAATCCCCCCCCCCGCAACTAGATTATAAACCTTTCAAGGACTCTGTCATATTTCTTTTGTGTCCAATATGGTGCCTAGGATAATGAGTGCTACAAAGACAATGGTTACTAATGAAGTCCTTACTAAACTTCCCAAGCAGTAGAGGAAGCTCCAGTACCTGACGCAGGCCCAGAGAATCCACACTCCGCTACTCCATCATGTGAAGTAGTGACTTACCGTGCATAATCCTGGGGGGAGATCAAAAACTTCTCTTTCATCTGGAACTCAGCCTTGTTCTCCCACCAGAATCTGTTGGTTGCTTTCTTGTGCTCTGGACTGAGAATGGAAAGGACAAGTACTCTCAATGATAGATTGCAGAATATTACACAGATATCTAGGCATTAGATAAATAATGCAAACTGACATCTGGGTTTCTGTCTCTGGGCAAGGCTGAGAGAAAAACACTGATAGTAGTCTCTTCAAGATCTCCAGTCTCCCCCTTCCAATAAAAATGTGAGAATCTGAGAGGAAGTGATGGGAGGGAAACTTGATTGAGCCAGCTGCCCAGCTGACTTTCCCAGCTAGACCACCACCACCACTGGGACCATGGCAGCCGTAAGCCCGCTACCCTCAAGGCTGGCAATGCCTACAAGATGACTCCATCAAATCACAAAAGCGTTCTTCCTTTCACCCACCCTAAACCCTCCCTCCCACAAATGTACACGACTGTTGTATGCGGCTCCCGGCCCGGCGCTCACCTGGCCAGATGCTCCAGCAGACCCCCATGCAGCACGGTCAGGTTTCCGTGGCTCAGGTGTTTCCTCACCTCACAGCCGCAGCACAGGCACCAGCAGCACCGCTCGTGCTCGGGCACGTAACGCTCCACCTGAGCGGTGCGGACGGCCTTGCGGGCGGCCTCCACCTGCCGCGGAAAGGGTACCAAGGGGAAGAGGCTAAGTAGGACCCCAGCGGGACCCCCAGATCCCACCCCCTCGGGCCCTCACAGCCCCGCCCGCATTCCCGCCCCGTCCTATCCAGGGTTTCCTCCAGCCTCCCGTCCGCACCTGAGGCAGAAGCCGCTCCAAAGCCACCTTCAGTTGCCGCTGGTGCTTGCGACTGTAGACGTGTCCGCGGCCGCAGAAGAAGGTCTGGCGGCAAACAGGGCACCGTTCCGCCGGCGCCATCTACCCAGGACTGGGGATCTGCGACGCGCAGCCGCTCCTTCGCCGTCCGGTGACCTCTGACCCCTCAGGGGCGGGGCGAACCCAGCGGCCCCAGCGGCCCCCGCGGCCCCCAGCGGCCGGCAGGCGCCACTGCAAGTCCTACTACGGTTGCGCGGGTTTTTCTCCGGGAACCCTCATTGCGCACAAACCCAGCTTGTCGCCAGTACCGCCAAATGCAGTCTGGCTGGAAAAGGTGAGGGGAAGGAGCGCACGCAACAGTTAGGGGGGACCGCGCACGTATCTGGTCACTGACAAGGACCCGTAGAGACAATTTAACAAATCGTAACTAGTATTTATAGGGTGCTCAGTGGGGGTCCAGAGCTTTACCTTAACTACCTCAGGTAATCTTCACAATAACCCTGTGTGGTGTCCTGTTATTACTGGCATTTTACAAGCGGGAAACTGAGGCGTGAAGGAGGAGGTAAGTTTGTGGAAGGTTACACAGGTATAAAGCGGCAGAGGCATTGCCAGCAGGCTGTAGGGAACACAAGCTGAAGGCCTAATCTAAGACCTGATACCGCTCATACCCCACAGGGGTGATCTGAACGTTGCTCCTGTAAAGCTGTAAACGGAAAGCTATAAAGGGTGCAGAGTCATTGCTGAGGGTTAGCAGACGTGTTTAATCTGTAAACGTGCTAAACTAGTGGAACTTTATTCTCTACAAGCCACTTCTCCCAGAGTCAACAGCCTTCCTGTCTGTCCTGCTCCCTTAGCACCTAAGGTGAATTGCTCCTTCCCAGGGCTGAAATCCCCAGACTGTGATCTCCACCCTAGAACTCCCTCCAAAAAGCCTGGGGCCTGGCCCACACCTTAACTTATTGGATGTGCAAACGGAGCTGGCACAGAGTCCCTGGCTTCCCTTACATTTGTTACCTGTATTGGTGCATTAACCTGGATGCGTTACAATGTCTGTGGGCATATCCAGTCAGCTCTACATAATTCAGACCCAGAAAGTAGCCAGACTCCCCTTCAGATCTTGACTTCCTGATGGAGCTTCCCTTTAGACTCAGGCCTTTGCCAGATGTGATCCATTTTGATGACCTTGCAGTTCTCAGTTCCTTGACCTCTCATCACTCCCCTGGCAGGGGTAATCCTGGACCTTGTCCACCAAAAATTGCTCCTTCTCTGAATTCAAACTCTGAAGTTCTACTCTGACCATCGTCTTCCATCCTCCCATGTGGACTTACCTTCCATCTGGTCTTTAACCGCAGGGAGACCTCCATTCCTGAATATGAGTACTCTTATCCATTCACTTGGAAAATTATTCATCATCTGCCAGCTACTAAATGCTTTGCTTTAGGCCAGGTTTAAAAATTTAAAAACCTTTTGGGGCTTCCCTGGTGGCGCAGTGGTTGAGAGTCCGCCTGCCGATGCAGGGGACACGGGTTCGTGCCCCGGTCCGGGAAGATCCCACATGCCGCGGAGCGGCTGGGCCCATGAGCCATGGCCGCTGAGCCTGCGGGTCCAGAGCCTGTGCTCCGCAACGGGAGAGGCCACAACAGTGAGAGGCCCGCGTACCGAAAAAAAAAAAAAAAAAAATTTAAAAACCTTTAAAGTGTGGCCTCCAAGTCAGCAGCATCAGCATCTGGGAGCTTGTTAGAAATGCAAATTCTTGGGCCCCACCCCAGACCTACTGAATAGGAAACTCCGGAGTGGGTCCCAGCACTCTGTGGTTGAATGAGCCCTTCAGGTGATTCTGATGCTCAGTCAAGTTTGAGAATCGCTGGTCTAGGTCTTAGGTCCTCTTGACTTCGCTTTACCCACTGGATCCCAGGAATACTTCCACCACACTCTCATGGCAACATATTACTTCACTTGACCTACCAAGACCTCTCATTCCGTCACACCCTAGTCATCCCATCTGTTTCCGTCATTTGTCCCAAAGCTGCTATTACCATCTGCTTAAACTCCTAACTTTTCAGCCCTCTGCAATTTGGCTTTTGAAACTGTTTCCCTAAAGTCTTCCATTACTGAGTATTCATTCAGCTGCCATCTGAACTAGACTGTGTGAATGGAACTCAATTTCTTCCTCTTCAGGTCATCCCCTGTTTTCATCCTCCCAGTGAATGATACCACTAAACTAAAGCCTGGAGTTTTGGGGTAAGTTATCTTTTTTTTTTTTTTTAATTTTTATTTATTTATTTATGGCTATGTTGGGTCTTCGTTTCTGTGTGCAGGCTTTCTCTAGTTGCGGCAAGCAGGGGCTACTCTTTGCTGCGGTGTGCGGGCTTCTCATTGCGGTGGCTTCTCTTGTTGCGGAGCATGGGCTCTAGGTGCACGGGCTTCACTAATTGTGGCTCATGGGCTCTAGAGTGCAGGCTCAGTAGTTGTGGCGCATGGGCTTTGTTGCTCCGCGGCCTGTGGGATCTCCCGGACCAGGGAAGGACTTGAATCGGTGTCCCCTGCATTGTCAGGCAGATTCTTAACCACTGCGCCACCAGGGAAGTCCCTGCGGTAAGTTATCTTTGATTCTCCCTTTCACTTAATCCCCACATCCACCCTGTGCAAGCTGTCTTACTGGGTTTCTGAGATGTCTAAAATCTGTTCTCCACCTTTTATACTCATAGACCATACCTTATTTCAATTCCCTACCTTTCTTGCTTAGATTCATGTAAAATCTTTCTGACTGGTTTCCAAGTGTCTGGTGTATTTCAGCTCCATTTATCCTCCACACGCTGGTCTTAAGGTAGTCTCTAAAATGACTTTCCTGATTAATGTCTCTAAGTTGCCTTCAGGAAATATCTAAATTTCGCAACATGAATTTTACACTAAGTTTCCTAACCTCCTTTTCAGTCTTGTGTCCCACATTCCACCCCTCCCCCCGCCACCCTCCTCCAGGCAATATTCCTGCAGTTCTGTTGCTCCTATGCACTTTAGCATCTCCAGCCCTTGGTCCCCTCTGCCTAGAATTTACTTCTTTCCAGCTCTGCCTGATAAATTCTTTCTATTATATAGGGCTCTGAAATATGAACTAGAATGGAATTTCCACAAGGCTGGTGACTTTGTCTGGAACATGGTAAGCTCTCAATCTATTCATAAGCTCTTAGATCAGTTCATAATTGAATGAATGAAATGTCACCCCTTTTGTGAAGCCTACCAGAGTGGATCCTGCAGAATTAAATTTTCAATTCCAAGGTCCTTTGCTCATCCTCTTGTCGTTTTGTTTAGTAGTCAGTTGAAAACCCAATAGTTAAAAAGCTCTTCAAGTGCGGGGACTGTGTCTTGATCATACCTGACTCAGTAGAACTAGCAGAAAGGGACCTTCTATGAATATTTGTCAAATTAAGTTAAATCATCAAAACTCCAGGCACCCTGGTGTTAACATGCCCATGGGGTGGGGGTCTGTGCTGGGAAGGAGCCTCAGAAGCTTGCAGCTAACAGCCTGCTAATTATGTTGCAGGAAGGGGGACCCCTTCCAGGGCCCAAGAGTGGGCTCTTGCCTAACACTCGGAAATGAATTGTCTGAGGAGATACATGTGCTGACGAAGCAAAAGACTTTATTGGGAAGGGGCACCCGGGTGGAGAGCAGCAGGGGAAGGGACCCCAGGAGGACGGCTCTGCCTTGTGGCTCGCAGTCTCAGGTTTCATGGGAATGGGGTTAGTTTTCAGGGTTGTCTCTGGCCAATCATCTTTCTTAGCCTATATTTGGTCGGACTCAGGGTCCTTCCTGGTGGCGCATGCATCTCTCAGCCAAGATGGATTCCAGTGCAAAGGATTCTGAGAGGTTGGTAGGACAATATTATGGGCTGGCGTCTCCTCCCTCCTTTTGGCCCCTCCCAGATTCTCCTGGTTAGTTTTCATGGCAGCACCATGTTCCTTACTGGGAACTCCTGTTGTGAGACAACTCATGCGAGTGGTTATCATTGTGCCTGGCCAAGGTGGGTGGTATCAGTCAGTGGTTCCCTAACAATTAGAGTATCAAACTACAAAACAGGCTAGTGGATAGCTTTATTTATTTAAAAATTCTAAAAAGTAATTTCTTATTAAAAAAGAAAAAAATAACCTGTGCCGAAGCTATAAATAAAAAGGGGGACTTCCTTGGCAGTCCAGTGGCTAAGCCTCTGTACTCCCAATGCCTGGGGCCCAGGTTCGATCTCTGGTCAGGGAACTATATCCCACATGCTGCAACTAAGAGTCCGCATGCCGCAACTAAAGATCCTGCGTGCTGCAACTAAGACCCAGCACAGCCAAATAAATTTTTTTTTTTTTTTTTTTTTTGCGGTACGCGGGCTTCTCACTGCTGTGGCCTCTCCCGCTGTGGAGCACAGGCTCCAGACGCGCAGGCTCAGTGGCCATGGCTCACGGGCCCAGCTGCTCCACAGCATGTGGGATCTTCCCAGACCGGGGCACGAACCCGTGTCCCCTGCATCGGCAGGTGGACTCTCAACCACTGCGCCACCAGGGAAGCCCAATAAATATTTTTAAAATAAATAAAAATGGATTGGCCTCCATATCTTTTTGCCACCCGCCAATCCCCAAAGATAACTATTACTGTCTGATACCTGTTTTCTTTAAAACATCTTCTGTGCGTAGACAACATACTTGTATATATATAAACATAGTTTCTGTCACCTTTGGAATCATATCGAACATACTGTTCTGCTACTGTTTGTTTTTTTAAGCCCTAAAAATGTATTATGAATATCTTTCTACACCAGTACTTTGAGTATGATTTAAATGCTGTCTATATCCCCCTGACTCTCAAATGTATTTACGTCTTCAGCTCAGGCTTATCTTCTGAACTCCAGACTTACAACAGTGATCAACTTGATGTAACCACCCTGATGTCTCACACATTCTAAACACAAAACTGCTCAAACCTGCTGCTCCTACACAGGCTTCCCCTCCTCATTCATCCAGTTATTCAAACCAAAAACCTCAGAGTCATTATTTTCTCCTCCTGCGTCTAGTCAGGACCGTTGCCATGTTGATTCTGCCTCCAAGCTATATCATCAAATCAGGCTGCTGCTTTCCATTTCTACTGCCACCTGGCTTCTGCAGTCACCTCCCTACAGGCCTTCCTGCTTCCATGTTTCCCCCTTCCAAGCCACTTTCAATGAGTGGCTAAGCATCATTTTAAAAATAAAAGGGAGTTGGACTTCCCTGGTGGCACAGTGCTTAAGAATCCGCTTGCCAATGCAGGGGACATCACTTCCGGAGAAGAGCTAGCTGTTGTTTTCCAGACCTGGAAAAAAGACCCCGTGCTAACGTCTCCTGTGAGAAGTCTTCCCCAGTTCCTCTCACGCTAATTGCCCTCTTCTCTGTGCTTCCAGAGAACAAGGAATCTGCCTGTTAGGGAAGTTACTAGTGACAAGTCCCAGCAAACAGAGCATTCTTACTACCTAATGGGCCTCCTGCTAGGCTCTGGGGTTTGGACATGAACGGGACTTATTCCATTGTATTGTCCTCACTGGTTGCCAAGGTCACTGAGGGTGAGCGCCTCTGGGACAGGGACTATATCTTATACATTGCTTGGTTTGGTGGTTTTCTACTTCATCAGCCTTAACACCCTAGGAATGGAGCAAATACTCTGTAAGACCGTCTTTACCACCCTGAAATGAACCTTACTGATAAAATAACCTACCTACACATATAATTAAAAAAAAATCAAACTGTAATGCTCTAACGGTAATACAACAGAAAAATAAAGGGAGAGAAATGTATAAAAATGTATTCTAATGGATAAACTATATATATATTCTTTTTTATAAATTTATTTATTTATTTTTGGCTGTGTCGGGTCTTCGTTGCTGCACGTGGCTCTGGTTGCATCGAGCGGGGGCTACTCTTCGTTGCGGTGCGTGGGCTTCTCATTGAGGTGGCTTCTCTTGTTGCGGAGCACAGGCTTTAGGCATGCAGGCTTCAGTAGTTGTGGCACGCGGGCTTCAGTAGTTGTGGCTCGTGGGCTATAGTGTGCAGGCTCAGTAGTTGTGGCACACGGGCTTAGTTGCTCCGTGGCATGTGGGATCTTCCCAGACCAGGGCTCAAACCCATGTCCCCTGCATTGGCAGGTGGATTCTTAACCACTGCGCCACCAGGGAAGTCCAATAAACTATATTTGAAAATATGAGACAGTTAAAAATTTGTAGATACTTATTGTGAATAGCTTAAAGAGATGTCATTCAAATGATTATTGAAAATACCTTTTTAAAAATGGATATAGAGGGCCTCCCTGGTGGCGCAAGTGGTTGAGAGTCCGCCTGCCGATGCAGGGGATGCGGGTTCGTGCCCCGGTCTGGGAGGATCCCATATGCCGCGGAGCGGCTGGGCCTGTGAGCCATGGCCGCTGGGCCTGCGCATCCGGAGCCTGTGCTCTGCAACGGGAGAGGCCACAGCAGTGAGAGGCCCACATACCGCAAAAAGAAAAAAAAAAAAAAAATGGATATAGAGCTATTCTGATTTTTTAATTTATTAATTAATTCATTTGCACCAGGTCTTAGTTGTGGCTCACCGGCTCTTAGTTGCGGCAGGCATGTGGGATCTAGTTCCCTAACCAGGGATCGAACCCGGGCCCCCTGCTTTGGGAGTGCAGAGTCTTAACCACTGTGCCACCAGGGCAGTCCTGAAAATAATTTTTTCTGTATATTGGCTACCTTGAAATAGCTAAATATTTGTTTATACATGTGGAATCCCGATGATTACAACAAATACAAACAGACCAATACAGGCATGTGGTATTGGTGAGTTAAATACCAGAGCAGCTTTGCTGTCAATGAAGTGATTTTCCGAAATGGCAAACAACTCTCAGAAAACTTTCAAACTAAAAAAAGTAGAGTCTTCCTTCACTTTACATAAGAGTTGCACTCCTGGAAAATTCAGTATATAATAAAACAACACAACAAATACTTTCTGCTTAGGTGTAAAGCCGGGTTAGGTTCTTGGCTCAGCTCAGTCTCAATGGCCTTCGGTATGAGGCTCAGCTCTTTAAAGTGAGACACTGCCTCCTGCACTGACACTTGACACTCCTGGGCCCGCCAATCCCCCACATCCTTGCGGCAACCATAGGGCCAGTGAGAGCCCCTGGCCTAGAGCTGCTTTTGGTGCATATTCCAGAATGAATGCAAAGCTGGAGTGGGTAGAGCAGAGGTGGTTGTGGTGATGGACAGGTGACCAGGGCGAGACTGCATGTCTGTTACCAAAAACGTGCCAACCAAGCAGATGAACCGGGGCCTTTCTTCAAAGGTAAAGATTTTGGTCAGATAGGGCATGGGCCATGCTTTTCAGGAATACCATATTTCAGAGACTAGGGAGGAGGCAGTCTGATTTTATAGTGCTATAGACTGCAGGGGATTAAGGGCTGAATAAGTGGACAGAAATGAAGGCAACTCTTTAAATAGCCATCACACTCAACTACCTGAGAAGAATAACAGTACCTACTCCTTAAGGCCTCTATATGGATTAAACCTGCAAATGCACTTAGAATGATGTCTGGTCCAACTGTAAGCAGTCAATGTTAATATGCCAGACACAGGACTACACACTTTCCTGTTTAGTTCCCAAATCAAATCTGTGTGTACTTTTTTTTTTTTTTTTTTTTTGCGGTATGCGGGCCTCTCACTGTTGTGGCCTCTCCCGTTGCGGAGCACAGGCTCCGGACATGCAGGCTCAGCGGCCATGGCTCACGGGCCCAGCCGCTCCGCGGCATGTGGGATCTTCCCAGACCGGGGCACGAACCTGTGTCCCCTGCATAGGCAGGCGGACTCCCAACCACTGCGCTACCAGGGAAGCCCAGTGTGTACTTTTATTATCCCCAATTTGCATGCAAAAGAAACTGAAGTTTAGAAATGTTAAGAAAACTGTGCTAAAGAAGATACAGTGAGAGATGACAGGTGATCTGCTGAGCGGGAGCAGAGCGGGGAGTCAGAGATGGAGCGAGGTCCTGGCTCCCACTGAGAGCTGCCATGTGCTGAAAGCAAATCCAGGCCATTACTAGCCCACCAGCATCCTGGAGGAAGGAGGCGGGTCCTAACTGGACATCACAAGACGCAAAAAAACAGCTACCATTTATTTAGAACCGGGAGCCAGGTTTGGTATGAAGCACCCTACTCCATCCCCCCCATCTCCATGCTGGTACAGTACTAAGAAAGGGCCAGCAGGGACTTCCCTGGCGGTCCAGTGGTTAAGACTCCACGCTTCCACTGCAGGGGGTGTGGGTTCAATCCCTGGTAGGGGAACTAAGATCCCACATGCCATGCTGTGTGTCCAAAAATAAAAAAAATAAAAAAAAAGAAAGAGCCATCATCAACTCATTTTCCTGATCAAGACACTCAAGCTTAAAGAGAAAGTGGCTGCCTGAGGCAGGTTCTTCTAGAACGAGGATGCAGGAGCAGCAAGCAGCTACATCAGAGCTGAGAGCCGGTGCCCTTCTTGAGACTCACGCACCAGCCACTGCTACCTCTGGGGAGTAGTGATGCCCAGTCCCCGGGGACAGTGTCTGAGGCTGGAGCCATGTTTCTGTACAGGCCTGTTGTGGGGTGAGGGAAGAGCAGGAGAGGGAATGAGAAGGGTCATCTCAGTCCTGTGGGAAAGCCAGCAGGAACTTCAAGCACTGTGGGAATGTCCATGGCATCCCGACACAGCTCTGAATCTCGTTCCTTCCTTACTTGTTCCCCCTGGCTTCTCCCTATCCCTCAGGTCTGAGGCTGGCAGCTGGCCTTGCCCTGGACACAGTCTACTGCAACCAAGGAAGCCACAGCAGCCCAGCTGTGATCTGCAGCCTCTAAGGACAAGTGCTCTGGTTTCTACTGAAACCGGAAGTATGGAAGGGCCATGCCTCTCAGCTCTGAGTTCCCACCCCTCACCCCCAATGCTTAAATGGGGGAAATGAGACTTAAGTCTGGCTACTCCTTTTGTCAAGAAATTCTTGCCTTTCACCTTTCTCACTGCTCCTTTGTGGCCTCCTATAAGGGTCTTTCCTTCAACTGTTCCATAGGTGATGTGTTTCCCTAGGCCTCTCCTCACTGTCCCCAGCTGATTACATCCACTCCTATGAGTGGCTGGTGATTTGGGGGGGCCTTTTGCGGGCCTGGCTGCTTTATGCTAGCATCTCCCAAGAAAAATGGGACCCTAAAGAGGGTTGAGTGTTTTCTTCCTTTGAAGAAAGAAGAGTATGGGCTCCCTTTGCTGTGCACCAGGCAACTTGCCCACCCATCAGCTCTGAGGGCATCCCATTTCCAACCTCAGAGCTCGCCTCCGCCCCCACCCCTGCCCCATCCTCAGACCACGCACACACCAGGGTGCTGCAGATAACTTTAATAAGGCATGGGCTGACAGATGGTTTGTGGAACTAAAGGTCGAAGAGGGAAGGCATCACATCTGTAAGGAAAGAAGTCAAAGGGATCTATGTGTCGTTTGCAGATGCTGTTCCCTAAGCCTGGAAAGCTCTCTCACGGCAAACGATCTACTTTTCCTCTCTCAAGGCCCAAATGCCACCTGGTCTCCAGGAGAAGAAAAAGCCCCCTTTGCGGAGAACCTCTTATACCATGCTTCTCACACTGTGTGGTTACCATTTCCCCAGGCTGCGGGGCTGTGAGTAGGGCCAGCTGCACCTTAGCTGTTTCTCCATCAACTCCCAGCACCTCAGGTTCCGTGCTTGTGTGTGGGGGGACCCCTGAGGCAGGCACCATCCCAGGGTCTCAGAACACTGCTGTCCTCTCCCCTTCCTACAGTAGGTGCCACCCCCTCCTCCCCGTGTGACCCTGGCTCCTTCCCAGCACACTCGGCCTTGGGTCAGGATCTTCAGGGCCCCTCCCCTCAGCCCCACGTGTGACGAGGCCTCACACCTGGCTGGCTCATGCACTGTTGGATAGTTTCCAGCTTAGTGGAGGCCAAGGCGCGGGCCTCCTCTGCAAAGCGGCGGTGTCCCTCGTCGGTCAACTTCCAGAGGCAGGATCGGGGCCGTGTGCTGGCGCCACCCTGCATGCTGACCGGCACTTTCTCAAAGCTGTCTCGGAAACAGAGATTGTGACGCACGGTATTCTTCCAGCCTTCGGGAGCCGTCCGGAAAAAGGGGAAATGTTGTCTGCAGATAGGGAGGAATGGTAAGGAGAGGTGTGGTCTCTCTGGGAGATGCCTTACCCTGGAGAATGTTCTCCCCCGGGGCCAGGAGCCTCAGCCCTTCTCTCACGTCGGAGAAGGGCAAGCTGGCCCACGACGCACTCTGCCGCCTAAGCATGTGTCAGACCTCCACCTGCTGCAGTGCTTGTGCAGAGCCTCACCTTATAGACCCAGTTCACTGCCCCCACTCCCTGGCTCGCTTTCCTCCCTCCCTCCGAGGGCTCAGGAGTTTGACTTGTAACAGGAACAGAGCAGAAATCAGGCCAACAAGGTCCTGTCAGAGGAATCCTGGTCAAGGAGGACGCCTCTTGAGGATTAATACTTTGCGACTCTTCTGATAATAGAGGGAAAAGGTCCGAGAAACTCGTCATACTCATGGGTACCCGACTCTCAAAGCTCAATGTAAATCCCTTCTCAGCCCGGCTTCCCCGGGTCCTTGGGGAACAGGCTGTGCCAGGCAGTTCAATACAAAGGGAAAGCATGTTGGGGAAACCAGATTTTATACTGGGTGTTCTTGAGAGGGAAGATGGGAGAATTTATGGCCCGGGTGATTTTATATGTTAAGGAACTAAGGTATAAAAAGGTTGGAGTTTCTTAGATGTGAAAGGGGGAGGGGGGTGGCTATCTTCCTGTCTATGTGAGGTGTGGACACACAGCCGGGGGCAACCCAGAACCAGTGCCTGGGAAAGGAGAAGTATCCTCTCAGACCCAGATGGGGGAACTGAAGCAGCAGCTCAGGGCCTGGAAGGTATCTGAGCAGGGCCCTGCCCCCTCCCTTCGCCCTCCTCACAGGGCCCCCGGCACATACCGAGTGAAACTGTAGATCTGTTGCACGTTGAGGCCACAGGGGGAACTGTTTCTTAATGCCAGTGCAATTAGGTGGAAGTAATTGAGAGGGGGCCGGGACCACAGCCCCCCCTCCTGGCTGTTGGCTTGCCGAAGCCTCCGACTCTGGAGGGGGGCCCTTTTGTGAGGGGACCGGAGAGCCACAGAGGAGCTGTCATCCTGGTCCTCAGCCTCCTCCTCTTCTGTGAGCTAGAGGAGCACAGAGTAGGAACTGGTCCTGACTCCACGGCCTCTACTCCAGGGGTGCAGTGGCAGGAAGGGGTGGTGGTCTAGGGCCACCATCTGGGCTTCTCCCCAACCCAGGGGCACAGCTAATTTCTGAACCCATTAACCCTTCGTTAACTCTAAGAAAACAGAACTCTCTGCTGCATCATCCCTGTGCCCACTCTGCCTACATCCCAAGTCCAACCCACAGCCCAGAAATCCCTACCTCCCAGTTGCTGGGGGAAGAGGCAAACCGCTTCCGAGGGGGATACTGGTCTCCAGAAAGTGATGGCGACTCCACCACTGTGGCCTGTGGGCATTTGGCAAAGTCATCTTCTTTTGGGGATGGCTGAGGGGAAGGGACTATGCTTGTCAGATTCTTCCCCTTACTGGGTTCTGGGACCTCCAGCTTTCCAGGAGGGAACACGATGTTGGGGTCTACCCACATCCACAGGTTGGGCTCGAAATCTGGACCTGTGCAGAGAAAAAAGAGATTGCGGGCCATAGGTCATGGGCTTTGGATGTCCCGCCCAAGCCACAGGGCCGTGTCAGAGAACTCACTCCCATCCACTCACCATCTTTGTCAGGGTTGGGTTTTTTTTCCAGAGGTAGTTTTGGTGGCTCAACTATTCGGAGTTTATATCTGGCAACTAGCAAAAAGAAAAGAAGAGAGTCAAAACATCCTAGGATTTTCATTTTGGCCCCTTGAAGCTTCCCTGGGAGATGGCTATGGGCCCTGCCTGGGAAGTTATGATGCCATATTCTACTGGTTTCCCCTTACCTCTCTGACCTTTTCATTC
The DNA here is from genome assembly GCF_025265405.1 of Mesoplodon densirostris. NCBI lineage: Eukaryota > Metazoa > Chordata > Mammalia > Artiodactyla > Ziphiidae > Mesoplodon > Mesoplodon densirostris. Next base: position 112,034,529 of record NC_082667.1, on the reverse strand, counting down.
TCCTCTGCATTCTTCTCTTCTCACCCCACAGTACGGCCCCTAAACCATCTCATTAATGCCTGTTACTTTAGTCAGTCACCATCTATAAATTCAAGGCTTACAAATCTTTATCTCTAGCCCAGACTTCTCTGCTAGCCCGTAACTAGAACTGCCCATGGGATAACCCACAGGCATTTTGAACATTTCTAAAACTCAACTCCATTTTCCTGCTCTTGCTCCTGCATTCCTTGTTTCAGCATATGGCACCATCTAACCAGCTGTCCAGGCTACATACTTGGAAATCATTCCTTTTTTTTTTTCTCCATTTTTAAATTGAAGTATAGTTGATTTACAATGTGTTCATTTCAGGTGTACAGCAAAGTGATTCAGTTTTATACACACACACACACACACACAAGCATATATATACACAGATTCTTTTTCAGATTCTTTTCCATTGTAGGTTATTACAAGATATTGAACATAGTTCCCTGTGCTCTACAGTAGGCCCTTGTTGGTTATCTATTTTATGTACAGTAGTGTGTATCTGTTAATCCCAAACTCCTAATTTATCCCCCCACCCCCCCCCACTTCCCCTTTGTTCACCATAAGTTTGTTTTCTGTGTCCGTGAGTGGAAATCATTCTTGACTCCTCTTTCCCGTACAGCCACACCCAATCAATCACCAAGTTCTACCATCCTAGTCCAAGCCTGTAACCTAAAAGGTCTGTTTATCTTCTTTTCTTTAACTTACCGTATTGCAGTTTGAGTGATCTTCCCAAAATGTTAATCCAATCATGCCACCCATCAGTGTAAAACCTTTGGCCTTTAGGCCAAATCTAAATTCCTGAGATAGTCTACAAGGCCCTGGCTCCTCATCAGTGTTGAGTCATTCCTCCCAGGCTCTCCACCCATCTCCAACAGACCACATCTAGATCCTCTGCCTTCCCTTAAGCTGTTCCCTTTGCTGGAAACACTCTTCCCTCTACCTGCTTGCCTAGTTAATTGCTACTCACCCATCAGGTCTCTGTTTAAACATCTTTCTAAAGAAGGCCTTCTCTGACTACCTGTCCAAACACTCCCGTAGCACACATTTTATTGTAACTACCTGCTTAGTGTCTATCTCCAGGTCTGTCTCCTTCACTGCCTGGCATATGGGAGGAGCTCAACTTAACTGGATGAATGAATGAATACATGGTGGGCTCAGAGTAAATCAGGTACATATTAGAGCTAGCTGCTCGACATAAAGCTGGCTTTTGTCCCTCTCATTGTTCCCATGAGTGTCATCATATTACAGATGAATCTAGGTTTTTGTCTGGAAAATGATGATATACTTATTAGAGAACTCAGTAATTAGAAAGGATGCCCATTACATCATTAATGTTCAACACAGTATTCTAAAAAGGAAAAAGTAGTAAGAGATATAAGAAAGAAAAAGGCAAAACTATAATTATTTACAGAAAAAAACATAGACTAAAAGAAGACCATACAAAATCGATATATAAGTTATTAGAACCAATAAGAGTCCAGCAAGTTTGCTGGATATAAGACCAACATACTAATCACCACTGTTCCTCTATACCAGCATTAAGAAACTGGAAAATAAAAAATCTTTTTTTCAAAAAGGTGCTGTTCACAATAGCAACCAAAGTTATAATGTATCTAGGGGTTAACTCATCAAAGAATGGACCTTTATGTGAAAAAGATGTACCTACTACTTAAGGACCTAAAAGACTTCAATAAACAAAGACATATAATACATACTATAAAGATGCCAATTATCCTCAAATTAACCTATACATTTAATGCAGATATTATAACACATAAAGATTGAAAGGTTCTGCACAGTAAAACTCACGAGGGGAAAAAAAATCAATAGATAATAAACCAGAAAAAAAATCATTTCCAGAACTCTCAATTCTCTGATAGACAGCTCCTACAAATCAAAAAATAAAAGGCTAAGACAAATCTATACATGGGTAAGATACGAATCAGTATTCAGAAGGAGGGGCTACCTGAAGATGCTCAGCCTTACTAGTAATAGGAACACAATAAAAGAATGATATAATACTTTACATCAAACTGACAAGAATTATAAAAAGAGGTAATACCAAGTGTTGGCAAAGATGCAGTGAAATAGGATCCTTTATTACATCTGAATAGCAACTGGTGCTGGTGAAGAATAATCAGGCAGCACTACAATTTACTGTCTAATCCTGGGTGTGTCTATTCAAGTTAATAGAAGAATTTATATACTAATTTTCATTGCTACCATCATCTACCAAATTCTCGGCCACTCCCCCTCATTTAGAGGAATTTAGTTCCTGGCTCACTGTCACTAGTGCTACTCCTGCCTTAAATCTTGGCTGTTTCAATAGATACATAGATGATTATCCTAATAACCTGGCCTCTAGTTTCTTGAACTCTTCTCCTCCCAAAATTCTGCCTTCCATCCTAATGTAGACAGTCCTCACTGTCATAACCTAAGCCAATAACTGCAACCTCTCCATAACCTCATTTTCGCACCAGGTAAAAATGCACCACCTCCTCTTTCCAGCCATCTCTTTTGATACCAACTGATAACCCCAATCCATTGATCTATGGCTTTGGAGCACTTGTTTGGTAGAGCTGGATTTAATCAGCGTTGTGGTTTGGCCAAGCAAGTGTTCCAAAGCCATAGAGAGCCAAAGGAGTCGTCGGTGTATGCAAGAGAGTGAGCCTGTTTGGGGGATTCCAGGTTAGTTACAGAGAGGACATCTTCTCTAACTCTGCTCTTTGAGAGCCGGGAAAGGGTGATGGGATCAACAGATGGGTGATCTCAGTGGGATCAAAGGATAGTGCCTCTGTCCATCTCCCTCCCCTGCTCTGACACACGTGGCCCCACACCTCCTCAAGGACAGTGTTTGAAATTTATTTTGGCCTCGGGAGGCTTGTGGGATCTTAGTTTCCTAACCAGGGAGCAGTGAAAGCACCAAGTCCTAATCACTGGACGGCCAGGGAATTCCTGTCTCCTCTCTTTTCTGTTATAAATTTCTGTCTCTGGACCATTATCGTCATTCAAATATGCTGTTAATTCTCTCATCTTATTAAAAACAAGAACTTCTTTTGTCCCCACTTTCTGTGCCAGGCCACTACTCCATATTTTTGCTTTCCTTTGAGGAAGAACTCGAAAGAATTGCCTATACTTTGTCTCCACTTCCTCCCCCTTCCACACTTAAACCCTTGCCAATCAGTCTTTCTTCTCCACCACTCCACCAAAACCACTATGATCAAGGCTGCAGTCCACCAAAACCATATAATCAAGGCTCTGCTTTGCTAAATCCAATAGTCAGCCCACCTCTGACCTGACCTCTCACAGCAGTGTTCCTGTCCTGTGACCACTCCTTTGAAACACTTTCTTCACTTGGTTTCCAGGAAACCACAATACCAGTTTTGACTCTTAATGGTCATTTCCTCAGTTTTTTTTTTTTTTTTTTTTTTTTTTGGTTTATCTCCTCTCCAATCTCTTTAGAATGGAATGCCCCCCAGGGCTCATCCTTGGTTCTTCTCTATTCTCACCCCTTAAATGCCAGGCATGTACCAAAGACTCTCAAAATTTATATCTGCATACCTCTGTCCAGAATTGCAGACTTTTGTATCCACCAGCTTACTCAACATTTCTACTTGGATATTTAAAAAATATCTCAAACTCAGCATGTTCAGAACAGAACTCCTGATTTTCCTCCCTAAATATCCTATCAGGAGCTTACCCCATCTCACTACAAGACAACTCCATCCTTGCACTTGATCAGCCAAAAACTCTGGAGGAGTCATCCTCTCATCTCTCTTTTTTACACCACACATCCAATCCATCAAGCGAATCCACCTGGTTCTACCTTCTCACCACATCCTCTGCCACCACCCTAGTGGTGCAGTCTGCCATCAGCTCTTGTCTGGATTACTACAGTAGCCTCCTAACTAGTCTCCTGGCTTCCCAGTCGCTCTACATTTACAACGTACCCTCAACCCAGCAGCCACAGTGATCTTTTCAGACTATAGATCATTCAGGATCAGCTACATAATTTGCAGGGCCCAGTGCAAAAAGAAAATGTGGGCCTCCTTGTTCAAAAATTATTAAAAATCTTAAGACAGTGATAGCAGGACGGTAAACCAAGTATAGGCACACTATGCAATGGCACAGGTCACTCACTAAGCTGGCGATCATGTTACTCCTCTGTTCGAAACCTTTCAACCATGCTGCATCTTACTTGGAGTCAACCCTAACGCCCTCAAAGGGGAAGGCTTTTCCTGATCTCCACGACCCACACCCTCTGAACTCTCCTCTTTATTTACTTTGATCCAGCTTCACTGGCCTCTTTACCGGTTCCTCCAGGCATATTCCTGAGGGTTTCTACACTGGCTATTTATTCTGCCTGGGAAGCTTTTCCTCTAAGTATCCTCTGGCTCACTATCTCACCTCCTTCAACTCTGCTCTGCTCATATACTATGTTCCCAATGAAGACCAACCCTATTTAAAACTGTAGCTGCCACCACCTCCCAGCCCCCATTCCTGAGCCCTCTTACCATGTCCTTTTCCCCCCATCTCAGTTATCACCTTATAACATACTATGTATCTATCTATCTATCTATTTATTTATTTATTTTTATGTGGATTGCCTGTGTGGCCCCAGGAGAATGTCAGCTCCATGAAGACTTGTCTGTTTTGTTCATGATGTATCACATGAGTGTCCAGAACAGTGCCTGGCAAATTGGAGGTGCTCAATAAATATTTCTTGAATCAGTGAAGATACAAGAATGTTCGTCAGCATTACTTATGGTGGCAAAGAGTTCCAATGGAGTTTTGTCTCCATCAGTAAGGAGAATTAAAATGCAAAAAGTAACGTATGCAGATGATAGAATACCACACAGCAATCAGAAATGATGAACCAGGGCTTCCCTGGTGGCGCAGTGGTTGGGAGTCCACCTGCCGATGCAGGGGACACGGGTTCGTGCCCCAGTCCGGGAAGATCCCACATGCCGCGGAGCGGCTGGGCCCATGAGCCATGGCCGCTGAGCCTGCGCGTCCAGAGCCTGTGCTCCGCAGCGGGAGAGGCCACAACAGTGAGAGGCCTGTGTACCGCAAAAAAAAAAAAAAAAAAAAAGAAATGATGAACCAGATTTGCATTTAGCAACCGCAATAACTCTCAAAAACAATTTGAATGAGGGGAAAAAAAGCAATGAGTTTATGTAAATTAAGGTCACCTATAAAAGCAAAATAATGCTAAACAGTTTTCAAAGATACACCTACCTATCTAAAGACATTAAATGGATTAGGGTAGATACTTGAGAGTGTGGGAGGTGACAAAAGTGGGTGGGGATTGAATGAGTTAATCCAAGTACTTTGCCCAAACAGATGGCAATCATGTACCATGAATGTAGGAGGTGATTACCTCAAATCTCAACAGTTGAGGACCAAACAAAAAAAGTTTTTAAAAGACAGCGGTCAACTATCCATTCAGCAAATATTGAGCACCTCTAGATGTCAGACAATGTATTAAGAGATGGGGATACAGCCATGAACAAAACCGATTTTAAAAAGATTTTAAGAGAAAGATGAACGAACACGTAGTGTGCCCTGATGGCGTAGGCGCCACGGAGAAAAGGCCGAGAAGAGGCCTAGAAAGTTCTGGGATTTAGCCGGGGCGGATGGGGTAGGATTGAAAGGCCGTGTTCAGGCAGGACCGCTTCCCTCCCTGGGCTTTCCGTCGAGGCGGGGACTCCATTGCCCCTCGGAAAAAGTGGGGGCGGGGTGGGAGCTCCGGGGCTCAGCAAAGGGGGCGCGGGGCCCCAAACGCAACATAGTCACGGGGCTCGCGGGGGCTCGCGGCGAGCAAGTCAAAGGCTGGGGAGCTTCCGGGCCTGCGCGCCCACGAGCCTCCGAGCCTCCGACCCTCCGCGGCGCGCCCATCCCCCACGACCCCCCTCTCAGACACTCACGGTTTTGTTCCGCTAAGGGCAGGTGCGTAGTGGTGAAGGCCAGAAAGCACTCGTTCCCCATGTCCCAGTCCAGCAATCCCGGGACCTGGCCATGGAGGCTGGCCCAGAAGTCTAGGTGCTGGAGCTTCAGGTCCACGATTAGCTAGAGGAGGGAGAGCCGGCACAGGGTGGGAAAGTCTGGAGAGAATGAGGGTGAGGCCTAGGAGGCACTTCCTCAAATACCCGCGCTCTGATTGACTTAGGTCGGAGCCCGCTCAGGTGTGCCCAGTCCTGCTGACACCCTTGCTCTCGAGCCTCCACGTAGTGCTCCTTGCCACGTCTTTCTGCAAGCTCCACCCGCTTTAATTTGGGAACCTTGGGGGTCCAGAAGGGAGGTACCCCAGGCCCTCTTTCCCCTCTACATTTGCACCAAGCTCTTCTTTTATTTAGTAAATCAGTCTACCATTGAAGAATGATCCCGTGGTGGTATTAATAGCTACTTTCTGGAAGTTTGGAAGATTTCATGGTTTATCCAAGATTACATCTGTAAATATATGGTGGAGATAGGATTAAATGGTGATTTTTTTATTATTTTATTTTTTTGAATGGTGATATTTAAATTTTGTTTTTCATAATTTCAAATTTACAGAAGTCCCAAGAATACTATAAAAAATTCCAGTATACCTAAATCCTGTAACTCACCAATTATACCAATTATTAACATTTCATCACATTTTTGCTTTTGTCTCCATGTATGTAAGACATACATTATTTTTTCTGAACTGTTTGAGAGTAATTTGCAGACGTCATGTCCCTTTACCCACAAATACTTAAGTGTGTATTTCCTAAAAACATGGATATTGGTTTACATAACCAGAAAATCAGAAACAAGAAAATCATCAAAATTTAACAGTGATTCAATACTATGTTCACATTCTATTCCGATTTCACCAATTGTCCCAATAGTGTCCTTTATTTAATTTGTTTTCTGGACTAGAATCCAATTCAGGATCATGCAGGGCATTTAATATTTATGTCTCTTTAGTCTCTAATCTGGAGCAGTTTCTCAGACTTTTATTTATTTATTTATTTTAAATTTTATTTATTTTTTTTATACAGCAGGTTCTTATTAGTTATCTATTTTATACATATTAGTGTATACATGTCAATTCCAATCTCCCAATTCATCCCACCACCCTCCCACCAGACTTTTAAATCTTTCATAACACTGACATTTTTGAAGAGTACAGGCCATTTATTTTGTAGAATGTCCCTAATTTCCTCATAATTAGACTTAGATTATGCGTTTTTGGCAACAATACCAGAGAAGTGATGTTTCCTTCTTAGTACATCACATCAAAAGGCCCATGATGCCAGTTTGTCTCATTATTTGTTGTATCCATCATGTTTCTCAACTGTGAAGTTACCTTTTTTTTTCTTTTGTAATTAGTAAGCAATTTGTGGGGAGATACTTTAAAGTGATCTAAAATCCTGTTTCTTATCAAGTTTGGACCCACAGATTCTAGCGTCCATTTACTATTCTTGCCTAAATCAATCATTACTATCATGGGCGTGAAATGATGATTTTTTTCTTTTTTTTTTTTGACTGTGGGATCTTAGTTCCCCAACCAGGGATTGAAACCAGGGCCACCATAACGAAAGCACTGAGTCCTAACCACTGGACCGCCAGGGAATTCCCTGATTTTTCTAAATCAGTCATTCCATCTCCATTTATTTAGTTGACATTCTGTTGTAAAGAGCTTTTCCTTATCTCATTTTGTTTATTTGTTATCAGTATGGACTCAAAGGATTGATTCTTTTTTTTTTCAAAGGATTGATTCTTATTTTACAGAGTGGATCATAATTCAGAACTGTAATTATTTGTTTTAATTCTTAAATTGTTCAGATTTGGCCAGAGGGTGAGGCAACCCCCTCTGGTTCCTTTGTGCATACTGGGTTTTCCCATCAGAGCTCATCCACCCTATACTGTGTTGCCTGTTGCTTGTCTACTAGACCAGATTTTTTTTTAATAAATAAATTTATTTATTTATCTCTGGCTTCATTGGGTCTTCATTTCTGCACGTGGGCTTTCTGTAGTTGTGGCGAGCGGGGGCTACTCTCCGTTGTGGTACGTGGGCTTCTCATTGCAGTGGCTTCTCTTGCTGCGGAGCACAGGCTCTAGGTGTGCAGGCTTCAGTAGTTGTGGCACACGGGCTTAGTTGCTCTGTGGCATGTGGGATCTTCCTGGACCAAGGCTCGAACCTGTGTCCCCTGCACTGGCAGGCGGATTCTTACCCACCAAGCCACCAGGAAAGTCCCAACCAGAAATTTTGAGAGTAGTACCTGGTGCATAGGAGACCCTCAATAAATATTGTTTTAACTATGGTGAAAACAACAGCTTTCTTTTAAAAAATTTACTGGGACTCTACCTTTAATATCAATAATAACAATAACTTTTATGACAATTTACCTAATTATAAAAATAATACATGTTTGATGCATAAAACTTGGAAGTATAGAAAGAAAAAACAATAAAATAAAAATCATTCTTGTTATCAACCAGAGGTAATAATTAATTACATTCTGATGTATATTATTCCAATCTTTTTCCTTATGAGTGTTTCATTTTTGTTTTTTTTTTTGTTGTTTTTTTGGTTTTTTTTTTTTCTTTTTTTTTTTTTTTTCGGTACGCGGGCCTCTCACTGCTGTGGCCTCTCCCGTTGCGGAGCACAGGCTCCAGACGCACAGGCCCAGCGGCCATGGCTCACGGGCCCAGCCGCTCTGCGGCATGTGGGATCTTCCCGGACCGGGGCACGAACCCGTGTCCCCCGCATCGGCAGGCGGACTCTCAACCACTGCGCCACCAGGGAAGCCCTCATTTTTGTTTTATAAAAAATGTTATTGTAGGGCCTCCCTGGTGGCGCAGTGGTTGAGAGTCCGCCTGCCGATGCAGGGGATACGGGTTCGTGCCCCGGTCCGGGAGGATCCCACATGCCGCGGAGCGGCTGGGCCCGTGAGCCATGGCCGCTGGGCCTGCGCATCCGGAGCCTGTGCTCCGCAACGGGAGGGGCCACGGCAGTGAGAGGCCCGCATACCGAAAAAAGAAAAAAAAAAAAAAAAAAAAAAGTTATTGTAATGCATCCACCCTTTTGTAGCCCTTTTTATTTATTTTTTATTTTTATTTTTTTCCCTTTTATTTATTTATTTTTTAGGCTATACTGTGTGGCATGCGGGATCTTAGTTCCCCAACCAGGTATCGAACCTATGCCCCCTGCATTGGGAGCACAGAGTCTTAACCACTGGAGTGCCAGGGAAGTAAGTCCCCTATAGCCCTTTTTTGGTTGTTGTTGAATTTTATTTTATTTATTTATTTTTTGTACAGCAGGTTCTTATTAGTTATCTATTTTATACATATTAGTGTATATATGTCAATCTCAATCTCCCAGTTCATCACCCCCCCACCCCCACCCCCATAGCCCTTTTAAAATTAGAGTATCATTTAAGAATGTTTATATCATGTAAATCATATCTCTGATAAGGGGTTAACATCCAGAATATATAAAGAACTCCCACAACTCATCAAAAAACCCAAACAACCCAATTTAAAAATGGGCAAAGGACTTGAATAGACATTTCTCCAGAAAAGAAATACAAATATCCAATAAGCACATGAAAAGATGTGCTTTTATATCATTAACATTAGAGAAATGCAAATAAAAACCACAATGAGATACTACCACATCCATTGGGACAGCTATTATAAAAATAAACAAAACACAGAAGATAGCAGCTGTTGACTAGGATGTGGAGAAATTGGAATCCTTGTGAATAACTGGTGGGAATGTAAAATGGTGCAGGCCCTCAAACCAAAAAATGTAGGGACTTCCCTGGTGGCGCAGTGGTTAAGAATCTGTCTGCCAATGCACGGGACACAGGTTCAATCCCTGGTCCAGGAAGATCCCACATGCTGCGGAGCAACTAAGCCCGTGAGCCACAACTACTGAGCCCACTCACCACAACTCCTGAAGTCCGTGTACACTAGGGCCCACGTGCTGCAACTACTGAGCCCGCATGCTGCAACTACTAAAACCTGCATGCCTAGAGTCCGTGCTCCGCAACAAGAGAATCCACTGCAATGAGAAGGCTGTGCACCGCAATGAAGAGTAGCCCTCCACTCAGCGCAACTAGAGAAAGCCCGTGCATAACAGTGAAGACCCAATGCAGCCAAAAAAAAAAAAATGTAGAATTACCATATGATCTAACCATCTCATTTCTCAGTATATAACCAAAAGAAGTGAAATCAGAGATTTGAACATACATTTTTATACCCATGTTCGACAGCCTTATTCACAATATCTAAAAGTGGAAACAACCCAAATGTCCGTCAGTGGATGAAGGTAGTATATACATACAGTGGAATATTATTTAACCTTAAAAAAGAATAAAATTCTGATGCATGCTACAACATGGATGAACCTTGAAAATATTATGCTAAGTGAAATAAGCCAGACACAAAAGGACAAATTTTGTACACTTCCACCTGTATATCTAGAATAGCCAGATTTATAGAGACATAAAGAACGGTGGTTGCCAAGAGTGGAGGAGGAAGGAATGGGGACGTATTATTTAATGGGTAAAGAATTTCCGTTTGGGCTAATGAGGTTCTGGAGATAGATAGTGGTGGTGGCTGCACATTGTAAGTGTACTTAATGCCACTGACCTGTACACTTAAAAATGGTTAAAATAGTACATTTTATGTTACATTCATTTTACCACAATTTCTAAAATGTTTGTGTCAGTAATATCCAAACTTTGCTGCACATTGGAATCCCCTGGGGATCTTTAAAAAGTACTAACGCCTGGGCTTCCCTGGTGGCGCAGTGGTTGAGAGTCCGCCTGCCGGTGCAGGGGACACGGGTTCGTGCCCCGGTCCGGGAAGATCCCACATGCCGCGGAGCGGCTGGGCCCGTGAGCCATGGCCGCTGAGCCTGCGCGTCCAGAGCCTGTGCTCCACAACGGGAGAGGCCACAGCCGTGAGAGGCCTGCGTACCGCAAAAAAAAAAAAAAAAAAAAAAAAAGTACTAATGCCTGGATCCTACCCCCAGTCATTCTGATTCTGGTGTGGGGTATGGCCTCAGTGTTGGGATTTTTAAAACCTCCCTGGATGATTCTAATGTGCGGCACAGTTTTGCTCCTTGTCTGATGCTCTTCCCACAATACAAGAGGGGTGGGCACCAAACCTCCCTCACCTGGTGCAGTTAGGGTGGGAAGCAGGGCCTGAACCATTCTCCCTGACCCTCCCTCTTGACTCCAGGCCTCAGCTCAGTCAAGCCCACTGAAACTAAGGAGGGTCCCAGTGTTCACCTCCTCTCATCTATCATAGCACTTATTACAGTTTTATTTATTTACTTGTTCGCATTTTGGGGAATCTGTATCTTCCACTAAATTCCATGTAAGTTCCACGAGGGAGGAACAGTGTCTTTTCACAGTTTATTCCTAGCACCTCCAGTAGCACCTGGCACATAATAAATGCTAAGTTAGTGTTCGTGGAATTAATAGATATTGTTGTTCTTCTCTTCCATTGCCTCCCTCTCCCGGGCTCCTGGATTACTCTAGAAAGGGATCATTAGACCATTGTTCCAGCATCTTCTAACTCTGTGTCATTTTTTATTGTTTTTGCAGAATTTTTGGCACTTTCCTAGCCCCCGCCTTCTCTTCAGGGGCTTGTTAATTCATTCGTTCGTTCACTTATTCAACAATATTTATTGAGTATCCACTGTGTTCCAGGCACCGCAAAGGTACTATAGGCCCTTGGGAGCAAAGTGACAACTCCCAGGGAACATAAAGTCTGGTGGGAAGACAATTGAATAATCACATAAACATAATAATAAACATAGTAAGGCTATGAAAGATGGGATCGGAGAACCCAGCCTAATGGGGGGTGGAGGTCAGAGAAGCCTTCCTTGGGGAAGCTGGCTTAACTATGCAAATAGAATGGAGTGGGCATGGGGGCAGTCTTCAGAGCAGCCTGTGCTTAAGGAATAGTCTGTGCAAAGGCGCTGAGGCAAGAGGAAACACAGGACATTAGAAGGCACATGGTGAGAGCCAGAGGGGCAGTTAGGGGAGAGACCCAGGGCTGTCTTTGAAGGTCACCTTAAAGATTTTGGTCTTTACCCTAAGAGCAAGGCAAAGGTCCTTAGAAGGAATATATATTGGAGAGGACACAAGTGAATGAGGATGAGCACTCCCGGTCTATTCCCTCTGTTACCCCGCGGTACCGCTCTTGCCCCCTCCGGCAGGGTTCTTCCATTTCTGCTCTCTCCTCCTAGAGACTCTTTCACCTATTTTCCACTCCCCTTGCCCCCAGCACCCTGTCCTTGGGTCTCACCCTGGTGGCCCTCTGTCTTTTCCTGGTCAGAGCCTCTCTTTCCCCCAGCGCTTCCCCTTGCCCTGCTGGTCCCCACAAAGGCCCTCAGGGCCCCACGTGATGCACCAGCCTGGGCCTCACCCCCACCCCAGGCCCCTGCTTGGGTGGCCTGCTCTGGAAGGTGCAAAACCCACAGCCCAGGTGTGAGTCTGAGAACCCTGACTCTTGGATTCTTTTTTATTTTTAATTAATTTATTTATTTATGGCTGTGTTGGGTCTTCGTTGCTGCGCACGGCCTTTCTCTAGTTGTGTGGAGCAGGGGCTACTCTTCATTGTGGTGCGCGGGCTTCTCACTGCAGTGGCTTCTCTCGTTGCAGAGCACGGGCTCTAGGCGCGCGGGCATCAGTAGTTGTGGCGCACGGGATTAGTGGCTCCGCGGCATGTGGGATCCTCCCGGACCAGGGCTCGAACCCGTGTCCCCTGTATTGGCAGGAAGATTCTTAACCACTCTGCCACCAGGGAATTCCCTGACTTTTGGATTCTTATCTCATCCAGCCCTTCCTACCTCCTGGGAAAAGCAACTTTGGGGTTCCAGGGCAGAGAGAGGACTGGGAGCAGCTGCAGCCTGGACATAGATTCTATAGGTTCACCCCAAAGTGGAGCGCGTTGAAGAGAAACACACACAGCAACATGGCATCAGGTTTTATTGTAGGGACTAAATTCACTGAGGGAAGGAAAAATTCCTGTCTGTCAGGGGTAGGGATTGGTTAAAGAGGTGAAATGGGAGGAAAACCAATTCTGACACGAGTGGGATGAGGGGAATAATTGGGAGTGTTGGGCCAAGGTGAGGCCTTAGGGGACAGGGAGGGGGAGCGAGGGAGGAAAGGGCTGCGGTGGAGAGAGGGCAGGGAGGGGAGGTGATGGCTCCAGAGGAGCCAGAGCCTGGCGACTGTGGCCTGGGAGCAGGCAGTCTTTTCAGCAGAGGAGACAGGAGCAAAAGCAGAGCCCTGAGCTGGGGAAATGGACGGTGCCTTGGACTTCCTGGCAGGGCCTGCTGCCTGGTGCTGTCCTCCTCACTTTTGGGCGCCCAGTGCCAGGGCGATGATGAAGCCCAGAACCAGCAGGAACATGGCTACAGAGAGCAGCACGGTGATGACCACCATGCCCCCCGTCCGGGCCATTCCCAGCCCGATAGATTCTGCCTTCCTTCCTGTCAGAAGAGAGGAGGGAGGCTGTTGTGGTCAGGAGCGGCCCCCATCCTTCCCAAGGCTCCCAGCCTAGCCCCTCATCCATTCATCCAACCAGCCATCCCTTCACCCATTTATTCACCCAACCAACGACTCGTTGGAGGGATGCAGACATCCATCAAAAACACATTTATGAAGCATCTCCTATGTCAGGCACTGAGGATACAGAAATTAATCAGACACAGTCGCTACCCACAACGTTTAGCAGTTCGGGCAGATGAGTCAACAGCCACTTAAAATGCCAAGGGCTCAGTGTGAAGGTAGAGGTAAGCAAAGGAGCTAAGGGAGCACAGGGAGGGGCAGCTGCGGGATGGGGTGGGAGGGGCCTGGAAAGCCTGTGGGGCCCTGAGATGTTACTTACGAGGAAGTGTGGACATTGGGACCTCTCTACTGGACTCAGTGGATGCCCCCTTCGTCACTAGGTAGGAAATGCTTTTGTGGTGAGATTTGGGAGAGAGAGGAGAGAATCCTCAGTGAGTATCTGGGACTTAGGGTAAGAGGGAGCCCAGGCCTCCCCCTTCACAGCTGTGCCTCCTGTTGTGCCCAGGAGGGGTGCATTCTTGACCCCTTTAGCTGTGCCCTCACTCTCCCCCATGCTGACCACCTCCCACAACCAACACCAAAGTCAGGACCCAGCTTCTCCTCCTTAGGCCCTCCCACAGATGCCCCAGGCCAGGGTCCGGTACTTACTAGTATTTGGTTCCTGGTACTAGGTTTGTCATCTGGTATGCACTGAGCCGGGTGACCGTGAAGCCAGACCCACTGTCCACCACGCTCACCAGCTCCCTGCGTCCGCGGCATGGAGGCACCACGAAGCTAGATTTCACCACTGGGCAGGAAATCGGGGGTGTAAGGCAGGGTCAAGTTTCTGGAGACCCCAAGGAGAGGGGCAGTATTTAGAGTATGGATGGCCCAAGAAGGGGGTCAATAGGAAGGGATGAGTGGGAGCAGGGATGCCGCGTGTCCTGGGAAGGGACCTCTGGGGACTAGGGTATGCCTGGGAGGGGGTAGCAGACCTTTGCTGTCATTGGCTCTCCGGGCCATCAGTGTGGCATTGCCCCCTGTGAGGTGACAGGGGGGCAGGGCAACTAGCAGGCTTTCCGTCAGCGCTGGGGACAGCAGACCAGAGAGGCTTGAGATGTTGAAGTCGGCTGGGGGGCCAGGAGGGAATACAGGGGAGGATCAATCCCCCTCTCATCAATAGATCTACCCCCACCCCTGGGGGGCCTCTCTAAGGATGAAGAGTCCTATTCTGCAGTCCGTTTGCAGAACACGAATCTTTGCCTGTGCGACCACCAGGTGGCAGGCTTGAGCTGCAGAAGCTAGGTACTCCACCAAGCAGCTAGACCCTGGGTGCCAGGAGGGGCAGAGCCCAACCCCACCCATATCCATAGCCTTGGACTCTTCCCCACACCTCCCTGCCTCCTGGATCTGGGACCAGGAGTGTGCCCTGGGCCCCAGTGACTGATGCCTGGTCACTGCCATCACCAGTCCCCCAACCTCAACTGGCCAGACCAGCCCCTCTTTGAGAGCCCTGGAAGGCACAGTCCCTCCTCTCCAGACCCCTGAGCCCCGCCCCACCCTGGCCAGAGATGACAGAAACCTGCAGCCCGGGGGGCCAGGACAGCCAGCAGAATCAGGATCAAGGACAAGGTCCGGACAGGCAGCGGAGATGCCATAGCTGGGAGCTGGGGTGGGTGCTGGCAGGCTGTGGCTTCCTAAGGAAAGTGAGGCCCTGCCCTGGGGGTGTCTGACTTTGTCCTGGGGGTGGGAGGGGCTAGAGGGGAATCCTGTCCAACCTGCCCCTTGGGCCCTACAGCCTCAGGGGAGGGCCCCAGACAGGTTTTTCAGGATGGGGAGCTAGCCCTCAGGCCAAGAAGGGGGAGGCCCTGGCTGGATCTTGGTGGCTTAGTCACCTGCAGAGGGGCAGGGTAACTAAGGTGGGGGGAGGAAAACCCCCTTCTTCTGGGGCACCCATGTGTAAGGGCATGAGTGTTCCTGCCTGCACGTGCATCTGGAGCCCAGCCTGTAGAGGACCGTTCCCCTCAGGTGGTGCGGGGCTCCTCCTAGGAGGGCGACAAGTTCTGAGTTTGCCCTGGTATGCAGGGAGAGGAGAATAACCCTGAGGGGCTCCTGAAAGGGCCTTGACTGGGCAGGAATGGGAGAGAAGCTGAGAGAAACAGGTAGTAAGGGGTGGGGGCAGCAGAGCCAGGGGTTCCAGTTCTTGGCATCCACTGAGGCCCAGGCCCTGAGCTCTGGGAGAGGCAGAGGGGTGTGGGTGCCCGGGAGCGCACAGGGCTTCCCATTCTTCTATAGAGTGGGACCAAGGATGCCACGGAGGACTTCCAGTGTTCGGAGAGGTGGGCACTGACCCACCCAGTGGGGGTGGGGGTGGGTACAGTCAGCCTTGGTCAGCAACCTTTGTGAACTGTTTGAGAATAAAGAAGAGAGAGAGGGGCTTCCCTAGTGGTACAGTGGTTAAGAATCCACCTGCCAATGCAGGGGACACGGGTTCGAGCCCTGGTCCGGGAAGATCCCACATGCCGCGGAGCAACTAGGCCCGTGCGCCACAACTACTGAGCACGCGAGCCACAACTACTGAAGCCCGCGTGCCTAGAGCCCATGCTCTGCAACAAGAGAAGCCACTGCACTGAGAAGCCCGCACACCACAACAAAGAGTAGACCCTTTTCACCGCCACTAGAGAAAGCCCCCGCACAGCAACGAAGACCCAATGCAGCCAAAAATAAATAAAATAAATAAATTAAAAATAAATAAATAAAAAAGAAAAGAGAGAGACCTGGTAGGAGAAAATGAAAAAGAGACACAACTTCTCTGATGGCACCATCCGTGTTAGAGACCATCAGTGTTAGAGAGACGTGAAGGAGGAATTGTGAGTGGAGAGAAGACAAGAGGAGAAGGCACCTACCCTGAGCCCTGGGCAGGGTCTTTGCTTGCTCCACACTTACCCTCACAGCCATCCTGGGTGATAGATGTCATTGGCTACCTTTTGTGGATGTGGAAACTGAGACTCAGCACTAGAACCACTTGTGGAACATGGAATACTTTGTCAGGAGTGGTCGTAGACCTCCTCAGAGAGTGTTATGTGTCTTTCTGCTCCAGGAGTCACTCTAGCTTCCCCAGTCCTGGAAGAGGCCCGGGGTCCTGGTAAGGAAGTAAGGGGCTGGTAGGGTTGTGTCCTTACCCCCACGGTGGGAAGGTAGGCTCAAGGCCTGGGGTGTGAGCAGGCGGTGATAATAAAGATAGGACTCATGGGCCCAAGCAGAGTAGGAGGGCCTCAGACCAGCGCTTCTCCAAATTGGATGTGCATATGAATCACTGGGGATCTTGTTAAGATGCAGTTTCTGAGTCAGTGGGTCTGAGGTGTGGAGCCTGAAATTCTGCATTTCTAACGAGCTTCCAGGTAACGTTGATTGATGCTAGTCTGGGAGACCCACACTTTGAGTCGCCAGATGCTCTGTATTGCCTCCCCCCACCACACACACCGTCTGAATCCCGTGATGGAGATCAGGAGCAGGTGTTTTTCCCCAGTCTCCCAGGACAGGCTGCCTTTGGGTGAAGAACTGAATCCCGTTTTTCCTGCACCTCGGCTTTTGTCCCCTTTGAGATCAGATCTTATCATCGTTCTACAAACTGAAAGAGGATCTTTTGCACATTGAGAACTTTGGAGAGCGGGAACAGACTAAATGGTGGAATTCCAGGCATGAGGGATCTTCTTAGTACTCTTCAAATCCCATCACCAACTGGGAGGATGTTTACACTTGGGCTTGGGAGATATCCCTTCCCATTTCAGTCACAAACCAGGAGGAGAAAGGAGAAGAGGTTGAGTTTATTGCAGAGTGCGTCGTGTTGGGTCCACTCCTAAGCCCTCATCCCCATCTGAAATTATGAGGGGGACGGAGTTGGGTAGGGGAGGGCAGAGCTCTGACCAGATTTTAAAAGGATAAGAGGGGCCTGTGCCTTTAAACCCTCCTTTCTCCCTCCAATCCCCCCCCTTCCCCACCCCTGGCCCTCCCCAGGTTTCTGGAGGAGCTGAGAGTTGCGTCTTCTCCCTGCCCTGCCGAGCCGCTCACTGGCTGCTCTGGAGGCTGTGCTTTGCGGTCTCCATGGAAACCATTAGTTGCTAAGCAACTGGAGCATCATCTGTGCTGAGCTCTCGCATCTAATTATCCCATCATAGCAGCCGAGAAGGGTTTGGGGAGCTGAGAGAAGGGGGAGGACAAGCGCAGGAGCAAGAGGATAACTCTTTTAGCAGAGCAGATTCATTGACAACGTTGAAGTCATTTAAAGCCACAGCACTCTCTTCCTCTGGAGGATTTCCTCATGGCTTGGAGAAAGGGAACCAGGGCTACAAATGCCTGGAGTCTCTCTCTTGGACCCACTCTTTCTAGGCTGTCTCCGCCTTGGATTCTTGATTCTCAACTCACTCAAGTTCCCTCCCCTGCCTCCTTCCTTCCAAATCCCCTAGTCAAGACAACAAACATTTATTAAATACCAGTTATGTCCCTGGAACTGTGCTAGGCACCAGGGATATGAAGGTAAGATAAAATTTTGCCCTCATGGAGCTCCTGATCTCTCTATTCTGCCACAAAGATTAGCTCCTAAAACAGAACTACTCTTTCTAAACTGTGGTTCTTCCTTTCTTTCTTCCTTCCTTCCTTCTTTCTTTTTAAATTGAACTATGGTAGTTTTGCAAGCAAAAGAGCTCAGGTCAGAACTCAGGTCTGTCTGATATACTTAGTGGTTCTCCTTCCCTAATGCCACTCTTCTGCTTCCCAGTCAATTAGAAGAACATGTCCCCTTGGTTCCATGGGCATGTCAACTTCTGATGGGGACTACTGTCCTCCTGTTGAGGAGTGATACCATGTGACTTTAGATGAGTTACTTTGAACCTCAATTTTCTCACCTGTAAAATGGGGAGACTCTTTCTTTCCCATCTATCTAGTAAGATATGACAGGTGTAAATATGCTCTAAAATAAAGGTGCAGAAGGAATGTAGAGATGACTGTCAGAATCTGTAGGAGCAGACTGGGGGAAACCCTGGCGACTTGGACCTGGGGATAAGATGCAATGCTCACCAAATGTTGTTCTGATGGGAAATGTCAGAGCCTCTATCCTTGAGATACTAGGCTGGAAAAAGCTGTGAGAGTAAGAAAATATCAGTTGTTCAGTGATGGAAGACAACTGGATGCTTCTTTATTTTTTTCTAATGTTGCCTGTGATACAACCACTTTCCTCAGATCTTCCAGTTTTCTGACCTTGGCCAAGTTACCTACCTAACTACTCTGAGCTGCAGTTTCCTCTTCTGTAGAAAAGGTATAAAGTCTGTCTCACCAGGATACTATGACTATCGCTCAAGCTAATTTATTTAAGAGTGCCTAGCACAGTATCTAGTTCAATTAATATTAATTTAAGTAATTTATCTTATCCTCTCCTTTTTATTAACCCTTGGTGCAGATGAAGACTAGAGGCTCAGAGGCAATAAATAATGTTCCCAAGGTCACAGAGTGAGCAAGAAATGAGGTGGGTTAGAATTCAGAATGTGTTTTCCAACCATATCATTGAAGCAAAGGGAGGTGGTTGGGCAGGAAAGGTAGTCTGAGAGGGGAGAGTGACTGAGAGGTGGACAAGCTGTTCCTTGGATACCACAAATGCCACAGGGGTACTAGGCACGCAGGAACTGCCTGCTCACACACTTATTCATTCAGTAAACATTTGTTGAACAACTCCTCTGTGGTGGGTACTATGCTAGGTGATGAGATACAGAGATGACAAGACACAATTCCTGTTCTCAAGTTGCTGAATTTTGGAGAGTTGCAGAGTTAGCCTTCCTAAGTGGGATATTTCAAATATCCCTAAGTGGGCTATTCCAAAAAGAGGGAACAGTGCATGAAAAGGCTCAGAGAAGTGAATTATCCTGACACCTCCTGGGAACTGTGAACCATACATCTTGGCTAGAAAGAAATATTAAAGGATGGACATGGTGAGAGCTCTAGCTACCCAGTTGGGTCACCAATGGCTTTGTATGCTGTGTTAAGGAGCTTGGTTTTTATGCTGAAGAAAACAGAAAGCATTTGAGGTGTTTTACTTGCTTAAAGATCATTCTAGAAACAGTGTGGAGAATGAATTGGCAGTGGGTAAAAGACTGGTACGTTGTGTCAGCGTTGGTCTATGTGGCCAATAGAATATGACAGAAGTGATGGTAGGTCACTTCTGAGAGTAGGTCCTAAAAGGCATTGCATCTTCCTCCTTCTCTCATGGATTGCTCACCCTGGAGGACATGGGAGCACCTCCATGGGGAGGTCCACGTGGCAAGGGATTGAGGCCTCCTGCCAAGACCCAGAGAGGAACTGAGGCCTCCAACCAACAGCCAGTGAATGAGCGAGCTTGGAGACAGAGCCTCCAGCTCCAGTCAGTCCTTCAGATGACAGTGGCCCAGGTTGGCATCTTCACTGCAACTTCATGAGACACTCAGCTAAGCCTTTCCCAGATTCCTGATTCTCAGAATAAATGTTTGCTTTTATAAACCACTAAATTTGGGGATAAGCTGTTATGGAGTAATAGATAACTAATACCAATATCTTGGGCAAGTCAGATGAAAATGACATTTTCATAATTGAGTATATGAGTCTGGAGCACAGCGGGGAGGTCTGGGATGAAGAGAGGGAAGGCAGGCGATGGTTAAAATCATAAATGTAGAAAAGAGTCCTTGAAGAGAGTAGTGGAAGGGAAGGACAAGACAACCAAGGACAGGATGCTAGGAAACACAGTGTCTAGAGGACAGATGGAGGGCGAGGAGCTGATGAAGGAGGAATGAGCATTAGGAGGAGAACCAGTAGAAAGTGGATGGAAGGTTTTGCAAAGGAGGTGTCAAACGGTATGAAGGTCAGGATTGAAGGCAAGGACTGATACATGTCCCTGAGCCTAGCATCTTGAGGGGTGTGTGTGTCCTTCAGAGCAGGTTCCTGCAGGTGAGGGGGGTGGAAGCCAGACTGTGAGAGTCCAGGGGTAAGTGGGAGGAGGGAGTTAGAACTGTGTAGACTGCTCTTTGAAGAAGCTTGGCTGGGAAGGGAAGGAAACATAACTGGAGGGAATTGGGGGTACAGAAAAGTCTCATCTGTTTTGTTTTTAAAGTTAAAGATACAGGAGAGAAGGAGGTGTAATTTATGGGGAGGCTCCTGAAGGAGGGAGAAGATGGGACTCAGATCAGAGCTGGAGACATTAGCCTTTGGCCACAAGAATGACACTTTCCAGAGAGAGAAGAATGGGGGCAATGGTGCAGAGAAATCTTATACTTTGGGGAGGTTTGTGTTGGGAAAGGTTGGGGGATGAGAGAAGTAAGTTAAGGGAGCTCCCTCCTGAATGTCTCTGCTTTCCTGGGAAGTAGGAAACTCAGCGGGGAGAAGGGTTTGGGGCCTAGCTGTTGTGGGAGAGGAAGGCACAGCTACACACAGCCCTGAGGAAGGCTGTGTTTGGAGGTGACAGCCTAGCTCAGCGTGAGGACTAGTGGTCTTCAGGGGCACGGACTGTATTAGTTAGGGTTCTCCAGAGAAACAGAACCAACAGGATGTGTATATATAGACAGATTTATTTTAAGGAATTGGCTCATGCAATTGTGGAGGCTTGGCAAATCCAAAATCTGATGGGGGAGGCCGGCAGGCTGGAGACTCAGGAAAAGAGTTGCAGTTTTTGAGTCCAAAGGCAGTCTGTTGGCAGAATTCCTTCCTTCTCATGGGGAGAGGGTGGAGGTCATCTTTGTTCCATTAGGGCCTTCAACTGATTGGATGAGACCCACCCATATTATGGGGTAATCTGCTTTACTCAAAATCTGCTGATTTAAATGTTAATCTCATCCCAAAAACACCTTCACAGAAACATCCAGAATAAAGTTTGACCAAATATCTGGACAACATGGCCCAGTCAGGTTGACACATAAAATTAACCATCCTACTGACCTTGACATTTTGGGAACTTTTCAAATTACTCAACAGCTAGAGCATAGAAATGATAAAACTGTCACATTGTACTGACTCGGTGTTAGGGTTTCCAAAGTAGGGAAAGTTGAGGGTATTGACAAGATTGAAGGGATGGAGAATAAGATCTAGGCTAGTTTTGAGAAGGAGTGATAGATGTGACAGGAAAGATGACTGAGCGAGGGGGTGTTCAATGAGGTCAAGGTAGAGCAAAGGTGTGGGAGCGGTAGAGGAGCAGGAGTGTGGGCTATCTAGGTAGCTGCTAAGGAGACAAAGCCAAGGTCCTCACTGCAGCTGGATGGGATCAAAACGTTGCTGGGAATTCCCTGGCGGTCCAGTGGTTAGGACTTGGCACTTTCACTGCAGAGGGCCTGGGTTCATTCCCTGGTCGGGGAACTAAGATCCCACAAGCCTCGCAGTGTAGCCAAAACAACAACAAAAAAAGTTGTGAGGCCGGCAGGGGCTGAAGACCCCGGTGTCTCCAGGGTCCAGGCAGATCACAAAAGTAGTAAAACAAGGCGAGTGAGACTGGGCCAACTAGAAAGAGTATAGCAGCATGAGTTCCATCTACTGGGCCACCCCATGCAGCTCTGGAAGAGTTGCCTTGTGGAAGGTGGGGACCTAGTATGGCCACGCCTCCTCGCTTTTTCAAGAGAAGCCAAAAATCTGAATTTTTTGATAAAATGATCTTATTTTCAAATTTTAAACTAAATATATATTAGGAAAATGCACTTTGTGAGCCAAACAATATACATCTTTGAGGCCAGCTTTGCCCTTGGACCCCCAGGTTGTGTCATCTGGGACACAGGGTGTTGGAAGGATATTTGAGGCTGAGGGCATAGAGGCTGGAGGGTGTGGAAGCAGCAAGGGGTTCAGCACAGCCAGTGGGCAGGACCCTGGGCAGGAGGGTTTGCAGTGGAAGGGGTGGGGTACAGAAGTGAAGGAGCAATCACCCTGTGATTTCCACAGACAGGAGGAGTCTCCGACAGGGTTTGAGTAGGGAAGTCGCATAATTCAATCTAGTTGTAGAAAAATTACTGAAAGAGTAGGTGGAGGCTTGATTGCAGGGTAATTAAGCCTCTCCTTAGGCTGAAGGAGAGCTAATCCATACAAGAAATAATGATGGCCCGAATTAATTTATTCAATAAATGTTTATTAAATGCCTTTGCATCAGTCACTGTGCTAAGTGCTAGACATTGTTCTCCCTGAAATTATGGTCCAGTGGGAGATACTGAAGAGGCCACTACTCATTGCATCCGGATTTTAGTAGAAGATGTAATAATAACAGCTGTTATTTACTGAGTGCTTACAACATGCCAGATGCTGTGCTAAATCCTTTATGTATATTTTCTTGCTTGATCCTCATAACAACCTCTGTGATGTGAGTACTGTTATTGTCCTCATTTTATTAATGAGGAAACTAAGATCAGACTCGCCAAAGAGGCTCCTCACAGAAGTGGCAACTTACATGGGCTTGGGTAGTCCCGAAGGGCTTCCTGGAGGAAGTGGTGAATAAGTGAAGACCTGAAGTTTGAGTAGGAGTTAGCAGCATGAAGGCGGGGGCTGGAGGTGGGGTGGGGGTGGAGAGTGGAAATTGTTCTAGGCTGTAAGCAACCAAGATTAGAGAATGGGCCCATCGGAAGGTTAGAGTGGATTTTGAGGGAGTCACTGGAGAAGTAGCTGGGACCAGATGAAAAGTACTGTAAGCCCCTTTAAGCATTTTAATTTTTATCCTAAGGCTAAAAGGAAGCCCTTGAAGGGTTTTAAACTGGAGAGTGTCATGATCAAATTTGTATCTTATAAAGATGGTTTTTGCTGCAATGCAGAGATTGTGCTGGGTGAACAGCTGGGAGATATTTTGGATGTCTCTGACATGCTGTTGAGATAAGATTCCAGGCAAAAGATGATAGAAGAGGAGATTTGGGGGTGATGGTTTGGCTGGGAGGGCTGTGGAGGGGGTGGAGAGCAGAGTTAAGGGTGCCTCTCAGGTCCTGGCTGGGGCAGCTGGGTGGATGATAGCACTGTCGCTAGCTGGGCATGAGTGGGGGTGGGAGGAGCAGATTTATGGGAAGGGGATGAAGATCACTGAACTTGCTGAGCTGAGGTGCCTGGAGGACACCCAGGTGGAGGTGTATGGAAGGTGGTTGGATGCCTGATCTGGAGCTCAGGAAGGTTGTCAGCTAGGTGTGACAGCTGCAGCCTTGGAGAGAAGTACAAGCCAAGTAAGAAGACAAGGTCAAGGACAGAGACTGGGGAACAGCAACACTATGGGCAGAGGAAAAGAGGAGCCTACAAAGGAGAATGAGAATCTTCCCTAAAAGAAAAATAAAGTGCCAGGAGGGAGTGGTGTCCCAGGTACCCAAAGAAGAATACTTCCAGTTTGTTCCCTAGCAAACTGGTGCTCAGGGCATAAAGAACCATGAAGCGTACTCCTTGGATGTGGCAAGTAGGAGTCATGGAGATTGCTTCAGGCTAGGGGAACAGGTGGCTGAGCAAGACTGGGCTGGCAGAGGGTGTTGAAGGCCTGCAGGTCAGGGTGGAGTTGGGCCTGGGATTCGGTGAAGGGGTGGGAGACCGGACAGCCTGGGGAGGGCAGGTGTGAAGGCGGAGGACAAGGAAGGCGCTCTTCTTCTCACCCCCGGCAGTTCCTTAGACCCTCTTGGGTCCGGAACCTATGACGGGAACAGGGAAGGAGGGTCAGGAGGGGTGTCCTGGATATTGGTGGCATGTGGAGGAGGTGGTGTGAACGGAAGCGGTAGAAGCGAGCTGATCTGGATCGGCCTTCCCTTCAGGCCTGAGGAGGAAGGAGCTCTATCCACCGATCCCTCTCTACAGGGGTGTGGGGCAGGGACCTGGGATCTCCAGCTTGGTGACAGGGGATGTTTTGCCCCTCTTGGGGCCAGCCATCTCTTACACACACATGGACTTCCTGATTAGGGAGTGGCTCAAGCCAGTCCCCAGAGAGAACGGGGAGCTGTTTCAAAGTAACCAGGTAGCCACTAAGACAGCAGGGTATGATGAAAGGGCACCAGCATCCTCTTGAATCTCATTGCACCCTCGTGGTGGGGAGGGGTGGTCTTGGCATAACTGCCCAGGCCATAACCCCAACCTCTGCCTTCTCCCACCTCCCCAGGTCCTGTTTAATGATGCATCAGATATGGTGCGCTTTGCAAAACTGTTATATGTATAGAAGCCTGAGGGAGGGGGAGGGAAGCCGCGCCCTCCTCTTCCCCGACTCCAGCCACTTTACTTGCAGAGAAGAGACCTGCAGTCAAATACCAACCCCCAGTCCCCCTGGCTCACTAGCTCAGAGACTTGCAAACTGAGAGCTGCCGGTTCCCCAGCTCCCCACGTGGCCGCGCTGTTTCTCGCAACATCGCCGGAAATGGCCTGGCCTCTGAGCTTCCCACACTCCCACGGTCCTCTCCACCTCAGCCCTCCCTCCCCACTCCCCCAGCCCTGAGCTCAGAGCACCCCTTCGCCTCCCACTTAGCCCAGAGTCTGGCCGCTGTGGCATATTTGCCTCAAGTCTCCCCAACTCTCTGTATCTCTCAGAATAGAATGAGAGCCTCAAACTCGTCCATCCCCTGAAGCCCCCAGCCTGCCCCGTCCTGTTCCAAGGGCACAGGAAAAAGCCGGGGAATGGGACACAGGCTCTGCAAGGTAGGCAGAGGGCTAGGAGGAGAGGAAACAGCTTTGGAGCAGATGGGCCTGGCTGCACCCCACTCTGGCTGCTGCTCACCAGCTTGGGGCCTTGATCTCAGTTTCCTGCCTGTCAGTGGAGGCGATAAACCTACCTCTGAGGGCCGTGCTGAGGACGAAATGAAACAAGTCCTGAGGTGCCCAACACAGTGTTTGGCACATAGTAAGTGTTTAAAACAAGTTCCCTCCCCTGTCTTCACTTCGGGGCTCTGATGAAGAAACTAGGGTCAATGGAGAGAGCTCTCCCAGAGTCAAGGAGGCACACTGAGGTGGGGGTACAGCTCTGCTTCACCCAGGGGGAGGGGAGGGGAGGGAGTGCCAGAGCCCTGGGCCCTCCAGTGCTTCTGTCCTCACTGCACTCCTTGGACTGGCCTTGGGACACCCCTGGGAAAGGCATTCCTTGTGGGTGAAGGAGGTCTGGTGGGGAGGACCTGGGGTGGGGGCACTGCCTCTGGGTCTTGAGCAACACCCCTCCCCGCTCCCCCAATTCATAATCCGATTTATATTCCTACTCCCTCCTCTGGACCCGTCGCCATGGCAACAGTTTTCTCAGTTGCACTTCATCAGTTTCTCGGCAAATCTTTTTTTCTTCCCTGCCCTTCCGTCTCTCTTTTTCTCCTCTATCAGTCTGCCTTTCTCCATACCCATGGTGCTCACCTTTCCTACTCAACTTCTCTGTTTCTCTCTTGTGCTCCCTTTGTCCCTGCCTGCTTCTGTTCAAAGCTCTCTTTCTACACCTTCCCCCCTCATCTCTCCTTTCTCAAGTCCAAGATCGTAGCAACAAGCTAGAGTCTATTGGCTGGACAAGAGCTTGAGTTCCTTCTCACGTCAGGGCAGAAAAGTGGAGAGTCATGGAGGGACACAGTTTGGGTCCCAGTGGGCTCTGCACAGAGGTCAGTGATGCGAGAGTAGATTTAAGGTCTGGTCTATCTATTCGACTCTGACCAGGAAGCAGGGAATGGGGGGCGGAGAGGGAAAGCAGGATTGGGCAGTTTCTTCTCTAGTCCCAAGTCAGAATCAGCATGGCTAGGCTTCCCTGGTGGTGCAGTGGTTAAGAATCCGCCTGCCAGTGCAGGGGACACGGGTTCAAGCCCTGGTCCGGGAAGATCCCACATGCTGCGGAGCAACTAAGCCCCTGCGCCACAACTACTAAGCCTGCACTCTAGATCCCGTGAGCCACAACTACTGAGCCCATGTGCCACAACTACTGAAGCCCACACGCCTAAAGCCCATGCTCCACAACAAGAGAAGCCACCACAATGAGAAGCCTGCGCACCTCAACGAAGAGTAGCCCCTGCTCACTGCAACTAGAGAAAGCCAGCACGCAGCAACGAAGACCTAACACAGCCAAAATAAATAAATAAAATAAATAAATTGTCCTTGGTTCGCTTCCCAACTCACCCTCAGAGAACTTGCTGCATGCCTACAGCTCCCACTGGCAAACACATAAATATGGCTCTGACTTCTCTCTCTCCAAATTCCAGTCAAGTCTCTCTACCTCCTCACTGGTCCTAACCATGGGGATGCCTACCATCCTGCCTAATTCAACAACTCTAAACATGAACCCGTCTTCCGCAAAGCATCACCCCTCTTTACAGTACTTCCCTGTCACTACCCAGGGTAAAAACCTCAGTGCTACCTGCGACTCGTCTCTCTCTGTCATTCTCCATATGTAGCTAGAGTCCAAGGGGTATCAATTCTTCTTTTGAAGAGGAGAATCTGCTTTTATCCCTTTGCCCTTTCATCTATACCACCTGAGACTGAGTGCCCAGCAAGTCATTCGAGGCTCACACTATAGTCCCATCCTCACCTGGGCCTCCTAGAAAGGTAGTCTCCTCTAAGAAACCAAACCCACCTGAAACATGATTTTCTTCTCACCCTCTTTTTCTACTTGATTTATTGAGCACCCATTATGTATTAGGCTCTTCATATATGTCATCTCATTTAATTTTCACAGTAATCTATGAAGTAGGTATTACCCCATTTTACAGGAGAAGGAATTGATGCTCAGAGTGGTTAAAGTAAGTTGTCCAAGTTCTACAGCTAGTAAGCAATAGAGCTAGGACTCAAGTCCAGATCTGTGGAGTTCCACAGTTAGTGCTTTATGTTATTTTGTTGCTATACTAGTCTGCTTCCATGTGACTCTTCTACTCAAAAACATTCTGATTCTGAGCCTTCTGACTTTCTTATTCTTCCATTAGGCTTTTAAGGTTCATTATGATCTGACCCATTCCACCTACAACACCACGTATCTTGCTACTTCTCAATATGCCATGGATTGGTATCAACCAGGAACATTCGTGTGCTTTAGGGTTTGCCTTCATCTCTGTCCTGTTAAATATTTCTATTAATAGTGTATATGAAAATATAGTATCACATTTCACAGATATAAGCCTGGAGGGTTAGTAAACACTTTGAAAGACAGGGTAAGGATCCAAAAATCAGCTCCATGTATATAGAATGGTAGGAAAACCTAACAAGATGAAATAGTCAGAGATCTGTGTAAGATCTCAGCAACACACACAGACTAGACATGTCTTAGAAGCAGTTCAGGTAAAATAGAATTGCGGTATTAGTAAGTTCAGTCTGAGTCATCAGCATAACATGGTTGCCAAAAGTGCATCCAATTTTAAGCCATATTACTAGAGATATAGTTTTTGGAATAAAGGAGAGGATTGATAGTCCTGCTTTACTCTAAGTTGGCCAGTTGTCTTCGTGGGCATAACTTTAGTGAACGGGGAATGTTTAGTCTAGAGAAGAGGAGAAGAGTCTGGAGTCATTAAAGCTCAAATATGTGGGGCTTCCCTGGTGGCACAGTGGTTGAGAGTCCGCCTGCAGATGCAGGGGACACGGGTTCATGCCCCGGTCCGGGAAGATCCCACATGCCGCGGAGCGGCTGGGGCTGTGAGCCATGGCTGCTGAGCCTGTGCGTCCGGAGCCTGTGCTCCGCAACGGGAGAGGCCACAACAGTGAGAGGCCCGCGTACCGCCCCCCCCTCAAAAAAAGCTCAAATATGTGAAGGGTCAGGAGGTAGTTCATGGACTAATGAGTAGAGACCACAAGGAGATACAATTCATCTCAGAGGAAGGAAAAACAGATGTTTGTAAATGGAATGAGTTGCCCTGGGAGGCAGGAAGCTCCCCATTACTGGAGGTGTTCGTAAAGATGTTGAAACACTGCTTGCCAGGGATGTTATCAGAGAGTTGAGCATCAAAAAGAATTGGAACTAGGTAGTTGGTCTTTGAGACCCCTTCCCGCCAAGATCTATGACTTCTCCTGTTTCTGCTCTATCTGCACCCCTCACTGGGGCCTCTGCACTCCCCTGTACCTGAGGTCAGTTTCCTGTTTCTCTTCCAGGTCTACCTGAGGATGCAACCTGCACTGGGTGCATCAACTCCACATCTTTTAATGATTTAGTATCTTTTATTGTTCTTTAATTGTCCCCATTTTATAAGCTCCTTGAGGGCAGGTGCCTTTATTATCTGTTACAGGATTAAAAACTTACTAACCACTGACTGTTCGCAGCCTCCCTCTGCCTTGCCTCCCCTCAGCCCCAAGATAATTTTATCCCTCACCTGTTGTTGGAAATCTTGTCGTGGCCTGCTCAGTTCCAGGGCTTTTGTAACATAAAACTGGGAGAACAAGAGGTGAGAGATAAGACCTAGAGAGGCAGGAGACAGGTAACGTTTTTTGTGTGTTAGGGAGAATCTGGGTAATGGGTGAAGGAAAAAAGAAAATAATGAAACATAAGAGGCTAAGCTAATCTTTGTAATAAGGAGAAGATGGTGGGCAAAGAGAGACAGAAAAGCTTTCTTGACTACAGAGGACAGAGAGAGGCAGAGAGAGGGGCTGATTTAGCATTTGCAGAGAGCGATTTAACTGCTGCAAGGTGCAGCAGAATAGAAGAGGAAAGGAAATTTGAACAAGATGTGCTGTAGGTTAAGAATTGGATCACTTTCAAGAGATACAAGTAAAAATTAGGATTCCTTCTCGAAATTACTTTTGATATTTGGGCTGTGGGACCCCAGAATATATTCAGGTTATACATCCTGTAACTTTCATAGGACCCAGCATGGTATCAGGGTGAAGGAACCTCCATCAAGCAATACCCAGTCCCTGCAGATAGAGCAGACATGGTCCTGAGGCTGTGGAATCCTGCAAAAAGGCAGAAACGTTAAGCTTACTCCCTTACTTCAGAGTTAGAGCTTTTAAAAACACTTCTTAATCTGGGATTTCAAGTTACAAATGCCCCAGGAATTAGAATCGGTTACGGGTCTTGACAGATGGAGAAAATGAGGCCCAGGGAAGTTAACCAGCTTGCTCAAAGTCACAGAGCAGGTTTTAGGCCTGGTTGGGACTGGGAATATGCCTGGCCCAAGGCTCTGTCCACAATCCAGGGATGCCTTTTTAGGTTGAGCCAGAGACCTACATGCATGTAAATAAGGTCATGGTGGGAGAGGAAAGGGGGGCTGGGAGACTGGGGATTCTGAGCACCCCTCCCTCTGTTCAGAGCCCTGCACCAGGCTCTGGGGGACGTCCAGATAAGAAGGCCAAGCCTGCCTTCCCAGATCTTATGGCCTCACAGGGAAATGAGCCAGACGCAGGAAGAAGTCCAATGGAAATTTGGAAGCGAGTGCTGCAGTGGTGTCGTGGAAAGTGTCTGGACTGGGAATTAGGAGACCTGGCACCTCTTCCAGCCATCACTCACCAGCCATGTGATTTTAGGCCAGTCCTTTCACCACTCTGTGCCTCAGTTTCCTTACCTCTGAACATTCCATCTCTTCAAAATAAAAGCTTTATAGTGCTATATACAAGAGCAAGTTAATGCAGTTGCATTAATATATTTTGGGGGTGCTGTCCCCCAATGCTCACCCCTCCCAGCAAAATCTCAGAAAGGCTTTTGCCTTCAGTTGACGGCAAGAATTAAATGTTCCCAGGACTCAGAACTGGCAGGCAACGCAGGCAGTAAGGAGTAGGAGGTGACTTGTGTGGCCTTCTCTGGGCCCTGCCTCTGACAGCCTCTCCGGGGCTTATGAACTCTGCCTTCCATCCCCAAGCCAACCAGAGCCATGTGATTGTTTTTCTCTCAACAAACCAAGCCTTCTATTTAACTGCTATCCTCTTGATAGAAAAGAGCCTGGAGATAAACTCATCCAACCCCCTTGTTTTTTGAAGAAACTAAGGCCCAGAGATGAGGCTGACTAGGCCAAGGTCACATACTCTTGGCTTTCAGGCCAGTCTCCTTTCTTTTTTTTTCTTTTTAAAAAATATTTTCATTTTGGCTGTGCTGGGTCTTAGCTGCGGCCTACAGGATCTTCGTTGCGGCATGCAGACTTCTTAGTTGTGGCGTGCATGTGAGATCTAGTTCCCTGATCAGGGATTAAACCCAGGCCCGCTGCATTGGGAGAGCAGAGTCTTACCCACTGGACCACCAGGGAAGTCCCCAGTCTCCTTTCTTTTGGGACTTGGAGAACTTATTAGATATGGATTGTTTGGGAATGCAGACTTAGCGATCTCTTGGAACATCTGGTGAGACCCCTTGCTGGAATCCTGTTCTATACTTAGACCTCCAGTTAGATGTACTGTCTGCCTGGACAGAACCACACCTTAGGCTGGAATGTCTCAGCTCAGATGGTGCTCGCTGCAGGAAACTTTCCCAGACTCCCAAGTCCCAGACAGATGTCTCTCCAAAGGGCTCTGCAAGCCTTCATGACACTGAACTGAATTTGCCTGTTCATGTGTCTGTCCCCAACTAGTGAGGTCAAGTGACCTCTGTGAAGCCAAGGACCACATCCGTCTCATTCACCAACATATACCTATTGTCTAGTCCAGTGCCTGGCACATAGTAGGTCCTCAATAGATATTTTTTTAGTGAATAAGTGGGTGAGGTTGGTCAGAGGAGGATTCTTGGAGGAGTCAAGGAATCCAAGGACAGGATTGTCCTTGCTTGGGTGAACTGCTTATGCGAAAGGAAGCCTTAGATAGAAGATAATTGGAAATGGGGAGAGGGAAGGAAGTGAGGCAACTGGGAAAAAAGAGAAAGGAACCCTTGAAGGTCATGGCCTTCGCTAACCTGGGAAGGCTTCTGGGTAGAGGGGAGGAAGGGTCTCAGCCCTGCCTGGGATAGGAGGAAATGGTTGTGAGCACCGAGAATCCCTCAAGAGGCCCTCTTTATGGGGGAGAAACTCAGAAGGCAGCTTGGCTAGAGGGGAGGGAAACTGATGGGGGACCGGGTAGCTGGTAGGAGCGTTGAAGCCTGGCTAGAGGTTTGCATTTGCTGCTGGGGTCTGGAGGGAATGGGAGTTCTGGGAAGGCTGGACAGAGAGAAAAGAAGGTGAGGGGCAGCTTCCTTCTATTGCTCCCCTTCATTCGGTTGAGACCCTGGCAGGATAGAGCCTATATCTTCTATTTTCTCCTGTCCTCCTCCAGGTGTCTGGGCACCTGGGACCCACAAGTAGGGTCCCTAGGGCAAAGATCTGGAAGTGACTGAGGCAGCCTGATAGGTGGGGATGGCATGGCAGGGATTGTGGGAGCTCCACCAGCCTCCCCATAGGATTCTCTTTCTCTCCAAAGGTGCTATTCCTGCAGGAATACTCTAGCTGCCTCCAAAGTTTTCTTTCACCAATCCCCACCTGAGCGTAGCTTTTGCCAGAGACTGCTAAGCCAGATCTAACCACCAGGGGGCAAAAGAGCAGTCCTGAGGTCGGCGTCCCTCCACTTCCCCACCCGCATACCTGAAGGCCAAGATGGGCGGTGCCTCACCTGGCTCTCACAGGGAGCCTGGGAGTTCCATTAACCCCTTCCTGCCTAGACTGAGATACTGCCCTCAGGCATAGTCTCTCACGGCCGAACTGGGGGGCAAATCTGATGGTGGAGGAAGTGCTGCCTAGGAGAGGGGCTAGGGTGGAAGTGAAGTCAGGGTTTCCGGCTACTCAGGCCCTTGTCCCAGCTGGAGCTGGGGGAGGCTAGCATTCTCTACCTTGGTTGGGTAGCTACCCCCACAGATGTGTGAAGGAGCCCCCTGGAGGCCAAAGAGGCCCGGGCTGCGGTCGCCTGCGCGGGCCTCCCAGGCGGGATGCGGAGAATGCAGAAGCAGCCACAGAACCCAGATTTCCGGGTTCCCTGCATCCTTCTATCTGTCAGGGTTCTTTGCAGCAACTAGTGGGGATGGTGGCGGGAGGGTGGCCAAAGGGTGAAGGAAGAAGCACAGAGGGTTGGGGTGACAGGGGAGGGTAGACAGTTAAGATGTGGCAGGAGAGCGGACTGGATTACGCAGCTCTCAGGTGCCGGGGATTTTGTGTGTCGTTCTTCGAGCACCAGGCAACCTTCTAGGGCTCTGACAAGCCCAAGTTCCGAGACTGCGTTCTGGGCCACAAGGTGTTAAACTGTGGGTGGGAGTAAGGTCGGGAGTCCCTCCCTTCTTCCCTCCCTCACAGCGTCACCACCTAGGAGTCCACCGGGCTGGCGCGCAAGGAGTTAAGTCTGCCCGCAATCTGCAAGACTGGAGCCGGGGAGGAGGAGGAGGGGGAAAAGGAGGGGGTAGAGAAGGAGAAGGGGGAAGCAGACTGCGGGGAGACAGCGCCAGGAACCCCCTCCCCAGGGACCTGGCCCCTGGGCCCCCAGCCCTAAAAGAGGCCCTGCCCTCCCCGGGGTCGTGCTCTCTCCCCCCGCCCTGCCCCCGCCCTCCAGCTTTGTGTCCTCAGGAGGGTGGGCTGCAGGATTTCCAGCCAAGCCTTGGCTGCCTGCTCAGTTTTTCCAAACCCTCCAGTCGGGGAAGGCGAGAGCCCTGTCAGGATAAGAGTCCCTCCCCCACTGCCCCTGTCGGCCCCCTCTCCTAGCCTTCCTTTTCCTGCCCCCGCATCTTTTCGAAACTCCTTTCGCTGTCCGACCCTGGTTCTGCGCCCCCTATCCCCACCTCTACTGGCTCCCAAGTTCCAAGTTCAGGTTGGAAGGGGCCAACTGGGTCCCACAATTCTGGAGAGGCGCTGGTAAAACCATACTCCGCAGGCCAACCCCGAGACCTGCGGGGCGCCGGCCGTACTCCCAGCCTGGCGCCCGCCCCATCCCAGAAAGTGGCCCCAGGGACACCAGGGAGGGTGGCCCCGGGGTCTCCCGCCCTGGAATGGAGGCGGTGCTGGGGGAGCCGGCAGAGCAGGGCGGCAGGCTCTGTGCTGCTGGTGCCAGGCCCTGGGGCAGGCTTCGAGGAGGGGCAAAGTGTTCCGAGGGCTGGCACGGTTCTGTCCAGCAGGTCTATTATATAATAATCACCATCTATCAGGAAGCCAGGCAGCTGGAGTGAGTGGGGAAGCCAGGATGCCCAGATCCGCTCCTTTTCCAGGGCCCAGGAAGGTGTCTCCATCAAGATGGGGGGTGTGGCAGCAGCCCAGAAGTGAAATGAAGTGGGGGTCGAGGGGCAAGTGAGGGGCGCTGGGCAGTCCGAAGGCGGCCCCACAAGCCCCGCCCCGAAGCTGACTGACAGTGCCCTGAGCCAATGATTGAAGTCACTGTGGGGCTCAAAGTTAACCCTTTCTTGGGTCCCTGTTTGCTTTTGGGGATAGAGTCCCTCCCAGGAACTCTTCTTTAGTCCTGAATCCCACCTGCACGAGGTCGGTGATGAGTACCAGCTGGAGGATCCTTTCGTCCTCGTCACCCCAGGTAGTAATCTCAGATAATCTACAGCCCTAGCTCCTCCGACCCCCTACCCCCACCCCAAAAGTAAACTGTATTACAAAATGTGGTTGTGTGTGTACACCCTGTGGTTCCAGAAACAGGCCCACGTAAACGCTGGCACAGCCACACTGCACCACGAACAGGCTATACCCATGCCCGAACTTCCACCGACACTCGACACTCGCTGACACACCTGTGACACTCCTCGTGACACAGTGACACACAGATACGCGGCAACACACGGTGATTCCCCGAGTTCGCCAGTAGAGGGAGCCACTCCATTCCAGCAATGGGCCACCGGCCTCTCTCCTCTCCTCCTCGCTCACTCCAGCGTTCCACCCAGAACTCGTGGCTGCCCAGAGCTCGGGCTCCGCATCCCAACCTGGGGGAATGAGTCACAGCTCCACCCAGGGGAGTGCTGTACATGGCTGCTCCACGGGACATGCCGAATACACTTGATTGTGTGCCACAATTAACAGACCTCTTGCAACACAGCCATCACTCACCCCTACAAACATTGTTTTCTGGACCTGCTATGAACTGGGCATCGTGCCAAACGGATCATCACAAGCCCATGCGGTTTGGGTCATGTATGTAACGGGAAACTGACCCACGTAACTGGGTGGACCCTTCCTTTCAACAAGCAATCCTGTTTGAGAAATGGCCTTCTTGTCTTGTGGCTCATCTTATAGCAGGACCCTGGGGAGGGGAGAGGAGATTAAACCCTACTTCCACGGGCCAGGTACTATCCTAGGCTCTGAGATCTTTCACACCAGAGCTCAGCCTCTCTGGGCTTCAGTCTTCTTTTCCTTTAAGTGGGGGTAATACCTATCTCACAGGGTTGTGATGATTCAGTCCCTAACCCAGCTTGGCCTTGGCATAGCAGTTAATAGGCACTTGGGGAAGTTTTGTTGATTGGCTCAAAGCACGATCAAGAGATAGTGTGTATGAAAATGCTTCGTAAACTTCTATGTTAGGCACCCATAGAGGTTGTTATGTTATCTTCTTTCAGGGTTTCTCCCCCTTTTTCACCTGTGCCTCCCCAGACCTTGCCCAGTGCCCAGCTGCAGACACCATCAACCCATCAAGTGAGTATTTACTGAATCCCTACTATGAACCCAGCCCTTGAGTGCTGTGGGGAATATAGAGGCATAGGAGACATGGTTTGGGCCCTCAATAATCTTTTGGGGCAACCAGACATATGCACAGGTGAATCAAGATAAAACATACAAGTAGGTACTCAGTTGGGTGGCATAGATGTAGTAGGTGTCAAAAGAGAGGGAGGTCAGTGAGAGCTAGAGCTATCTGGGGACCATCTGTGAGGAGGGGCAGGGGAGAGCTCAGAGGAACCAAATAGCATGAGCAAAGGGGCTTGCTAGTGCCCTTCAATGGTTGTTACTTGTTGGTACTAATCCTGGGTGGGTGGGGGTAGTGGGATACAGGGAAAGTGCCCTGGGATAAGGAGACCCAAACTCCAGTCCTGGGCTTACCACTTTCTAGCTGTGTAACCCTGAGGAAGTCCTTAACTAATGCAAGCCTTTGTTTCCTCATCAGTGTCATGGGGCCATAACATCTTTCTCACAGGTTTGTGGCAAACACTGAAATAACATGTGAAATGCTTTTTAAAACACTTTACAATTTTTTTCCATTGGATCTATTCTCCTACAGGGTCGTGTGTGTGTGTGTGTGTGTGTGTGTGTGTGTGTGTGTCTGTGTGTGGCGCTTTGAGCTTAGGATAGAGTTCTTTTGGGAGAACAAAGGTTTTACTTCCACAAACATTTTCTTAGTATCCACTTTGTGCTGCTGAGGATTGAGGTGAAAAAGTTCAGTCTACATCCTCAGGGAACTCAGGGTCTACTAGGAAAGAGAGATGAATAAAGTGAATAAAGAGATGTTCAGTGCATAATGAATGTGGGTGGATACAATGAAGAGGGGACCCAGTAGAGAGAGAGGGAGAGGGAGGGGGGGAGAGGGAGAGGGAGAGGGAGAGAGGGAGAGAGGGAGAGAGGGAGAGGGAGAGGGAGAGAGAGGGAGAGGGAGAGAGAGCGGGAGAGAGAGAGGGAGGGAGAGAGAGAGGGAGAGAGAGAAGGAGGGAGAGAGAGGGAGGGAGAGAGAGAGAGTGTGAGTGAGTGTTGGGGGTTGGGGAGAGTCAACTCCCACTGCTTCCAATCAGCGTAGATAGGAGGGTAGGTTTGTCAAACCTCTCCCCAGCCTGAGATGGTGTTAGCCCGTCTCCTCCCCAGTCCTTGGGATTGGGGTGGAGAGTGGCATAGAAGCCCCCTCCCCGCCCCCGGGCCAACCTGCCTCCCGCTAGCCGGCCGGGCGCCTTACCGAGTCAGACCACTGGGAGGCTGGGGGAGCCGGGTTGGGCGAGGAGGCGAGCGAGATGGGGGAGCTCTTATTTTGACAGGGGCCTCTCCGGGCTCTGGTATGAAGGCAGAAGGAGGCAGCCAGAGAGCCCCGATGCTTATTCAGGCTGGGGAGCGGAGCCGAGTGGAGGGGCGAGCGAGGCTCCGGCAGCGCAGGGGACCCCGGGGAGGCGGCGGCGAACGGCGGAGCCAGTGGCTGGACATGCCCCGGACTCGGGGCCGCTGCACCACCGCCGCTGCCCGGAGCCAGCCGGCCGGACGCCCGCACGCCTGGGTCCCCCGGCGCCGCGCCGCCCGGGGACTGCGACCCGGACCCTCGGCGTCCGACCAACAATAAGCGCCCAGACAGCCCCCTCCCCGCCCCGCGCCCGCCGTCCCCGCGGGCCTCGGGAAAAGTGAAAGGAGGAGGCGAAGGAAGGAAGGAAGGAAGGAAGGGAGGAGGAGCAGGAGCCGGAGCCGTGAGGTTCGGGGCTGAGACCCCAGCCGTGAGCCCCGGGCCGGGCGGGTGTGCGCGCTCTCCCGCCGCTGCCCGGCGCCCAAGACCATGCTCCGCGGTTGGAAAGCAGGAACCGAGGCGCCCAGCGAACCCCGGATACCCACTCCCGGGCCGGGCTGGTATTGAGATCAAGGCGTCCAGAATCAAAAGATCACCACCTGCCCGCCCTCCTCCGCACCTCCAACTGGCGAGCAGGAGGACCCCAATCCACCCACCGACCCTGACCTGGTCATGGCGTCCAACTCCGGCCTGGCGTGAGGACCCCCGACCCGCGCGAGGTGAGGGGAGGGCTGTGGCCGAGGGCGAAAGTCATGCCAGGCCAGCAGAGGCGCGAGGAGGGAGATCCAGTTCGAATTGGGGAGGGGGAACACAGTCTGATTGTCTCTGGCCCTCTGGCACGCACCCCTAGGCTGTTTAAGGGGTCGGGGACGCCCCCAGGATTAGTGGAGGCCACTCTTGGGCCCCCAATCAGGTTGGCAGCCCCAGCGCTCAGAGGGGAGGGCTTAGGGGCAGCCAGGAGACCCTGCCACCGTAGCACAGAGAACAAGGCCGGCCTTGGGCCAGCTGGAGCAGCAACTCTGCCCTGGGGGCTTCTGGGAGTTGTAGTCCCCCTTGCAGGCTCACCAACCCCTTGGGTCTCAGCACCCCAGCACTCCTCTCCTGGCTTATAGGAGCTTCCATAAGGAGGTGCGTGGGGACTGGAGATTGCTGGGGGTCACCCTCTGCCCCCAAGCACTGCCTAGGAGCAGTGGGGGCTGTGACTGGAGGAGTCTCCCCTGCCAAGGATTCTTAGTGATGTGGGCTTGGCAGGGGGTGGGTGGTGGTGGGGGGGGCAGTCACACAGTTCCTTGGAGGTGTCTCTGCCTTGCTAAGAGGAGACAGCCCCTGCCTTGGTCTGGGGGAGCTCTTGGGGGAGGAATGTGGGCGAGAGAGGGGAGGCTTAGGGCTTCTTGCTTGGCTGGAGTATGTCCTGTCCCAGGGCTGCTGGAATTTGGTTTCAGGGGACACCGAGGTCTACTCTCCCCTTCTCCCTCTTGGGAGCTGAGGAGAGTGTCCCTTACAGTCTGGGAGTCTGGAGGGTGTCCCTCTGGAGCAGTGAAGCCAGGATTGGCTTCTGTCTGTCTGTCCAGCTTCCTTCCTTCCGGGTTTTTCTGCACCCCCCCCTCCCTCCTCCTTCTGTCTGTCTGCTGCTTGGGGTGTGGGTCTGTGTCTGTGTCTGGGGCCCTCTGCTGCAGGGAGGCAAAGTGTTGCTCTGGGAGAGGTGAGCCGGGCATGTGACTGAGCCCTGGGAAAGGGGCTTGGAGGCCCCCTTGATCTTTGGCCTTGGTTTCCTGTTTTACCTAGGAAAGCTGTCTTTGCACAGTATCTGCTGTAACCCTACTGATGCCTCCGGGCAGCTCTCTGAATGAGACCCGCAGGGTGGGTGGGCTTCCACTCCCCTTGCTCTCCCCCCTCCTCAGCCTCTCCAAGGAGCAGCTACTTTTTCTGGGCTGGGGCTGCCTGGCTTGTCTGTTGCCCCCCAGCACTAGCTTGGCTGCCTTCTCTGGGTCAGGACCATGATTTCATGGCCCCAGGGGAAGAGCATGTTCAGGCCCTGCCTTTCTGGTATCAGCTCTGAGGCGCCTGCTGATAGGAGCTTCAGGACAGGATGAGAATGGGAGAGAAAGGAAGGTAAGGGGCTTGTGTGGGGGGGTCTGGTATCAGGACGGAAGGCGCTGCCCTCCCTCAGCTGATCAGGCTCCTTGGCCTTGGAGAACCAGGCCTGGAAGCTCAGTCTTCTGGCCACTTGCCTCTGGAGGTTCTCTGCTTACCTGTGTTGCTTCTGATTGGGGTGGGGCAGGGGTTAATGCTGGAAAGGGTGCTCCTGAAGGGGAGAATACCTATATAACCTTGGATCCAGTGTGACTCTTGTGCTCGGGGTAGCAGGGGCCTCACGCTAGAGATGGTTTCTGGAGGTCCATATGGAGGCTCAGAGTCTCTAATTACTGAGGTTGAGGGTCCAGGTGGGAAGAGATTACAGAGTCCTGGAGAAGGATTAGTGTTGGTGGTCCACAATCGATCACAACAGTGGTAAAGTGCGACCTAGTGAACTTGCTTATTGAGTCTGTGTTGGGCACCCATGACTCCCTTTGGATAGTGTCTGCCTCCCAACTTCTGAGTATTTCAGTTAAGCAGGAGCCCTGGGCCGCAGACTCAACTTCCATGAAGAGGCAGGGCGATAGTCTTCTGGGCAGGGGCCTAGTGGGTGGCAGTGTCGACTCAGCAAGGGCTGGAATGCCTGGCACCTGCTTTAGATTAAAGGAGATGCCTGCAAAGGGGGCTGCCTGCCTGCAGGGGGAGGGGCTGGGATGGAGCTGCGTGGAGCCCAGGAGTGGGGTGGAAGGAAAGGAGCAGGGTTGCAGGCAGCAGCAGCTCTGGCAGGAGTGGAGGGAGCCAGCAGTCACCCAGCTCAGCAGCCCCTCCTCCAGGGAGTCCAAGACAGGAGCTGGGGGCCGCCACACTGCCTCTGGCGCCACCGGCTGAAGTTCCGTCCCAGCGCCCTGGGGGGGCAGCTGCGGGGAGCCAGGGTGTCTGAGTGTCCAGTCTGCCCAGGACTGGAGGAGGCCTGCAAGGAGGTAGGGGGCACTTTGGGGTTCTTTTTGGCCTGATGCCATGTTTACTCTTCTGGGGGCTCCTTGGTTGCTGGTAGTGAGGCACTCCAAGAGCCTGGGCACCCAGGGGTGATGGGGAAACGGCATCCTTTCCCTGTGCCAGGAGCCCTGGGCACTGCTTGGTTGCTGACCTCGGGGGAGGGGGCAGAGGGGATGGCACCGTGGGAAAGTGGGCAGCCGTGGGAGCCAAGCGGGTACAGGCTGGGTGCCGCGGGCAGGGAGCCTCTGCCAGGCCTGCTCTCCCTGGGGTGGGGCTGGCTGTTCCAGGGACTGGCTCAACCTGTTGAGCACCTGGCTGCTCTAGCTTGGCATCTGTGCCCCTGCCTGCCAGCCCCACCAGCTGCCCACCCATAAGCCACACTGTGGGGGCTGCCCCCAGGGATCTGGGGCGAGGAGGCTCTGACTGGCCAAGGGGCCAGGATGGAGCTGGTAGAGGCTCCTCCAGGGGCTCTAAGTTTCCCCAGGTCCCACCCTCTAACTACCAGAGCTTCGGCTGGAGCCAGTTGGAGGGCCAGGTCGCCAGAGGCTAGGAGTGAGGGACAAGGTGAAGAAAGCTGCAGCAGTAGAGGTGCTGCATGTCACTTGGATGGGCCTCCCTGAAGGCAGCCTGGAGTTAAGGCCTGGCATTTCCTCTGCTGGGTGCCAGGGCCAGGCCTCCAGAGCCCCACCCCCAGCCTGGCTTGACCTCCCCTCCCTGGGAGAGAGCTGCCGACTTTCCCTGGAGGTTGGGGGAGGGGCAGTAAGGGCATCCTGGTGCCCTGGGAGGAGAGGGGTGACTTCCTGGATGTGGGGGTCTGTTGTAGTGCCTCAGCCTCCCGAAGAGCCCCCCTCCCTGGGAACCCAGATAGGAAGCTCTGGCTTCCCAGGG
The DNA here is from genome assembly GCF_025265405.1 of Mesoplodon densirostris. Taxonomy (NCBI): domain Eukaryota; kingdom Metazoa; phylum Chordata; class Mammalia; order Artiodactyla; family Ziphiidae; genus Mesoplodon; species Mesoplodon densirostris. The sequence continues at coordinate 111,994,234 of NC_082667.1, read as the reverse complement.
AGATGTCCCCCACCCTGCCCTGAGGGTGGGTGGTCCTGGGTCCCCTGGAAGGTCCCTGACCCCCTGCAGGCCCTTGCTGTCCTCCCACACCCTCTGACCCTGTAGCTTTAGGCCTGCCTTGGGGCTCTGCTAGCTGGCGGGGAAGGGGAGCCAGCTGCCACTCTGTAGGGGGAAAGGTGGCCACCACCAGCCACCCATGGGTCAGGGAAGGGCCCAGGTAGGTTCCTTCTCCTTCTTTCTCTAGTCAGTGGCTAAAGTGGAGACCTCTCCTTCTCTGCCTCCTTTCCACCCCAGGCCCTCCCTGCTTGGCCCTGGGCCACCTGCCCCTCCTAACCTTGGTGTCTGGCCTAGTCCCCATCCCCAGGGGCTGGGATGCCCTCTGTCCAAGTCCCTCTTCCAATGGGCTGGTGGCCCTGCGCTGGCCTGTCTTCCCCCTCCCCTTCACTCTCCACCCCCCAGCCTCAACTGAGAATGGCCCTGAATCCAGCATTTCCAGCATTTCGAAACCAGGATTGTTTTGAAATCCCTGAGTACTTCTCCACCCCACTGCTCTGACTCCCCTCCTCCCCACTAGCCCAGAATTTAGTCCTCTAATCTGACTTCATGCTGTGCAGTGCCTGTGTGTGTGTGTGTGTGTGTGTGTGTGTGTGCGTGCTAGTACATGGCCATGTGCATACTACTCTGTGTGTATGTGTGTGTGCTCGTGTATCCCAGTGTGGGTCTGTCTTCTATCTGTCAGTAGTTCTGTGTGACTGGCTGATGTCATTTGTGTTTCCCGAGCTCTCTTTGGCCTTCTCTGAGTATGGGATCCTCTGTGGGTCTTAAGGAGTCATTTTTGGGGAGTTTGGGTTATTTTAAAGAGGTATCCTGGATGTGTGTCTTTGGGGGTTGTGTCTGTTTCTCTCTCAGATACCCGTCTGGGAGTATCTGAGGAGTATGTGTGCTCGGGATTGTGTCTCTGATGCATGTGCGTGTGTGCGTACGTGCGCACGCTCAGTGCGCTCGCTTCTGTTGCCGCCTCTAGCCTCCTCCCTTAGAACATGTCTGGGGTGCGTAGCCACAGGTCTCCCCACAGCTCCCTGGGACATGGAGTCCTCTGTCCTTTGATAGGGAGGTTTCTTGGAGCGAGGCCAAGGCTTCTGGCAGTTCTGTGGTCCTTGGAGAGAAACTGTGCAGTGGGGAGACTTTGGGATAAACTGTCCCCAAGGCTGGGCTCTCTTCCTCTGCCCTTCACAGACACCCGGCACCTTAAGGGATCCCAATACTCCCAGTCCATTCTCTTCTTGTCCTGGTGATATCGTGGGGGCTGTCACAGGGCGGCCCAGTGCTCTCCAGAAAGGGCTGAGGAAAGGGAGTTAACCCTCCACCCTTGGGGTCACTTGCTTCATTTGGGACAAGAAACAGCCAGCCACATCAGACCTGGGTGCTTGGTGACTGAAGTTCAGAAAAGTTGACTTTGCTAGCTAGGGGCAGACAGCAAAACAAGACAAGACACTCATATTTCCAGCCTGAGCAGAAGACAGAGGGGCCTGGAACGCTGGGGCGGGGGTGGGCGGTGATGTGCCACCCCAGAAATATGAAGCGTTGGATGTGAGGCCAGCTGCCATTGTAGCCTTGACCCTGGGAAGTCCTTCTTGATGTCTGACCTTAATTATGTTTTATAGGAGGGGGGTGGGGATTGCTAAGGGGAGCTTTCTTTCTTTCTTTTTTTGCCAAAGCAAGAGTTGTGTTAGTAGAGTTATGTCTGCATGGAATGCGGGCCCCTGGAACCCCTGATGCCTCGCTATGACTCAGTTCCCCATCCTGGGACCTCAGGCTATAATTGAATACTTTCCTCTAGAAGCACTTGTAGCAAATCAGTGAAGAAGAGCGTTGGGGCAGAGGCTGTTTGTCGGAGTCAAGGGCCTATGGAGACGGCAGCACGAGGTGGGCAGAGAGAAAAGTTGTCTGTTCATAAACCCCCTTCCCATGGCCTCTGGTCCCAGGACGCAGTGGGAGGAAGGGAGGGGTAGAGACACAGGTTGGTACAGTGCTCAGTGACCCAGCAGGGGGAGGGCCTTGGCAAGGAATTTTCAGTTTGTTTCTCAGTCTCTGTCTCTGAGACACGCACACACACATCACTGCAGACACCCTGTGCTTGCCCCCTAGAACTGGAAGTTGGGCCCAGCGGGACCTTCCCCAACTCCCCTGTCGTGTGCCTGGGAGCACCACAGGCTGGAGAGGGTTAAGTCTGGTTGGCAGGGACACCCCCCCACCCAGTGCAGTGAGAGAGAGGGAGGGGTGGTTAGCAGCTTGCTCTAGTTGGCGTCTCTCCCAGAATTCTTCGGAAAAGAACTCCCCTTTGACCCCCAGTACAAACTGAGCCCAGCCACCAGCCTCCCTCCCGCTTGCCTGTGGGAGCTTCACCCAGCCCCCTCCTACTGAACTGCTAAGCCTGATTCTCTCACCCTAGGCCCTCCCAGCCAAGCCCGGTCCCCAGGGGCATCTTCAGGGGACAAGAGAGACCACATGGGGACATAGGACCCACACCATTCTTCTCCTTGACATAGGATAACCCCGGGGTGGCTGGTGCTGGAAGCTGGGGTCCTCAGGCCTCCCCATCCATCCCTCCACCCGGGTCCTCAGGCCAGGCCGTGGGAGTCCTCCCCCCTCTCCCTGTGGGCTGAGCTCTGAGGGAGCTCTAAGGCATCTCCAGCGCCTTCTCCTTTCCTGCTTGCAGGGGAGGGAGGGGGAGCTGTGCGGTGGGGCCGCTGGGTCAGGCCTGGCTCCCAGCCAATCCACAGAAGTCGTGGAGGGGGGGTGGTGTCCAAGTAGCTCAGGGACTTCCTGGAGCTGCAGGCCCGTCTGTGTGTACATGCTTAGTGGTGTGCGTGCTGGGGGTGGGGCCGGGGCTCTGGGAGGAGCAGGGGTAGAGATTGCTGGCCTGGGGCTTCTAGCTGTGACCCTCTCTCCACAGGGAGCCCCAGCCCAGATCACACCCTTGAGCCTGAGCCCGACACGCAATATCCCGAGGTGAGAGGTCTGTGTGCTTCTGTGTGTCCTCACAGCCTCCTCGCTCAGCTCTGTCTGCCTCTGCCGTTGCCTCCTGCTTGGCTTTTTGTCTCGGGCGCCCTCCTCCTGGCTCTCTGCCCCCACTTCTCCTTTCATTCTCCTCCCCCCAGAGGAGAGGGTGCTGACTGCCTACAACCTGGAACCCGGTAGGGGATGGGGGCGGGGCCGGGGCAGGAAGGGTTAAAGCGCCACAGCCGCTGCTCCAGTGAAAGTCCCAGCCGGGGTGGGTGGTGGGGAGCCCCAGCCCGGTCACCCCTGGAGGGCAAGGTACGGTTTCCTTCCCGGTCATCCCAAGTTCTTGCTCCCCTTCGCCTGCTGGCTTTGGCCTCAGCTGGCTGAGTGAGTCAAAGCCAGGGTGGCTACCGGCCACAGTAATGTGGTTTCTGCCCTGGCCCCAGACACACACACACACACACAGAGGCACACACACGCTTTCTCCCTACTGCCACCCCCACCCCCTCCCTCCCTCCCTCCCTCCCTCCCCTCCTTCCTTACTTAGCAACAACTCCCTGAATTCACAACAAACACGCCTGTAGGTTCCTGGTCTGACTAGGGAAAGCTGGAGAAAGCGGAGGACGGTGGAGGCACTTCTCCTAGACTGTCCCCAGGAGGGAGGGGCTTCGAATCCCCCCACCCTCCCTGCTGGAGGCCACCACCCCTCAGGGACACAGAGGAAGTGGTCCTGCTTCCAACTCAGGCAATGAAGAAAGTGGGGAGCAGTGCCAGGTGTGGCTGAGCAGGTGTGGGGGTGGGGCCAGGGCTGGGACTCCACTCGTCACTAGTGAATCCCACTTGACCTTTGACCCCCACCTGCAGAGACTCTTCCTGCCTCTGGGCCTCTCAGCAGGGGCCTGTGCTGTTGTCATGGTAACTTGTCTTGCTCCTTCCCCAGACTCTTAGGGACGAGGATGGGTGACGATGTAACAGATTGGGGGTAGATGGGGCTGGGGTGGCCCAAGAACTCTGGTCTCAGAGCCCCAGTGGGCCAGGCACCTGTGTTGAGGGGGTGGGGAGTGGTGGCCTCTCTTTGATCTCTTCCCTGGGCGGGAACTGTGGCCTCTAGCTAGGACCTGGTGCGCACTGGGGTTGGGGGGAGTATGGAATGAGGGGGTGAGGCACCATTCTTGCGTCATAGCACAGAGGGCTGCTACCAGGGTGAACATGTATTGTGAAATGGTTAATAGCCCAGTTGCTGGAGTGTCTGAGTTCAAATCCTGACTCTTCTAATTTTGGACTGTGTGCCTCAGGCAAATTACTCAACTTCCCTGGGCCTCGGTTTTCTCAGCTGTAAAGTGGGGATAACAAAAGAACTTTCTTGTAGAGTACTAAATTAGAGGATTAAATTAAATAATGCCTGTGAAGCCTTCAGGACAGCCTGATGTTACAGAGTAAATGCTCAATAAATATTAGAGATCCTCCTCGTTATTATTAGTCATAGCTCTTCATAGGAACTTGTGGTCCTCCTGGGGGCTTTAGCAGGGGAAGAATTGATGGGGGTGGGGAGAGTGTGGACGGTGAGGAAGAGACAGCCTTTCCAACACTTCAGACTCCTAGATTCTAATACCCATCCAGACCCACCTTCTTGCTGCCTCAGTCTCCCCACTGAGGGGAAACTAACATCTTGGTTGAAAGTTTGCCGAGTAGCCATGGGCCTGGAGAGGGGTCTGAGGTCTTAGGGCCTGTCTCCCTCCGCATCTCCCAGCACTTCTCAGGGCTGAGCCCTCCCTCCCCCATGCTCTTGGCTCAGGTCAGCTTCAACACCCCTCCCGCCATCCCATCCCCTGATTCTCTGTTCCTTCACCAGGCTGAACAGCCATTAACACACTCTGTTCTTAAATGGCTTAGATGGCCGCCTCCTCTCTTTCCTGGCCTAAGGGGTCAGGGACCTTCTTTGGGGAGAGAAGTAGCGGTGTAGGGCTGTGACATGGATGACCGCTGTTAGGCCTGCCTTGGGGCCCAGGGTCCACTGGATTCCCTGTACCCTGCCTGGACATCTTCCCTGAGCGTGGCAGGGCAGTGCCCAGGCCTGTGATATGTATAGAAGCCCAGATGGGCATGCCTGGCACCTGCTGCACACAGATGGGCAGAAGCCCATCCTGAAGCCCAGAGGAGGGGTGGGGTCATACCAGCATCCAGAGGACACCCCCAGAATCCTTTCCTCTGTGGCGTGGGTGAGTGTGGGCAGGGCTGGGTAAAGTTCTGTTTCGACCCTGTGTGCCCTGGGGCAGGCCAGGGGAGAATGCTGAGTGACTCTGGGTGAGCAAGGCTCCGAAAGGCCCTGGGATGAGAGTCGGATGATGGAGGGGCTAAGGCTTGGGAACTTCTGGGTGAGGAGCCCAGCGCTGGGCAGCAGGGATGGTGTGACCACCAAGAGGGAAGCTCTGCAGATAAGTGGTTTGGTCTTCTGGGGAGTGAGTGTCCAAATCTCTGGAGAAAGTGGATTCAGATGTGGCAGAGTGCCTGGGATACCAGGGCTCTTGGGTACCTTCTCTGGCCTGGTACCAAGGGGGGTGGGCTGGAGCCCCTGGGTCTACTCACCACCTCCTTCTGGGAACAGAGGGAACACCTCCCTTCCATGGGCCTGGGAGTGAGGGCTCAGTGTTGGCCTGGGCCATGCCTCACTGCTGGGCTGGCCATGCCGCTTTTGCCCAGTCCCTGGGGCCTGTTCCTTGGGCAGGCTGGGGCTATTTTTGGGATCGGGCTGGGGCTCTGGGGCTGGTTTCAGATGTTCCAATGTGAACAGGAGAAAATGGGAACAGATGGCTGGAGGGTTCCAATCAGCAGGTCCTGCTGGGAGCAGGTTATTTTTAGGGCCTTGTTAACCCTTTGGGGGCTGTGGAGCCACCCTGAGAGGGACAGCCCTCTCTAGTTGAGAAGAGCACAGGTCTTCTCTCTGGACCTCTACTTTCAGAACTGCTTGTCCCAGTTGCTCTTCTTTCCCTCTCAGACCCTCCACTCTTTAAAGAGGCCCATGGCAAGAAAGTAGGCTCCAGCTTCCTCCCAGCCCAGACCCTGCACGGAGACTGCCAAGGAGTAGGATGGGGAGAGGGGTGGCTGGTGGAGGGGACGGGACGTGGGCCACTGTTGAAAGGAAACTCCCCTTTGCTTTTCTCCTGGGGTTTTGAGACAGCCCTGAGGCTAAGAGAGTGGATAACTGCCCTCTGGGTTCATGCTCTGGGTTTGAGTGTATGTCGATACACCCAGTGATGCCCAGGGGAGTGCTAGCTGAGGGAGCTGGCCTCTGTGAGGGCAGAGAAAAAGCCAAGTTTTTGTACTTGATACCACTGGGATGATGCCCATTGCCCCGATCCCTTGGATACTCAAGAGCAAATATCTCGAGAGTGCCCATCTTTACCAGATGCCCACGGATTTGGGTGCCATGTAGGCTGTAAAGAAGGGGACATCATGGCCAGAGGTGGTTTGTTGAGGGCCGAGTATGTCACAGGCATTCTGTTGGATGATTTCACTATTAGTATCTCACCCAATATATTGATCCTCGTTTTGCAGATGAGGAAACTGAGGCTCAGAGGGCTGAAGGGATGGACAAGGTCCCATCGCTCAGAAGGGGTGGGATGTGATTGGCATCCTTGTCGGCCTGACTGCAAACCCGGTTCTCATTCCATTGCATCACTCTCACTGCCTGCCAGTGTCCCAGCCCCAGAGGGCGCGAGGCTGATGGGACTGGGCCTCCTCAGGGAGCAGGTCTATGGAATGAGTGTAGGCACGGAGGCCTGGGGTCCGGGGACCCTGCCTGTCACTGCTCTCGCAATCCCTTAAGCCCTTCTTGCCTGAGGGTGCCAGGACTGACACCAGAAACCCCATTTGGCCTTCCTGTCTTCCCTGCGGGAGGATCACAGGCATACATCCTGTCTCATCAGCCCCCACCCCCACCCGTCCTGGCCCACATGCCCCTGCTTCCTGTAGGGTCACAGCAGTCTGGATGTCAATGTGGGCAGAGCTCGAGGGCCCTCCAGCTGCTGCTGGTGCCAAGAGTTTGGGCCAGGCCTGCGAGGTGAGGGCTGGGAGGATGCCTCTGACGCTGGCAGTACCTGGGGGAGAGAGCAGAGCGGGCAGGCGGGCTCTGGGTGAGGTCCCGCGCCCCATGGTGCACTGCCTGTGCCAGCAGTCTGCCCGCACTCGCAACTCCCACAATGGCCCCATTGTTCCCAGCCGCCAGGCAGTCAGGCAGTTTGCAGGAGGTTCCTGGGCCACCCCTAATCCCCCCCCCAAAAAAAGGGCCAGATTAACCCCTTGGAGGATAGAGGCCAGGTGAGGGCCCACAGGGAACTACCCTGCCCATTCCTCCCTTCTGGGAATCCGGGCTTGGGATGCCACCTCCCAACACGTGTACCCAGCGACAGGGCATCTGGGGAGATCGGGGTTTCCCACAGGGTGGGGAGTAGCGCCTAGACCCTCTCCCACACCCAGGGTGGTGTAGGTGCCAGGGAGCAGGAAGTGCCAGTGGGGTGGCAGGCGGAGACCAGATATATTTGGGCCGGTGGGGCTACTTCCAGCCACCGCGGCCTGCCCTACTGGCTCCTGAGCTCCTTTCCTTCCTGTGAAACCAGAGCTGGGTTGGGCCTCGCTCAGGATTTCGGTGGATTTAAAGAGGCAGTACCACCCCTGACGGCCTGGCTTCCTCTCCCCCTCCCGAGGCAGGGCCTGGGGCAGAGAGAGGACTGCAGAGCTGCGTGCTCCTCCCTTGCCCCAGGCTAACCCCTGGCCCTTGCCCCTGCTGGGGTACCAGGCTTTTGGCACTCCCTTCTCCCAGAGCTTTGGGTGGGTGGGGTGGGCGGGGGTGGGCTGTGGTTTCCTGTGTTGGCTGTTTGTGCCTGGCCCAGAGTGCCCGCTGCCTGCCTGGGCTTCCTGCCCTGTCTTGTTTCCTTGTGCCCCCCCTCCCTCTCCCCCTCCCCTCCCCCCGGGGGAAGCAGCAGCCAGAGCTTGGGCAGTAGCATTTGGGGGCACCCTACTGCCAGGCTGTGACTGCTTCCCAAGGCCTAGCCACTTGGGCACTGGCTACGGGAGCCAAGTGAGGTGACCTCCGGCTTGTCTAGGCAATGCCACTTAGTCCGGTAGTTTCCAGAAGGGCAGAATCCCCTTCAGAAGGACCCTGTTCAAAGACCCCAGACTGGAAGAAGGTCTGGGGCCAGGAGTTTCCATGTCCCAGCAGGGTTCGGGTTGCCTTGACATCACCCTGGGGCTGCAGGTGGGGTAAGGCTGGAAACTCCCAGACAAAATGGTTGATTTGCATGGTCTCCTTTGGCAGGAGGTGGGCGGAAGTGGGGAGAGCTGCTAGGAACCAGGGTGAGGGGAAGGCCCCCCAAGCCTGGAAGTCCCCACACAGAGGGTCCCAGAGCAATACCTTGGTTCTTGAGCAGATTTCCTGCTGGGCTCTGAATCTCTGACCTTCCCACCCGGCTGAGTCACCACCTCAGGAAGAGGAAGTGACCTGGGTGGTAGAGGAGAGCTTCTAGGGACCAAGGAGTCCTGACACCCAAGAGAAAGAGGACCTGGGACCTTGTTGTCTCGAGGGCTGCCTCTCCCTGAGTCAGTGGCCCAGGATCCCACCACTAACACTCCCAGCAGGTTCCTGTTCTTTCAGCTACCACAGGGTCCTAGCAGCCCATTTCCTCTCTAGGGGTGTCTGCCCACTGCGTGTGGAAGCATGGACCCTCCAAGCGTGTCCTCACTGCGTCTTTGGGACGGTTCTGAGCTGGGCAATAAGACTGGTGGGCTGGCTGGTGAACCAAGGAGAGGCTCCCAAGGTGGGGGCAGCTGGAAATAGGCAGGTTGCCCCGTCGAAGCCTTCCTGGTCTCCCTCCCCGAGCTGAGGTTAGGTGCACTTTAACTCTTAGGTCACTGCCCACCCCCACCCCCCCGCCCCCGCACCCCACGTTGCACCAGGAGGGCAAGATCTCAGGCAAGCGTCGTCTCAGCAGCCTCCTGGGCTCCATTCTCATAGGTCTGCCCCTGGCCTCTTCACTCAGGTGACTGGCACCTGCTCCCTGTGTGTGAGCACATGTCACTGCTCCCCACCCTACCCCCTAAGAGGCGGCCACAGCGCTGTGTTCCCAGAGCTCCATCCCTGTCCTTTCACCCATCTCAGGGGCTCCTGGCCTGGTGCCAGGAAGCCCCTTCACTGTTTGTTTAAAAACTGCACCCACCAGGAATCAGCTTTCCTGCCTCCCATCCCCAAGGTTTTCCAGGTCTCTTCTGGGGACTGTGAGTGCTAGAGGAGGAGGGGGATCTCTGGGATCTGGGGCAGACCCCTGAGGGGCAAAGGGGGGAGGTGTGAGATGGGAAAGTCCTGACTCATCTGTACTTGACTCAGCTCGTCCTGCCGCTGGGTGGGAGCGAGGGGGTGGAGTCCTAGAGGGGAGGGCAACTCCAAGATTCTTCTGGAGAGGAGGAGGCTCGGCCTGACTGGGTGCCCTGGAGAAGACTAATTTTCTAACAGCCCCTTCCCAGATTATTAGATGTCCCAATATTTGAAGCTGTGAACAGAGGAAAGTGGGTGGCCTTTGCCCTGCCCCAACCCCGGGGGCCTGGGTCCGGTGACCTGCGGCGTGTGGGAAGCCCATCGGTCGGGTGCAGGCTCAGATGAGCTGTCATGACTTGAGGGGAGGACACTGCAGTGTAGGGGAAACACCAGGGGAATGGGGTCTTGGGGCTGCCATGTAACGGTCACGTGACCCGGGGGCCCGTCACGTCCTTTTCCCAGATCTCAGTTTCCTCACTGTGAGATGGGGATAATAATGCTGTCGTGGCAGGTGGTTGGTAGTTTTGAGGATCAGCAAGGTGGTGAAGGTGGAAGCCTGGGACCCATGTCAGCCCCATAGGCCTGCCCCTAAGCCCAGGTGCCCTCCAGCTCTCCCCGCCTCAGTGCCCCCAACCCCCCGCACCCGACCCCGCGTGATGCAGGAGATGGGGGCTGGCAGCAGGCTGCTTCCCAGCCAGGCCCTGGACTTTGGAATCTTCCCCTGAGGAGCCTCCCTCCCTAGAGACAGAGCTGGGGTGGGGAAGGCCAATGTGCCCTGGGGTTAAGTTAGGGTTAGACTCCCACAGGGTCACTGGTGTGGGCCCCACCCCACCCCAGGTCCCAGCCCAGCCTCGGCAGCTCGGCAGGGAATGTGGGCCGGTGTCTGGCTGGGCCTGTCACCGGGACAAAGCTTCTGGCCCAAGACTCCTCCTCTCCCCCCACCCCTTTCTGGGATCTGCGGGGGGAGGGGGGGGACAGGGCTGGGGGTGGTCGGGTGAGGCTTCTGTGTTTGTGTAAGTCTGTTTGTTGGTGTATCTATGGCCCAGTGTGTGTGTTTCTTTGTGACTACCGGGCTCAACTTTCTATGGCTCCCTTGTGGCCGGGCCTCAGTCTTTTCATCTGTTCAGTGAGTCGATGCGCTCCCTCTCTGCCCTCTGGCCGCCTCTGGAAACATGCCCCAGGCTGCTTCTGTGCTCCTGCTTCGGCCAGCGCCTCCCTCGCCCTCCCGCACACCTCCGCGGGCCGGCGTGAGCGCGCCTCTAGTTTCTTGGGCTCCGTGCGTGTCTTTGTCTCCCCGTCCACGTGTGAGCTGCGAGTGTGTGTGAGTCAGAGTTTGGGTGCTGGTGGGTCCCAGGGCCCCTGCCTGGCGGCGCCCAGCGCTGGACCGAAACTCGGCCCCGCCGTGGCGCGCGCCAGGCCCCTCGCCGCACTTGGCCGTGGGTCTGTCCGGGCGGCGCGTGCGGGGCCGGGAGAGGCACGCTGCAGTCCTGCCCGTCGCCCGCTCCCCGGCTCGCTGGCTCGCCGGCTCGCTGGCTCGCTGGCTCTCTCGCTCGCTCGCTCGGCCTCTCCGCTCTGGCTCTGCCGAAGGGGGCGGGGTGGGGTGCTGGGGCGGGGGGAGGGGAGGCTCCTGCATTCTTGCGGTCGGGGAGGAATCTGAGCCAGCGTTACTGGTCTCCAGAAGAGCCCAGCTGCAGCCCCGGGGCCCCGCCAGGCCTCTCGCTGCCCGCCCGGGCCTGCTGGGATGGGCACGGGCTAGGCCTCGAGCTGGGGGCGGGGCATCGCCCCTACCCGCGGCCCCCTTCCCGCCTGGGCGCCCAGGGGCAGGGCTCAGCGCTGGGGGCGGGACGCCAGGGGGTCCCCCGTCCCCCGGGTGAGGGGCGTGCCTGGGGGCGGGAGACCCCCCCACCCCGGGGCCTGACAGACCTCGAGGCCGCCCCAAGTGGGCACTTTTGCAACCCATCCTTTTAGTGAATTCTGCCCCTGTGGCCCAGGGGGGTCTTGCTAGAGACTGCAAGCTCCCTGAGGGTAAGGTGCGGGAGGAATGGGGATAGGAGCGGCCACTAGGATCCAGACCCCGACTAGTAATCAATCCTTCCTTGCCATTCACACCCTACCCTATCCAGTTCCCTAGTCCCAGGGCTGTTGGGTCCTCCCGTCTCCCCTCCCCTTCTCACACCCCCTCCCCAAGTCACAAGTTTTCTCTTTGGGGCTTGTTGCTGCAGTCCCTGCTCCAGTACCGAGTACCTGGCTGGGCCCTGGGCACGCACAGGGGCCGTAGCCCCACTGTGTGTGGGAACCATGAGGATCCTGGCTAACAAGACAAGGTGTGTGGGTGTCGCGGAGGGCGGGATATGTGTGTGGAGTGAGGGGAAGGGAAGGGCCCAGTAGTGATGGGACTGAACTGTGCAGGCTTGGAAAGCGAGCCCCCCTGAGTACCTGGCTTCCGGGCCACCAGCGGGCTAAAGGGGGGTCAGAATGGGAAGGCCTGCCCCGAGGCAGGAGCCCACAGCTTTAGTGCCTGGGCCCAGGGGACAGAGGGGAATGGCAACCAGCTAAGCCTGCTGTTCTAGTCCCTTCCAGCCCTTTCCTCTTAAAAACGGTTTGAGCAGACCCCTGCCCACCCCACTGTCGGGTCCGATGGCGCCCTCTGGCCTCAGTCTAGCTGGGGGTGGGAGCTGGAGGGAGGGGCGGTGCCTGCCTCCCTCCCCTTCTCCAGGAGAACCCGGCAGACAGGGCCAGGCGGCAGCAGCAGGACAGCAGAGCTGAAATAAATCTGAGCTGGTGTGGAATGAGGGGGGATAAATATCCTCTCCCGTGATGTGATCTTTCCAGCGGCTATTAATAGGTCTCCGGGGAGGGGGAGGCGGTGGGGGGAGCGGGCTGGAGCTTAAAGGGCCCGCAGCCTAGGCTGCAGGAATCCTTGGCTTCAGTCTGCTTTGCACACCAGTCCCCTCCCCATTTTTTTTCCTGCTCCTGCCTGCCGGCCAGGCATACTAGTAGACCCTCTTGAGGCATTCCCCTCCTGCTCTGGGGAGCTGTCTGGACCAGTGGGTACCACTCTCTGGTGTGCTTTTCCCCACTTCCCCAGGGGAATGGGGCTGGGGCATGAGCAGTGACCCTCAGGTCCTGTGCCCCTTCCATGCTGGTGTTGGGACACATGGCAGTTGAGGTTTGGGGACCTTGGAAGGAGTCTGAAGACAGCAAACCCTTGCAAAGAGGATGCTTAAGTGTTGGCCAGGTGCTAGTGGAGGGGGGTTGCCATGGAGGCTTGCAGTCTGTTGGATGCTGGGGCTGGGGGTGGGTTGGAGTCTGCCAATGTGAGGCCCTGGTTTTCGTTTGAATTGTGGGGATTGGAGGGCGGAGGGGGTTGCCCCATCTTCTCTACCCAAGGTGGAGAGGGGCATCACCCCTTCTCTGAGGAGCCATGGAGGGGGGTAGGGGATAGCTGGTGGTCTTAAGATGCCACTCAGCCCCCACCTCCCCTACCACTAGGTGAGGCAGGATGGGGCGATTAAAATCCAGGCATGCTACACCCCTAGCAGGATTAACTTTTCATGTCTCTTCCACCTTCTCCAGGTTACCCCACCCTAGGAGGAGAGAAGCTCCAGGGAGCCCGCCGCTGTCCCCCCGCGGCCACTGCCCCCCTGCCCCAGCCAAGCCAATGCACCCAGAAAATAAGTTGACCAATCATGGCAAGACAGGGAATGGCGGGGCCCAATCCCAGCACCAGAATGTGAACCAAGGACCCACCTGCAACCTGGGCTCGAAGGGCGTGGGGGCGGGGAACCATGGGGCCAAGGCCAACCAGATCTCACCTAGCAACTCAAGTCTGAAGAACCCCCAGGCAGGGGTGCCCCCTTTCAGCTCGCTCAAGGGCAAAGTGAAGAGGGAGCGGAGCGTGTCTGTGGACTCCGGAGAGCAGCGAGAGGCTGGGACACCGTCCCTGGATTCGGAGGCCAAAGGTATCCCATTTCCTGATCCCCAAGACCCCAGCATCTTCCACAGCCCTAGACTCACGCTTGCTGGGAAACCATCTTTCTAGCCCCCTTGCCTAATCCTCAACCCCCACTCCTCTCCAGCATTTATGCCGGGGGCACCTTTCTCTTACCCCCATTATACCCACCCATCTGGTCATTCTCTCAGGATTGGATGGAGATGTCTCATCCTTAGGTGCCACCCATGGAGGGGCCACACAGAGTGATGGGGCCTCTGGTCGGTCAGTCTCATGCCTCTCCTGCTTTCCCACCAGAGCCCCCAGAGCGGGAGAGGGAGGTGCTCTGGGGTGAGAAGCAGACCCTCACACCTCCCAGGAACCTCCTGGTATCCTGGCTGGTGGGAGCTATGGTGTAGGCACTGGGGCCTGGAAGAGTAGCAGCAGTTTCCCCCTCCCCCCCCAGCCCTAATTAGAACCAGTTGTGGTTGAGGATTATGCTGGGCTTGGTGCTGGGTGGGGGAGGGGAGGCAGGCAGCAGGGCTGTAGAGAGAAATCAGAAACAAATGGTGTTGTGGTGGGGGCCAAGGGCTGGCAAAGTGCCCACCATGGCCGGGGCAGTGCCCCCTGGGGTGGGGCATCTGGGAGACGGGGCTTGGGAAGGATCCCGGCTGTGGGAGGACAGGGCCTCTGGGTACTCACTCTGACCCCTGCCTGCCTGGGCAGAAGTGGCACCCCGGAGTAAGCGGCGTTGTGTGCTGGAGCGGAAGCAGCCATACAGTGGGGACGAATGGTGCTCAGGACCGGACAGCGAGGAGGATGACAAGCCCATCGGGGCCACCCACAGTGAGTGCCCATCATTGCCACGATGCTGTGGCCCATGGTGCCCCCAGAAGATAGCCCCGTCCTGAGGGAACCTCCCTCTCCTCACCTAGGGCTTTAGAAGGCCCAGCCTGGGAAGAGGGAGCAAAGGGTCAGGAGCCCAGGCTCCTCCTTTCCCACCTCACATCTCTGACTCAGTCCCTCCCTGCACTGTGACAGCCCAGTTGCTGCCTTCCAGGTGCTCAGTGGCCCCCTCTCCCTAGGGACCAGGGTGGGGTAGGTTGAACCTCAGGTGGCCTCTCCTGGCCACATCTACACCTCCTCCCATGAATTCCTGGCCTATGCTGCCACCTACTGGTTATTAGAGGGAGGGCGGTGAGGGCCCAGCATTGCTGGGAGCTGGACAGCTGGCTCTGCTGTGCAAAGCTGTGCTAAGCCTGGGTGTGAGCTGACATTGCCTGTGTCTCTGGTGCCCTTCCCTACCCTCTAACTGACTCCTGGCAAGTGCCTGGAGCGCATCACCAGGACGAGGAGTGGGTGTGGGTGGACGCCCACCCCTCTCATTCTTGCATTGATCAGCATTTATTTGGGCCTGACACTAGTGATGGGGGAGAAACGGACATACTCCTGCCCTTGGGAAGCCCATATACATTGATTTGATGCTTCCCCTCCAAGCTTATGTCTGTGTGTGGGGAGAAACAACTTAATGCGTAAGAAACTAACCAGAGAATGTTAAATTGTGAACTTGTCGAAAGCCAGACTGTAGAAAGGAGGAAGAAAAAATATGCAGGATACTTTGCTACTTTGCTACTTTGTTTTATTTAATCCTTATAACAGCCTTGTGAGGTAGGTGTTATTATGATGCAGAGGAGGAAACAGACTCAGCAGATGTTTGTGGAAAGAGCAGATTATGTCGGTGGAGGTGGTGTATGGGATCAAATACTGAAGCCTCTGCAGCTGGCTGGCACTTTAAAGGTCATCTGGTCCCAGCCACCCCCCGCCCCCACCCCAGGGGACTCACTGGTGGTCCACAAGCCCCTGGCCAAACCCTTCAGTGATAGATGGGGGTGGTCACTGCTTCCCAGGACAGACCCTCCTCAATTCACTTTTATAACACTAGACTGTACCATTGTAGAAACTTGAAAACACAGGGAAATCAAAGCAGAAATTGCTAACATCCCATACCTGATACCAAGGCAAGCACTTACTGTTTTAGTTATATTGCTGTTAGATTCTCGAAGAGTTCTTAAGGGTAGGGCAGTATAATGTAGAAGTTAAGAGCACAGACTCTGCAATCAGACCGCCTTGGTTTATATCCTGGGTCTTCCACTTATTATTTGTGTAAATTTGGGAAAGGGCCTCAGTTTCCTCATCTATAAAAATAATCTTTTCCTCTTTGCGTTGTTGTGAGGAGTCAATGAGTTGAGACATGTAGCACACTTAGAACAGTGTTAGCTTTTTTTTTTTTTCTGGCTGCAGTGGGTCTTTGTTGCTGCGCGCGGGCTTTCTCTAGTTGAGGCGAGTAGGGGCTACTGTTCGTTGTGGTGCGTGGGCTTCTCATTGCGGTGGCTTCTCTTGTTGCGGAGCATGGGCTCTAGGCGCACGAGCTTCAATAGTTGTGGCTCGCGGGCTCTAGAGCACAGGCTCAGTAGTTACGGTGCACGGGCTTAGTTGCTCCGCGGCATGTGGGATCTTCCCGGACCAGGGCTCGAACCCGTGTCCCCTGCATTAGCAGGTGGATTCTTAACCACTGCGCAACCAGGGAAGTCCCCAGCGTTTAGCTTTTATCGTTATCATTGTACTAGAAGTTTTTTTTATTGAAATAAAGCCTGCCTCTCTCCCCATAACATCCCCAGGAGTCCTAGTTCTGTGTATTGAATGCGCACCTTCCTCTTCCCCAGGGCAGCCCTCACACATTGAGGTCAGCTCTCAAGTCCCCCCGCCCCCGCAAACTTCTGGCTTTGTTATTCTATGTGAAACTGGAGAGACAGGGTCCAGAGCAGGGCCTTTAATGAGGTAGGAGTGTTAGAGAAGATTTCTTCAAGAAGAGGAGCCTGCCTGTGGGCCTGCGGGAAGGTGGCCGCTGCCCCAGCTCAGGGGAGACAACTTGGGGCAGTAGGTGCTGTCACTTACTGTCTGCAGGCCAGGCACTTGACTGGTGGCAAAGTTCCACCCACTCACTAGACCCATGAATGACCAAGCGTAGATCTTTTGTAGGCGAGGACTTACAGTCAGGGCTGTGACTGTGGAACAAAACCTCGCTCGGTGCCGAGGATAGCCAGTCTACCCTGGCAGTGAACCCAGTATGTCAGGCTTTTGTAACTCTGTTTTCTAAACAGTTTTTTAGTTTGTGACATAGTTGTGAACTTGCTGTAAAAATAGATTTCTTTGACCAGCCCCTCCCCCTCCTGCAGGGCTGGAGTTAGTGTTTCCATTTTACAGATGAAGGAACTGAGGCTTAGAGGGAGGAAGCACCTTGTTCATAAGGTTGCAGAACAGTTAGTGGTAGGGCTAGAATGAAGACCATTCAGCGTTTGAATCATCAGCTGTACAAGCTCTTTGCCTTCTCCCCTCACCTGGCCAATGTGCATACACACACACAGACCACGGCGAGGGGTCGGAGCAGGGCCAAGCTCGGGGCTCTGCAGCCCCTGCCTGGTGCAGACCCTGGCTCTGCACTGCCTGGCTGTGTCACCTTGGGTGAGTAATGTCATCCCTCTGAGGCTGTCAAGTGGAGTATACGACAAGTGGAGTGTACGACAGCTTCCTCCCAGGGATGAGATGATTAGATGGAATCACATCCATAAGCGTCGTCAGGGTGCCAGGCATGCGGGAGCCTATTCAAGGGTCACATTTTCCCTCTCCCTCCTCTCCACATGGTCCGCACAATTTCCATCCTTTTGAAAGCCTGGTCTAGGGCAAGTATAGAAACTAGACTAGTGAAAATGCCCGATTGGGGCCCCAGATGACCCCGTGGGCACGAGCTATGAAGCAGTGAGCCTCTCTGTCCCTGGGCATCTCTGGGATGGTATAGTAGCGACAGGGGGGTGGGCGGCTGTCTCCCCACTGGATCTCCTCTCTAAATCTGGGCCTCTTTCCCTCTCCTCTCCTGTGCAGATTGTAATGTAGCAGACCCAGCCATGGCGGCCCCACAGCTGGGTCCTGGCCAAGCCGCCCAACTGCCCCTCAGTGAGAGCAGCGCACCAGGCCCCCCGCATGGGCCCCCGCCAGGCCTCCGGCCCGACGCCCCCGGGGGTGGAGGCGGGGGTGTCCCGGGAAAGCCTCCCTCACAGTTTGTGTATGTCTTCACCACCCACCTGGCCAACACGTAAGTGCCGCAGCCCTTGTTTGCCTAGCACCCCTCAGCCTGGGGTCCTGAGTGAGTGCCTGCAGGGGGCCAGGGTTGGCTTGGGTTGGGCTGGGTGAGGTTGAGGGCTCCCTCCTGCCCGCCTCTCTTAGCTGTCTGTGCCCGACCCTCCTGCGTAGGGCTGCGGAGGCAGTGCTGCAGGGCCGGGCCGACTCCATCCTCGCCTACCACCAGCAGAACGTGCCCCGTGCCAAGCTGGACCAGGTGAGTGTGTCACCTGGCCTGGGCATGGCGCTCTGTGAGCAGCGGATGGGCCAGTGCATCCCCTTACCTGTCTCATGCTCTGCCTTTGTCCTCTTGCAGGCCCCCAAAGTGCCACCCACCCCAGAACCGCTACCCCTGAGCACGCCATCAACAGGCACCCCTCAGTCCCAGCCTCCTCCACTGCCGCCACCGCCACCCCCAGCCCCAGGCAGCGCCCCCCCTGCTCTGCCTTCCGAGGGGCCTCCTGAGGACACCAATCAGGACCTGACACCCAACTCGGTGGGAGCTGCCAGCACGGGTGGTGGCACTGGGGGTACCCACCCTAATACCCCTACAGCTTCCACCGCCAACAACCCGCTGCCTCCTGGAGGAGAGCCCAGCAGCGCTCCCGGCCCTGCCCTGCTTGGGGAGGCCCCCACCGGCAATGGGCAGCGGAGCCTGGTGGGCTCAGAGGGCCTGTCCAAGGAGCAGCTGGAGCATCGGGAGCGTTCCCTCCAGACGCTTCGGGACATTGAACGGCTGCTGCTCCGCAGCGGGGAGACTGAGCCCTTCCTCAAGGGGGCCCCCGGAGGAGCAGGCGAGGGGGGACCACCAGCACAAGCCCCTCCTGCCCCCCAGCAGCCACCCACAGCCCCGGCCAGCGGGCTGAAGAAGTACGAGGAGCCCTTGCAGTCCATGATTTCGCAGACACAGAGCCTCGGGGGCCCCCCGCTGGAGCATGAAGTGCCTGGGCACCCCCCGGGCGGGGACATGGGGCAGCAGATGAACATGATGATGCAGAGGCTGGGCCAGGACAGCTTGACACCTGAGCAGGTGGCTTGGCGCAAGCTGCAGGAAGAGTACTACGAGGAGAAACGACGGAAGGAGGAGCAGATCGGGCTGCATGGGGGCCGCCCGCTGCAGGACATGATGGGCATGGGGGGCCTGGTGGTGAGGGGACCACCGCCTCCCTACCACAGCAAGCCTGGCGATCAGTGGCCCCCCGGGATGGGAGCCCAGCTGCGGGGGCCCATGGATGTCCAAGATCCCATGCAGCTCCGGGGTGGACCACCCTTCCCCGGTCCCCGTTTCCCAGGCAACCAGATGCAACGGGTGTCTGGGTTTGGGGGCATACAGGGTATGCCCATGGAGGTGCCCATGAATGCCATGCAGAGGCCTGTGAGGCCGGGTATGGGCTGGACTGAAGACTTGCCCCCTATGGGGGGGCCTGGCAATTTTGCCCAGAACGCAGTGCCCTACCCAGGCGGGCAGGGTGAAGCCGAGCGATTTATGACCCCTCGGGTTCGTGAGGAGCTGCTGCGACACCAGCTGCTGGAGAAGCGGTCGATGGGCATGCAGCGCCCCCTGGGCATGGCCGGCAGCGGCCTGGGGCAGGGCATGGAGGTGGAACGGATGATGCAGGCGCACCGGCAGATGGATCCAGCCATGTTCCCCGGGCAGATAGCTGGCGGCGAGGGCCTGGCGGGCACTCCCATGGGCATGGAGTTTGGTGGAGGTCGGGGCCTCCTGAGTCCCCCCATGGGGCAGTCTGGGCTGAGGGAGGTGGACCCACCCATGGGGCCAGGCAACCTCAACATGAACATGAATGTGAACATGAACATGAACATGAACCTGAATGTGCAGATGACCCCACAGCAGCAGATGCTGATGTCGCAGAAGATGCGGGGCCCTGGGGACATGATGGGGCCGCAGGGCCTCAGTCCCGAGGAGATGGCCCGGGTGCGGGCCCAGAACAGCAGCGGCATGATGGGCGGCCCGCAGAAGATGCTTATGCCCTCGCAGTTTCCCAGCCAGGGACAGCAAGGATTCTCTGGGGGCCAGGGACCCTACCAAGCCATGCCCCAGGAGATGGGCAATACTCAAGACATGTTCAGCCCCGACCAGAGCTCAATGCCCATGGCAAACGTGGGTACCACCCGGCTCAGCCACATGCCCCTGCCTCCTGCGTCCAATCCTCCCGGCTCTGTGCATTCAGCCCCAAACCGGGGGCTGGGCAGACGGCCTTCAGACCTCACCATCAGTATTAATCAGATGGGCTCACCAGGCATGGGGCATCTGAAGTCGCCCACCCTTAGCCAGGTACACTCACCCCTGGTCACCTCGCCCTCCGCCAACCTCAAGTCACCCCAGACTCCCTCACAGATGGTGCCCTTGCCTTCGGCCAACCCGCCAGGACCTCTCAAGTCACCCCAGGTCCTCAGCTCCTCTCTCAGTGTCCGTTCGCCCACCGGCTCGCCCAGCAGGCTTAAGTCTCCCTCCATGGCGGTGCCTTCTCCAGGCTGGGTCGCCTCGCCCAAGACGGCCATGCCCAGCCCCGGAGTCCCCCAGAACAAGCAGCCGCCTCTGAACATGAACTCTTCCAGCACCCTGGGCAACATGGAACAGAGTGAGTCAACGGGGCCAGGCAAGTGGGCCCTGGCCTCTGGCGCTGGGAGCCTCCCCGGTGGGGGTATTCTTGCTGGGCCAGGGGAGTGAGTGAAGGCATCTGTGCTGGGGCCCAGAGTTAGACGGCTCTGCTCGAGGGGCAGACGCTGGCAGCTGTGGGTGAGCTTTCACGGGGAGCACCATGTTCAGCTCCCAGGCATTTCAAGGGGGTCATATTTGGGGTCTCCCCACTGCCTGGGGCCCTGAGGCTGCGGGAACTTCTTGGAGACAGGTGGGCTGTAGTGACAGTGGGGGGCCTGTGTTGAGTGGGACATCTGTGCCTGGAGGAGTTGGGTGGAGATTTGGGAGCTGACCTCTTCCTAAGCCCCCAGTGTGAGCAGCCAAGTTCATCTTCCCCTCCCCAGTCACCCCCTGCTCTTTCTGTCTCCCTGCTTCTGTAGGTGCCCTCCCGCCTAGCGGCCCCCGGAGCAGCTCCTCAGCGCCTCCCGCCAACCCTCCCAGCGGCCTCATGAACCCCAGCCTGCCATTCACTTCCTCCCCAGACCCCACGCCTTCCCAGAACCCCCTGTCACTGATGATGTCCCAGATGTCCAAGTATGCCATGCCCAGCTCCACCCCGCTCTACCACAATGCCATCAAGACCATCGCCACCTCAGACGACGAGCTGCTGCCCGACCGGCCCCTGCTCCCCCCGCCACCGCCACCGCAGGGCTCTGGGCCAGGTGCGGGGACAGGGAGGGGCTGTGGGGAGGAGAGCTGATGAAGGCACTGGGAGTGGGAAGAGTTGCCACGGCCAGCGGCTGCCCCTGCGGTCCTGCTGGCTTTTTTGTGCTTCCAAAGAGCCCTGGGCGTGGGGTGGGGATGTGTCCCGGCTCACAGTTTCCACTCATTGTCGCCCAGCCAAGCCAAGCCCGGAAAGCTGGAGTGGTCTTTCCACCTACTGATGTGTCCCTGGCCGGCTGGGCCAGAGCCTGTGCTGCTTGGCTTCTCACCTAAGTGCCTGGAGTCCCTTCCCTCGCAGCTAGGGCAGGCCAACGGTGAAAGCCCTCAGCTCTGGTACCAGCCTGGCTGGGGAGTGGGGAAGGACTGAGTTCTGCACCCTCCCCCAGCTGGGTGTGCACGGTTCCTGACCCCCATTTCTCTTTCCCCGCAGGGATCAGCAATAACCAGCCCACCCAGATGCACCTGAACTCAGCTGCTGCCCAGAGCCCCATGGGCATGAACCTGCCAGGCCAGCAGCCCCTGTCCCATGACCCCCCACCTACCATGTTGCCCTCCCCCACCCCTCTGGGCTCCAACATTCCACTGCACCCCAATGCACAGGGGACAGGAGGGCCCCCTCAGAACTCGATGATGATGGCTCCAGGGGGCCCAGACTCCCTGAGTGCCCCCTGCGGCCCGGTGCCCAGCTCGGCCCAGATGCTGCCCTTTCCCCCCCGGCTGCAGCAGCCCCACGGTGCCATGGCCCCTAGTGGGGGCGGGGGCGGGGGACCGGGCCTGCAGCAGCACTACCCTTCAGGCATGGCCCTGCCCCCAGAGGACCTGCCCAGCCAGCCGCCAGGCCCCCTGCCCCCCCAGCAGCACCTGCTGGGCAAAAGCATGGCCGGCCGCATGGGCGACGCGTACCCCCCGGGCGTGCTCCCCGGGGTGGCGTCCGTGCTGAACGACCCTGAGCTGAGCGAGGTGATCCGGCCCACCCCGACGGGGATCCCCGAGTTCGACTTGTCCAGGATCATCCCCTCGGAGAAGCCAAGCAGCACCCTCCAGTACTTCCCCAAGAGCGAGAACCAGCCCCCCAAGGCCCAGCCCCCCAATCTGCATCTCATGAACCTGCAGAACATGATGGCGGAGCAGACCCCCTCCCGGCCCCCCAACCTCCCGGGCCAGCAGGGCGTCCAGCGGGGGCTCAGCATGTCCATGTGCCACCCCGGACAGATGTCCTTGCTGGGCAGGACAGGTGTGCCCTCACAGCAGGGCATGGTGCCCCATGGCCTGCACCAGGGGGTCATGGCCCCTCCACAAGGCCTCATGACCCAGCAGAATTTCATGCTGATGAAGCAGCGGGGCGTGGGCGGTGAGGTCTACAGCCAGCCCCCCCACATGCTCCCCCCGCAGGGCTCTCTCATGGGCCCCCCGCCCCAGCAGAACCTCATGGTGTCCCACCCGCTGCGGCAGCGCAGTGTGTCTCTGGACAGCCAGATGGGCTACCTCCCGGCGCCGGGTGGCATGGCCAACCTGCCCTTCTAGCAGTCCCCGTTGGGGGCTGGAGCTGGGGCGACACTGCAAATGCGATAACCTTACGAAAGTTTCTTCCCCTTCGGTGTTGGGATGGCCTGGGTCAAGGGGTGGGGTGGAGGGGGTGGGAGGGGGCTTGTGTGGGGAGTGGCATTTGTGGAAACCAGATGTGCTGGCAGCTTAGGGGGAAGTGGCGGGTGGGGTGGGGGATTTGGGATGGGGGTTGGTCCCATTTCGGCCGCCAGGACTGCCCCTCCGCGCCCACCCCCCCAGTCCTACGGAGCCTCGATTTTCCCTCTTTCTCTGCGTCCGCCCTCTTCAGCTTTGCGTTCAGAGCCCTGTATCCAATCCTTGGCAGCGGGTGGAAGGAGAGGGGAGCTCTCCCTGCCTCTCCCTCCCCCTCCGGCTGTTGTCTCCTCCGGGAGCTTCACTTTCCTCCTCTTGGTTTCTCTGCCCCCACCCCGCCGTTCTTCCTTCTGTCTTCTCCTGCCTCAGTTCCTCTCCCTGATGATGTGGCTGACCCCCTCTCCCACCCCAACCTGCAGGCGGCTGGCCAGGTGGGCAGGCGCCAGCCGTAGCTGTAAATAGAGCGCTGCGCTTTTGTGCCGGTTTGTGTGTGTGCTGTATTTCTGTGTTTTGATAGAAGTCACACAAAAAAAGGATAAAAGAAACCCTTCCCCCCTTTTTCAAATGATTGCCCCTTCCATCCCCCTGGACCCAGGGGCACGCAGTCTGACACACCTACCCGCTGTGGCAGTCTCTGGGTCAGTAAAGGATACCATTCCGGTCCTGTCCCCTAATGGTGAAATGACGTAGCTACACCCACACCTAAACTGAGGTCAGACCACCTAGGCTTCCACCTGGTGAGCCCCAGCAGGGCTGAGACCCCCCCAGGGCGGCAGCCTGTCTGCTGCTGAGTGATTCAGGAGAACGCGTGCACGTGCATGTGTGTTTGCCCCACAGAGGTGACACGGGGCCCTGGCTTCCTAGCTGTGGATGTCTGGTGTCCCCTGCTGCTACATCTTAGCCAGAACTTGAAGTCCTTGGTCCCCAGTCCGGGATGAAGACAAGGAGGACGAGGCGGAGACTGTGTGGCCCCCTCGTGTGGAGCCGTGGAGGGGTGGCCTGGGGGGGCCGGATGGTCCTTTGCCCGCTGCAGTGGTGGCTCTGGGCCAGGTAGCCCCCAGGGCCATGACTCTTCCAGAGGCTACCACTTACTTCTTATCACCAAAGGAGGAAAGGAAAAGGGTTTGGCCGAGTCCGTCTGTCTCCCTCCAGCCTCCACCCGCTGAGGATGGACTAGAGAGAGTGTTGGATGCGGAGCAGGAGGGCGTCTTCCCGCTTCTCTCTGCCTGGCCGATCGCTGGCAAGGTCCCTCTGCCCAGAGCTCAGGGCTCTGCCCACCCAGGCGCAGCCACTGCCTTCCCCTCAGCCCCCGGCTCTTTCCCATACGAGCTCCCCACCCGCCTCTGGTCAGAGCTGAAGCCATACACGATTGGGTGTTTTGCCCCCCTCAGCCCCAGGAGTAAAACACTTCTCCTTTTCTCACTTCCTTTCCTGCCTTGTGAGGTGGCAGAGCAGCTACCTGGCTGAGGCCTTGCGTACCCCACCCCCAGGGCCAAGGGCCATTTCTAGACAAGGTGTCTTCTGCCGTGGCCCCGTCCCCAGCCTTCCTGACCCGAGGGCCTGGTCTCCCATTGGCAGCTGTGATACAAAGGGAATTTGTCCCCAGTTCTCCCAGTCTGGTGCTGTCCTCAGTACCCCGTCAGCCAGGTCAAGTGCTTCCTCTGGGGCTGGCTGCGAGCTCCTGCCTCCCCCAGCCCCTCCCAGTGGCCAGGGCCTGGTCCCCCGTGTTCAGGGGCCACCTGCCCTCAATCCCACCAGACACGTTCCCACCCTGTCTCAACCCAGGCCTTGTGCCCTTGAGTCCCCCACCCATGACCCAAGACTCCCCAAACCGACTCTTAAGTGTTTCCTGCGCAGAGGAGAGACGGGTCAGACTGAAAAGGGCCCGATGCCCTCCCCCTCCCCCGCTCCTCCCACCTCTGCCACCAGACTAGCTTTCCAAGGTGAATTCCACAGGCCAGCTACTTCCCTCCATCCATGGCCACACCCCCAGCCATTTTGTACCATTATATAAATATATATATAAATATAAATATATAAATACAATATGTGAAGACATCTTCTTGGTTTTTATTTTGAAACAATTTTTAGGCTTGTTCCGGGGGTCTCTGTGCTGCCTGTACTGTATTGACCTGTTTTATAGGTGCCTTTTTATTAAAAAGAGAAAATTAAAAATCCAGTTTCTTGCTATCTTGCTTCCGTGTCTGGCTCCTCCGCTGCCCAACTTACTATTGGGTGCTGGGAGGAAAAAGGGGCCCCAGGGATTCCCTGGTGTTCCACGGTGAAGACCTAGTCCCCTGGGTCACAGCTCTGATCTCCCCTGCGGCGGGGGGCGGCCTCTTAGGGACCTTGGCTGACTGGCTTGAGTGGGCCTGGGCAACCGATGTGTGCCCTCAGCAACTACTAGGGTCCCTGATGTCCCATTCTAGGCGGACCAGAGGCTGGGGAGGAGGCAGGGAGAGCCCTCCCCAGGCAGGGGGCAGGCAGGCACGGAGCAGCTTCCTCTGGTTCCAATTGAGTAGTATCCTCTCGGGGCAGGGCCCAGCTTCCTGGAGCCTGGGGACTTCCCAGCCTAGGCCTGCTTGTCACACTGCCCAGCCCAAGGGGATGCCTCGCGGCTCTTGCTGAGGCCCAGAGAGATGGCCTGGCCTGCAGGCAGGGGGCTGGATGAGATGACCCCCAGGGACCCCTTAGGTCTGTCTCTTTCCTCAGGAAGTCTCCATCTCTGCTCCGTGGTCAGATTCTCTCTGTGGCTCCAGGAGTTTCCCCTGGCTGTGTAGTTTGCGGGGAGAGGGACAGGGAAGGACACGTCCGTCCCCTTCCCCATCGGTGCCCAGACCCACCAGGACCCTGGACCCTGCTGCCCCTGGCCCACCCTGGGAGCTTTCCACCCTGGGCAGGGAAGACAGCTGCCTTTGGTTAATACTTGTTCATCCTTGGAGCTGGGGAAGGAGAATCTCCTTTCCTTGGTTGGGCTCCTCTCTGCTGACCTTAGTCCTTCTCTAGGATGCTGGCTGGTCTCTGAGGGCACCTGGAGTCTGCCTCTGGCCGCAGACCTCCCAGGGCCCAGTGACATGGGGCTGGCCCGGCACCATTTTGGTCAGAGCCAGGGGCAGCCACCTGGACTGGGTCATCCTGAGCTCCCTGCTTGGTCAAGATGCTGCAGGGCTGGTGAATGCCTGCTCATTAGGCACTGAGACGTGTTAAGGCCCCACTGCTGCCAGCTGGCCTTTCCTCAGCCTTAACCTCCAACCATCCCCTGGTGCTCAGCTGCTTGTTACTTTTGGCAGGTGAGGTGGGAGGAGAGGCGGGTGGTTGTGGAGGTCGGCGGTCCATAAGATGATGGAGTACGTTCTGGAAGGGGAATGACTCTCCCTATCGACAGGGGCAGAAGGAAAATTTGTTTCTTGAGCTTTGGATGGTCAGGATGAGAGAAGGTAAGTGTGGTCCTCTCAGCCCGAAGCGATGCGGACGAGCGCAGGTATCCTTTGCTTTGCCCTTGGGCTGTGGACCCCAGCCTAGACCCGGGGCTGCGAGAAGAGCTGGCGGGGTTGTCCTGGAAAGAGGGCTTGGTTCCTCCAGCTGCCCCACATGAGGACACTGGCCAAGGCGAGCTCTTAGGATCCCAGATCCTGTTGGAAGGAGTTCGAGCGTCACTGCCTGCCCCAAGGAAAGCAGAAACAAAGGGGGGCTAGAACCTAGAAGGTGGTGAGGGAGGTGGCATTCTCTGACTCCGAGAGGCTGCTCTTGCGCCAACTAGGGAAGAACTGGCAAAGAGAGGCGGGGCCGGCACAGCCCAGCTTGGTCAGAAGCCGCGACAGGTCACTGCGGAACTTCACTCCGGCAAACGTGTAGAGCATGGGATTGAGGCAACAGTGGGCCAGGCCCAGGAACTCGCTCACGGTGACGGCCACGGAGAGGTAGCCATTGAACTCACAAGTGCTACCCAGGGCCTTCAGCCTCGTCAGGGTGTCCAGGAAGATGACAACGTGGTAGGGGGACCAGCAGAGAAAGAAGACACTTGTCACAAGGATGGCCACCCTGACCGCCTTCTGCCGCTGAGGACGCCGCTGGGCCTGGCACAGCCTGTGCACCACCCCGACATAGCACCAGGTCATCACCAGCATTGGCAGCAGGAATCCTCCGATGTGATAGAGAAAGCGGGAGGTGAACCAGGCATTGGTTTCGGCCTGGTTCTCTTGGGGGAAGGTGCAGTGTGGCAGAGAGTCGTTGTAATGGGGTTGACTGACTTTGGCGAAAAGGATCTCTGGCAAGGCAAAGAAGATGCCCGCCAGCCAGATGGTCGCACAGGTGATGTGGATGGAGAGGAGGCGGCGGTGGCGGTAGGCGTGGACGGCGTGGACGATGGCCAGGTAGCGGTCCACGGCGATGCAGGCCAGGAGCAGGCTGCTGCAGTAGAAGTTGATCTTGTGCAGAGAAATCACGGTTTTGCAGAGGAAGCTGCCCAGGACCCAGCCCACGGAGCCCTCGGCCACAGCAAAGGGCAGGATGAAGACCAGCAGGAGGTCGGCCACCGCCAGGTGGAACAGGAAGGTCTCGGTTGAGCTGCGCGTTTGCCGGTGCCGCTCCAGGATCACCAGCACCAGGATGTTGCCCATCATACCCAGGAGGAAGATGAGGCCATAGGCCACGGGCACGAACACGGCCTTGAAGGAGGTCAGCAGGGGCCCTTCAGCTGCGGAGCAGAGGTGATTTTCCATTGGGTGGGTCTCCGAACTGTCATTGTAGCTGCCTAATTCCTTGTACTGCAAGGGCAAGCAGACAGGAGGGTGGGAACTGAGAACCAGTCTTTCCTCTCAAGAGGGACCCAGACCCCCTGGTAGAGTAATCCTATCCCCCCAGGCTAACTGCTTTTGTCCCTGCACTCCCAGTCTGCCCACGGACCAAATCCCAGTTTCCCTTTGTGTTCCTCAAACAAATCACGTTGCCTTTTCCAACTTCAGGTTTCGTCTGTAAACATCCCTCACTGGGTAGTGACAAAGATGAAAGGAGATATATGGTGTGGATGTGCTTCATAAACTCTGAAGGGCTGGGCACCTGTAAGTCGTTTCTCATTTGCGAGGCCTCAGGTGCCGAAGGATGCAGCCGCAGGGGCTGGAATCAGGGCTTCCATTTGGGGGAATGGATCTGGTTGGGACAAAGAGCCATCTCTTCCAATTCTGAACAGGACAGAGGGCACTAAGACCTAGGATCCTGCTGAAGGGGTGGATGCTGGTATGGCCTGCTGGCTTGCTCTCAGTTTGTCCCCTTGTTCCTTCATTATATCTGAAACTGTAGTAAGAGCCTCTTTTTTTGTTTAATCGGCACAGCAAGCTCAAGGCATGTGATATTCCTGTTTCACCCATGTCTTGCCAGAGATCAGGTCTGCTCGAACCCACGCTGATGTAACTTGCACCACTACGCAGCGCTGCCTGGCTGCCCTGCCTGCTGTTCCCCATCACCAGCAAACTCCTCCCTTCTCCGCGAGGGGGGGAGGGGGGAGGGGGGGAGGCTTCCAAGTGAAGGGGATGTGCCCACTCTGTCTCCGGAAGCTCACTCCTCCCTTGCCTCCCCCTCCTCCCCCCACCCCTCCCCACCCCAGCACTCAGGTTGTTTACCCAGCTAACCGCAAAGGAAGGCAGGGCGCCTGTTTTCATACCTTTCACTCACAGCTGCCCCCCTGCACCTGCTCCTCACTTCCCAGCTCTGTTCTTCCCACCCCCTCCCGTAACCAGACCCCTCTCCACGGCATTTCAAAACCAATTATAACCAGCTTATGTGGCTTCAAAAAGGCACTTCTGTAAACGATGAGCCCCAGGGAGAGAGAGGGTGGGAGAGGGTACCGGGCACCCAGGCTCAGGGTGGTCCCACCCTGCCCTCCTTCCTGGAGAGCGAGGGTCCCACACAAGCAGGGGGTGGTTGTGCTGCTACCCAGGGCCCCAGCTGTGGGTCCTACTACACTTGCTCTCCATGGTGGGAAGACCCATTTCCCAATCTGGGCCTTTCCTTCCAGTTCCTGGGGCAGGTGGCTCTGGGAGAAGCGGGTGGGAGGATACATTCGTGCAGCGGCAGAGTCGTAGACTCGCCCGACCCCAGCATCCCTCTGCCATAGCCCCAGTCTAGCCCTCCTTCACCCTAATGCTCAGGACTTCTGTCTCCCCATGGGTCCCATTCTCACCGACTTCTCCACTCTTATCCATCTCCTACACAGAGGACAGGATGAGTTTTTCAGCCCACGAATACCATCACATCAGTGTCCTGCTTAAAATCT
Source organism: Mesoplodon densirostris (assembly GCF_025265405.1). Taxonomy (NCBI): domain Eukaryota; kingdom Metazoa; phylum Chordata; class Mammalia; order Artiodactyla; family Ziphiidae; genus Mesoplodon; species Mesoplodon densirostris. The sequence goes on along the minus strand of NC_082667.1, from coordinate 111,965,583 downwards.
TTTACTGGTTCCCTGTTACCTCTAAGCAGTGGTTTTCTTTTCTTTTTGTCTTTATCTTTTTTTTTTTTCAATTTCAAAGAATTAAAAAAAAATTATTGCAGTAGAGTTGATTTAAAATGTTGTGTTAGTCATATTTAATAGCAAAGCCAGTTATAAGGAAAAGTCATGTCTGGGATCAAGTTGATCCATAGAAGATTGGAAGAAGCCAACCTCAGTGCATTCACACAGCAGGATACTATGCAGCACTCAAAAAGAAGTGAGGTTTACCTGCACATTCTCTTAGGAAGAGATGTTTACCATACGTTACTAAATTTCAGAACTAATTGTGAGGCCTCCCATACAGCATAAGTCCATGGACTTTCTTTGCAGGTTTTACTGGGGTGGGGGTGGGGCAGTGGGAAGGGAGGGAGCCTCTGGTCCTCCCGTCTTTAATCCAGACACCCTTGTCTCATGTGGTGTTTCACACATATGCTTTTGTTTACGAAAATGGTTCTGCTTTCACTGGAAGACCATGGACTTGCAGGGTGAGGTCTAAACTCCTCTACAGGGCCTTTACATGTTTGCAAACTGTATATTCCCCTGACCTTTCCAACCTTCTCTTCCACTTTATCGCTTTATCCCTCTCCTTCAGGTTCATCATTCTCCTGGCTGCCTGCCCCCATCACGCTGATACAATCCTGTCTCTAAAACTCTTCCTTTCGCCCAGCAGTCCTTTCTTCCCAAGTCTGCCTATTGCTATGCTTCCTTCAAGGCCCCACTCAACCCCACCTTCCTGTGTCCTTCCTAAATCCTCTGCTTGGAATTACATTCTCTCTTCTTCCATCACGCGTGCCTTTGTCACCTCACTCAGGGTTGGGATGTCGGTGGCCTCATTGGATGGTGAGCTCCCGGGGGCGGGTCTCGGGTGTCTCCCTTACAAGACCATGTGTTTTACACATGCCAGACATGATGCAGATGTGTGCTACGCCGCTTGGAGAGTGGTTTCCCAGATAAGGCCAGGGCACCTCGTCTTCTGGGACTCCGGGGAAGTTCCTCCCTGTGCCTCAGCAGACTCAGACACTCCTTCCCACCCTTCTTCAGTGTTTGCCTCTTCCCAATGCTCTTGACAGCCTAGAGCCTATCTTGGGTTCTCTAACCATATTGGGAGTTATTTCCAACATCGTCATTGAATACAACCATTTGATTCATCCTGGAATTCAGCAGGAGTTAAAGGGGAAAGCAGTGAGATGAGCTGTTTTCATGCAGAGCAAAGCAACTGAGACAGAAGAAGAGATGCAGGGTTTGGTGCAGTCAGCGGGGCTGGACTCCATCTACCTTGTGGTGGGAGCCTGGCCGTCCCACTGCCCAACGGAGGGCTTAGGTGCAGCCAGCCTGTCTGGTCCAGAACCACTCAAGACCTGCCCTCTAAAGCATTCAGGTTGATTGTTTGCTGCTCATTTAAAGTCAACACAGAGAGACAAGTCCCCAGGACCCCAGAGCCCCCATCTCCTGAGAACCCAGGTTTAGAGGAGGGTTGGGAGTGGGGGACTGTCTCCCTTCTTTCCAAGAGGCCATTGTTCGGCAGAGCGCTCAGGCAGAGAGGAGAAGACGGAGGAAGCTGGTTTGAGGAGTGCTGAGAGATGGTGATGCCTCTCAGCAGGAGGTGTCAAACAGACATCCTGGGGGCTCGGGAGTGGCACGTGTTAAAGCCACTTCCCACAGCCAGGGGATCCGGCACACCCGCCCTTCCTCAAATCATGGAGATAGGTCATCGAGCAAGGTCAGCTCTGGCCCAGTGGGAAGTTAGGAATCAGGAATCCTGAATGCTGTGGGGAGTGGGCGCGGAAGGGAGCCCCCCCAGGACTCACACCCAGAGGGAGCTCAGGGTGGGCCATCTGGCCGAGCGCTCACTCATCCTTTGCTATGAGAAGCTGCAGGAAGCCACGGCCCTCAGGCACACACACACTCTGACGGCAGCATGACCCTGTATAGACTCAGACGTGTGACTGCTGGGGCCATGACAGCATGTGGCATAAGCAGGTACCCAGCGGACAGTAGCCTAACAGAGGCCAGGGACCCAGGCCTCAAAGAAGGCAAGAAACCACGATGACCGGGATGAAGCTGCGGAGAGGGCAGGAGTGGGGACTAGAACATTCTGTGTCCTGGTATTGAGGTGCCAGGAGAAGGGAGGATGGGGGGAGAGATCAGAGTGCTTGGAATTACAAATATTACTCTTCCCACCCCCACTCCACTCCCCTGCCCCTCCCTCCTTTCCTTCCTCAGGAACCTCTGTAGGACCCAGGCCCCTCCTTGGATAATTAAGTCCTCCAAGCCCCATCTGACTTCAAATAATGAGGCTGTCTCACTGCCCTGCACTGGCCGGTGTGAAGCTCAGCAAACGTTTGCTGATGGGGCTCTGTGTCAGCAGGTGGGCAGCGGGTGTCTAGGACCTTCCTCAGGGGTCTGTCCTGGACCCTCTCCTCTTTTTCACTCTCAGCCCTGTCTTGGGTGATACGGCTGGGGGAGGTTTTCAGACCGTGCAGAGTTCTCTACAACCTGGAACTACAGGCCCAAACTGACCAGGTGGAATTGGTAAAGAAAAACGTAGAGACCTAGATGGGGTTTAAAACTTCAACTCTTCAGGGACAGGTTGGAGAAGACCTGACTTAACAACTGTTTATGAGAAAAAGACCTGAGAGTTTGTTGACTGCAGGCTTCAGATGAGTCAACAGGGTGGCGTGGCTGCCAGCAGGGCTCTGTTGCCTTATCTAGGTGAACAGAAACCTGTAGGTGGGCACCTGCCACCAACCCAGTTTGTTTGGGCTGGACAAGGGTGACCAGCTGTTAAGGGGTCTGGAAATCCCCACCCTGGGGGAAAGTTTCCAGGTCCCGGGCTGTGGTGTCCAGGAAAGAGAAGACTTGAGTCCAGGAGAGCTGGCTCCTTCCAGGACTGGAAAGAGCCCCCATGGCAAGAAGGCAGGATGGGCTTATTGTGTGAGGTCCTAGCAGGTAGAGCAGGAGAAACGGGCAGAGGTTGGGATTGGGGGTGTTTCAGTCAAAGGAGAAAGAACCTTCTAACAGGCAGAACTGTCGAACCATGGGTTGGGGCCCTTGGGAGGAAGAGGAATGTTTGAGGCCAAGTGTGTGGGAACGGATTCCTGCTCTGGAAAGGAAGCTGGGCCCTGCCCTCAGATGTCCCTTGCTCACAGCTCCCAGATGCTTTGGGTCTCTGGCTGCCATGCCCTGCCCTGTGCTGATCTGGTTCTCAGTGTCACCTTCATCTAGCTCAGCACCTGGGTGGGAGCCGTTGCTTCTCCAGCCTGTCTGTTCTTCACTGAGTGAATGGCCCAGCCCGACTTGCTTCTCAGCCCCCAGGAGGGCTGCTGAGTGCTTGGCTCATCCAGGCCCAACTCCAGGGCTCCAGGGGCCTGAGTCATACTAGCTGCAAGAGGCGTCTACACACAGACGCAGTTCATCACTCTGGCTATAGGGGACACACACAGACTCCGTCTCCTTTTATGTCCCTGGCTGGATATTCCCAACCCAGAGTCAGGAGTCATGAGTGGGACCAGCCAGGGCGTCTCTCATTCCAGCTTTCCGTGGCTTGAGGGGTGCGGGGGTCTGGAGGAAGGAGGCTGGGCTGAGAGGCGAGGGCGGAGGACTTTATCCCTTCCCCACGCTTCCTTTAGAGGGCCCACACCCCCTAAAGACCATCTGAGACTCTGGCTGGCCATTTGTCACATCTCCCCCCTCTCCCCGCCCCCACCCCTCAGGAGCGAGCCCGCCAGGCTCCTCTTCCATCTCCACCCAAAGGTTTGGCCATCAGGAACATGGCACTACTCTGGGTGTGGTTCTGGGGGGAGACTTTAAGCTATCCCTACCTCTGCACTGAGTCTTTAGGTTTCAAGGGGTCCCCCTTGGCACCCCAGATCAATTTGCACTTTGGGGACAGAGCCACACAGTCCGAGGGACAGGCAGACAGGTCTCTTAGGTGTGTACGGCAACCTCTTGAAGCCATCTCCTGGGTCAGTACTGATTTGAAATATTTTGTCCCATCGTTCCTGAAAGAATACACATTCTTGTGTCCTGATTCTCAGTGCTAAATTCATGGTCACTTTTTCTGCCATTGTGCCAGAGGAGTGGATCAGCCACAGTCTGTGTCCTCACTGAAGGCAAGAATTTCTGAGGGAGACTGTGGTCTGTGTGCCTGAGCCCAGACTTGCCCCAACACTGACCCCTCCCCAGGCTAGCCCTGGGTCTCTCCCTCATCTCTGACCCTTCCAATCAGCCCCAGTTGGGGCTTCTTCTACTGGGGTTCCTCTGGGACTTTTGACCTGGTTTGGGAGGGGGTGAGCCTCCCTTCCCCCAAGGTAAACCCCAGAAACAGCCTGAGCTGGTTTTGGTTCCTCTTCTTCACACCTCCTTGATGAAATGGGGCAGTGCGTATGAATGGCCTTCCCGTCCTGTGATGCGCTGATCACGCCGAAGTCATAGACTGTGGGGGTCATCCCTGGGGAGGGGTCAGGGGAAGCCAGGCCCTGGGGCTGGACCACCTTCACCCTGCTCTATAGCAGCTTCCCCTCCTGGCTGGTGTGCAGGGTGGGGCTGGAGGTGCAGTTTATGACCGACCCCTGTTGGTGCCCCAGGTCCTAGGTCTGTCAAGAGGAGGCTGCATGCTTTCAGATCCAGGTTCCTAAGGACAGAGGCTTTTCTAGGTCTGCCTAGATCTGCCTTCCCAGCAGGATGAGTCCCTGGCATGCCCACCCCAGGGACCTGGCTCCTAGTTTCTGGTACTTAGCCATCTACAGTTTTTCTGTTTGGATCCTCTATTCATGGGAATTAGCAACCTATCTCAAGAAAATGGACATTTTAAACAGTTGATCTTAGAATGCAAGAGGAGGGAGGGAAGATAGGGTGCCCAACACTTGGTTTATGGCCAAGAGCCCCCAGTTCTTAACCCAGCATTGGAGTCTAGAACCCAGTGTTCTAGGACACTGAACTGATACTTGGTTTGGACCAGGAGAGGGAGAGGAATAGGAAGCAAAATAATAGAAGTGAGACTAACTCCAGAGAGAAATGGGGAGTTGAGACACTCAGCAGAGCAGCACAAATCAGTACATACTTATTGAGAAGCTACTGCATACAAGACTCTCCTGCTGCCCTGCCATGCCAGGGCCCCTGTGCTGGGAGATACCGTCAGGGAGACTGTCAAAACTGCTCAAGGTCCTGCTGTGAGTGGCGGGGGGGTGGAGAGAGAGTGTCTGTACTTCTGAGGGGGCAACAGCCCTGGAGAGAGAGTGTATGGGAGGTGGGTGAAGGCGGGATGAGGTGCTGGGGGCTGGCTGAAGAAAGGTCCAGGGCCCGGATGGTCCTAGGACTCCTGGCTCCTGGCCCGACCCTGATGGAGGAGGTTCAGGCCTGCAGGGATGCCTGGGCTGAGACCACTCATTTGAGGCTTGACATGAAGTGAGTCACCGCTCTCTCTCCCGGAGCTGCAGATTTTCTTCGGTATGTGGGACATGCCCCGCTGTCCCCCTGCGGCCACCTGTCTCTAGTAGGTCACACAGTGGAGTGAGGCGTGCAGTTAGGGGAACTCTTGAGGTTTCTCAGAAGCCAGAACCGGCCAGGTCTCGAGTTGGTTACTGTGATATCCAACTGGGTCAGGGCTCGTGGTCAGCTTCAAGCTTCGGGCAGAGGAAGATGCCCAGTAACCTAGTCAGGTGAGGCCAGGGGCCAGGGCTGGGGGCCAGGGTGGGAGCACGTTGCCTTGTCAGGGTTGTGGGGTTTTAGTCTGATTGGACTCAGGGTCAGCTTTATGGGCGTGAGACCAGTACAGTCGCACAGGGCCCAGCACTTAGAAGAGCCCTGTGCTTGGTTTACTGCTCTGCCGTCTCTATCTTGAAATTTTTAACAGAGGCCCTGCATGTTCATTTTGCATTGGGTCCCACAGATTAAGCAGCAGGTCTGATTAGACTGATGGTTCTGGCTCTGCTTTTATCGGGGGCTTGGATCTGAGAAGACAGGCTTTGGGTATTTATCCCTTCCCCCACCTCCCCATGCTCTTGCTTACGCTTCCAAGTCTTGGGATCTGGGCAAGTGAGAGGCAGACTTTTCCAAGCAAGTCTGGGAACACAGCTGGTGGAGATACAGTATAGACTCCAGTCAAGGGAGCTAGAGGGAGTCGGAGACCATCTCAGGGTGAGTTTAGGGCCAGGAGAGCTGGCAGGTGTAGGAGAAAAGGTTTGGACATTTCGAAAAGGATCCAGCCCAGAATTTAGCTCAGAGAGAAGTTCTTTTCCTAGCAGTGCTCTTGGCCACGGGGGAAAGGGAGTGAAGACTACAAGAAAGTTTCCAGAAGATCCTTACAAGCAACCCTCTGCTGCCCTCACACAGGAGTCTTGGGTCTCTGGTTGAGTTGCTCCTTACATACATCTTCTGGGGACCCAGTAAAAGCCAAGCCAACTGGGTTACTCTGCTTCACGGGACAGTCTTGGGTGGGTGGCAGACAGTGACGCTGGGGACTATTTTCTTAGCCCACCGAAAAAGACCTTATCTCTAGAGAGCCCAGTCCTCTGAGGGAGGCCACAACATGCTCAGAGACATTTCTAGGATTAACACCGAGTTCTTCCACTAACTTGATACCAGCTTGGCACCCCCTACCTCCTGACCCCAGCCCACTGGGGTCCTCTCCCTTGCTGACCATCTCCTTGGGTTTAGCACATAATCATTGTCTACGAGCTTCTGGTGAGTAATTTTTTTTTCTTCTTGGCTAGCCCGTAAGCTATTTAAGTGCCAAGAACAGGCTCTCACCTTCTCTATCCAAGAGAGAATGTCATGCCCCGATGACAGAATCGTAGAGCAAGAGATGAATAAACATACACTGATTGGTCAACCAGCAATGCCAGCCTCCTGATATTAAGAAAACCTCCAAAGTACTTTCCCATCTACCCTGTATTCCAGCCGTATGAGATGAGGAGAGGAGCCCCTACTGAAGAATGGAGAGGCAAAGTGACTTGTTCTAGGTCCTAGAGCATGTCAGGGAGGATGCAGGACCTGAACCCATACTTCCAATCCCCTCTAAATAAAGGATGTCTATTTAAGGCAGCAGCTCTATTTTCCATGGAATGAGAAATCAAACCTTAAAAGGCAGGCGCCGATGGGCCTGTCTAGGTTCTGCCGATCCGCAGTGGGAGAGGACTGCATGCCTTTCCCTCTTCCTTGGGCCCCGGGCACAGGATATTTAGAATTCCTGGGCCACCATAATAAAGCTGCCTGTCCCTACTCACCAGGTCCTCCGGGTTGTAGTTCATGAAGTCCATGTCCAGGGTTAGGGGGTAGTTCATGGTTGTAGCCGTATGTCACCAGACTGGCCGCTGCCTGACGTTGAGAGCTTCTCCGCCTGCTGACTATAGAGAGGTGGCAGCCGTCAGCTGCAAATTTAAACAAATGAACTGCGCGCTGTCTCCTGGGGCCGCGTAGGACCCGAGGCCTGTCTCACAACTCATCATTTTTTTTTTGTTTCCACTGGGTCTTTTGTGTTTTTTTGAAGAAAAAGGGAAAATCCCCACAGCATCAGTGCTAGTCAAGCATTTCAGCTTCTTTCCCAGCAATATAGTTGTCTCACTTGGGGCTTGAAACTGGTTTAAAGGCTGCCGCTCGCTTCTCCCTGCATCTCCACCAGCCTCCCAACAGGGAGTTGTGCCTTGTAATGAAAACCACCACATCGGTCGGGGGGCTTTGAGGGAAACTCCACGCAGAAGGGGAACAGGAGGTGAGCTCTTCCAGGCCCTCTCCTCCAAGCTGCCTCCAAACCCTCATCTGTCTCCCCACTAGGGCAACCCAGCCCCCAGTGTGTCCAGGGCTGAAAGTCCCTTGTCCTGGGAAACCCCTCAGTCCAAGGCAGACTGGGATACCCTACCCTACTGGGCATCATCCTTTTGCCCAGGCAGGGGCAAAACCCCTTCCCTTTCTAGCTCAAGTTCAGAAGAGATAGGTTAGAAGTTTTCAAAGGGAGCAACACTAAAACATTGCTGGAAGACAAAACCAAAATTACCCAAATCACCAAGCACAAAATATAGTCACAGAAGAGTCATTTTCTGACTCAAAATTAATGATGTTCGGGCTTCCCTGGTGGCGCTGTGGTTGAGAGTCCGCCTGCTGATGCAGGGGACACGGGTTCGTGCCCCGGTCCGGGAAGATCCCACATGCCGCGGAGCGGCTGGGCCCGTGAGCCATGGCCGCTGAGCCTGCGCGTCCGGAGCCTGTGCTCTGCAGCGGGAGAGGCCATAACAGTGAGAGGCCCGCGTACCAAAAAAAAAAAAAAAAAAAAGAGATTAAAAAAATAATAATAATGTTCTAGCTATAATTTAACTCGGTTGGCACATAAATGGTTAATGTCATAGACTACCCAGCTAGAGTAGACTTTTACATGGGAGGACCCTGAGGCCCAGAGAGGCAGAGTGACGTCCTCAGGACCCACAGCTAACCAGTGGCAGAGCCAGGACTGAACCCAGGCTTCCTGACTCCATATTCAGTGTTTCGCCTATCCCACCAGGCTGCTACTCTTACAGGCTCAACGGAACCCTTTTCCTTTCCCTCACCTCTGCCCTGTCTGTGGACCCCTACCTTTAAGAAGCTCAATGTAGACACTGATCGACTTCCCCTCCAAGTCTCATCTTCGTGCTTTTTCTTCCAGGAGAGGTCCACAATGATACAAAAACAGTGAGTGCACACACAGAGGCACCCACACATGACGTGCTCTTTCCTTGCCCCACCTCATCCTCCCCTGCCAGCCAAATGGCCATTGGCTGGGATTCTCCCCTTTCTAGTGCCCTCCTTCTCCTTTTCCTCCATGTTCATCTTCCCCTTTTCTCTCCCCCACTTCACCCCAACAGATACATCTTTCTTGGGTTTCGACAGCTTGAGGAGTTTTCAGCCTGTATCTGTACTGTTGAGGTCTTTCTTTCCTCAATCTCCATTCATTGCCTTCAGCACCAGCTTTCAAGGAGGAAGAATTTCAGGAAAAGGGGCCAGAGTTCCCTTCTGCACTTCCAGTCCGGAAACCTTCAGGAGGAAGCTGCCCCAGTGTTTCCTGTGTAATCCCCATTCTTCCAGCCCCACCCACCCCAACATCCCTGCCCTTCCCATCAACTGATATACTCAATTTAGCTTTTGCTACTCTAAGGACATTGATCAGGAAAGAATATAGTACATAGACTCATGTAGGAATTGGAAGGGAATTTGAAAGAGCAACCATTCTATCCTCATTCCCCCCTTCCCCTACCCCCAGCAAATTCAAGATTCCTGTCACTACATCCTCATCAGATGGTCACCCAGTATTAGTCAAACATCACCAAGGGTGAGAAATTTGTTTCTTTCAAGAGGTCGTGTTTTAATGCAGTATGATTCTATCAACCCATTCTTTGACCTCTGGGTGATTTCTGCTTAATGGTCTAAATATAATCTGACTAGGACAAAATATAGGAAGATAAGATTTTCCTTGTTCAAGGTTCCATACTTATATAACTGTCATTAAAATGGTCTTTCCTGTGGGCTCCCATTCCCCTTGACAACATGCTTAGCAAATTTCACTTTGATGGTTCTAGTCCATCATCTCAGCTTATAAGGGGAAACGTTTGAAATCCTGATTCAGTCCTCTGTGGCTGTGATACCAACTTAGATAAGCCCGTTATCCTTGGGTCTATCCAAGTCTTGATGGAAAATATTGACAGAACAATGCCAAAAACAGAACCCTACTTCATGCCATTAGAAACTTACTATTCTCAAAGGTCAGAGAAGACTTCATGGGAGAAGGAGGACATGAGCTGGACATTGAAGGTTTGGATAGAGTGACCTGATATGCCTGGAGGGGAAGGTGCAAGGTAGGGGGCGTGGGAGATGATGAAGACTGCATGAAAAAGCGTGTGGAAAGAATTACTCAAGATGTGGCAGGTGTGGTTATGGTGGTGTTGATGATGATGATGATGGGGGGTGTGGTCAGCAGCAAGAAGGTGGAGGAGGTTGGAGTGTACACTGGACAAGGTAGGAATTGCTCTCGTGGCCTTCTCCTCTCTTACTCTTCCTGTGGGTGTCCGTTCACCTTGTTGTGTGGCGGGTCCAGAAGAGGGGTTTGGGACGAGGCGCAGGACTGCTCCTCAGGTGCAGCAGAGGCCTTGGCTGTGGTTGCAGCTATGATGCTGGGGGCAGCGAGGCATCTGCTGGCTTCTCAGTGGCTCACCTGGGCTTTATGGAGAAGAGAAACCTGTGATGTCACCTGAACTCCTCTCTAGTCCCTTAACTTCCTGGTGCTTCTTGCATCATGGGCCCATTCAGATGCCCCTTCCTGTCTCTCCAGATGCTGGGACATACTGCAGGTTTCCAGGGCCCACTTCTCCCAGCCACTGACCTTTGATGGTCAACTGGGTTTGCCCTAAATGGGTAAATACCACCCGACTATGAGTTCTCATGTTGCCTTAGAAGGTTCAGAGAGTAACTGCCTCTGGTAGAAAAGATGATCTTAAGATCTTCAAAGCCATAAAGCCAGACTAGCCCCGAAGAATAGAGAGGGAAATGCCTAGCCTGTGACCCCTTGACTTTAAGGATGAGATGGCAGGTGTTCCACCTGTGTGTGAGGGGGACATTTCCAGAGAAGGCAGCCCACATTTTATTTCAACTTGTTTATATTTCTTCCGGGTGGGATCCCAAGCCCCACCCCATGGGCAGCCTACCCGAGGCAGAGGTGTTTTCCAGGCTTCTCATCAAAAGCCTGACCACTGGTGGTTCTGACAAGGGTAGATTTGTGTCTGCCTTAGGCAAGATGGTGGCTTCGTATCAGCCCAGGCGGATGTTTCTCAGTAATTTTGCTTCACAGTTCACGCGCTAATTAAGTTTCTCTTTATTTCAGATACAAGATACAGTCACTTGTCTTGGAGTTCATCTCCTACATTCCACAGAAAAATTAAGTTGTTCTTCAGAGTGTTTGGGGTGCAGGGAGAGGGCTGGGGTTTCCCCCCTATTCCTTCACTACCTTGAGATGCTCACTCTCTCTGACCTGGACAGAGATCTTGTTCTCTTCTTTCTCTGGGTCTTCCCCAGCTGTTCAGAACAGTGCTCCACAGGTCCCCACCTAGCGAGTCAGCCCAGGGAGGTGTTGGGTATCTTTCTAGGATAAGAGAATAACAATAACATTCGTATAGCATTTACCAATCTACAAAGTCGCTCAATTTTTATATTTCATTTTTCTTAATCTTTGTACTTAATTTCACATTTAACTCTATTTAATCCTCAAGACTCGTTATGCAGGAGGTATTGGCATCACCCATGGCCAAATTTGCAGGGGGTGGGGCTGGAGGATGAGGAAACAGAGGCTCAGTTGCTCCCTCATGAGTACATTTGGGAAACGTGTGTGTGTGTGTGTGTGTGTGTGTGTGTGTGTGTACACATGCCAACGAGGCTGTGATGTAAAACCTATTTCAGGGAGAGTGATGACAGGGTCAGGGTCTGAAGCCAAACCCCGGGGGTCGCTCTACCAGACCACATGACCTTCTCTCAGAGATTCAGTTTTGCAAAGGACGGGCACTTACCTGGCTATCTGAGGGGAAAACTCTGCCTAAACCCTTCATGAGCTTTTTATCAGACACTTACTATGTGCCATGAACTGCTAAGCTCTTCACACACATCACTTCCTATGGTCCTCTGAACAGTCTTTATGTGCTAGGTATGTTTATCACGTTATCACACATGTGGAAACTGAGCTTCAGGCAGTAGTGGGAAGTAGCTGTAAGTGTTAACAGCTCTCTCAGTCACCAGTGACCCAAAAGCACAATAAAAATGAACACAGGAAGTGGGGTGGTAAAGGTTCTCAGTGCTGGAGCCGGCACCCACGCATAGCTCCTCTCATTAGGTAACAGGTAGGAGTCCTGCGGGGAGGAAATGAGCTGCAGGTGTTGGGGAGGTGCATCAAGGTTGCCTCAAGGTTATAGGGGCCATGAGCGTGTCTGGGAACCTCCGGCCTGGGGCGGGTTGTGTGGTCAGGATTAGAGAGTGAGGTTCCTGGATCAGGTGCTTGCATGCTGAGTACGGCTGAGCCCCGGCCAGAGGGGTGATGTGAAGATCGAGGGAGGTGGGATTCAGGCTCTGCCCTGGGAGGACTTTGTCCAGCAGAGAAGGCAGGACAGACCCATGTACCCAAGTCTGCACACTCATATACACATGTAACTTGAGAACATTTTCAAAGCAACATACACGCATGTATTGGAACCCAGTGCGGGCCGAGTCCAGCAGTGTGGAAGACACACAGAGTAGGAAGGATATACCCAGCGTTCCTTTACACATAATCCTGTGCGTGAATGTGCCGTATAAACAGTGGAAAGAAAGCCAGGATTTATAGCAAAAGGCCTGGACTGGAGGCCCAGCATTTCTATTGTTCAATAAGGCTGCTTTTAGACCAGACCTGCCTAAATATATTCCAAGACACATCAAACACAGAATGCCAAACAGGGCTTCCTTAGGAAAGCGGTTCTCGAATGTTAGGCCTCAGAATCACCTGGAGGGCTTGTTCAACAGATGACTGGGCCCTCCCTCAGGTTTTCTGATTCCTACGGTCTGGGGTGGGACCTGAGAATCTGAACTCCTAACAAGTGACCAGGTGATGCTGATATTGCTGGCCTTGCAACCACACTTTGAGAACCACTGCCCTGGGCTACACAGCACTGGTATGCAGAGAGCACTGGCCCTGACCCAGCCCAAGCCAGCCAGCAAACTCTCAGCCTCTCCACACAAACCCTGCCACAGCTGAGGCTTCTCTACAGCAACTCACCTCACACAACCGGCACCACAACCCACGCTGCTTTCCCTCAGGACACCGGCTTCCCTGGGCCCCAAGCTGGCCCAGCTGAAATTCAGATCATGTCTTCCATCTCTGGCCCTCCTCTTGTCCATCTCGGCCTCCATGATAATTGGTGAAGCTTAAGTTCTGCTGGCTAACCTCAGCACACCGTGTAACCCAGTCACTTTGACCGTGGCCCATAGTATGAAATAGGTCTTACTTCACAGCCTCGTTGGCAAGTGTACACACACACACACACACACACACACACACACACACATTTCCCAAATAATACTCATTCTTAGTATGTGTGCCGTACTCCTATTTTCTACCCTTCCTTTCTTCCTCCCCTGCTCCCTCTGGGTCTCTGCCTCTGTCTCTGCCTTTGTCCCTGTCTGTCTGTCTGTCTCTCTTTTTTTCTTCAGTGGAAGTCACTCCACCAAATAGCTTTCATGGATCCACAAGTAAGTCCAATCCCTGGGTATATAAATTACAAATAAAACTTCTCTGAGCCTTAGCTTCCTAATCTGTACACTTGTAAAATGCCTGCACTGCCAATGTTGCTACTGTTTGTCTTGAATAATATCATGTATGTAAAAGTCTTTTTTTCCAAATAGAAATACTCCAGTAGGTACAGAGTGCTATTAAACACACACACATACACAAACCCACACCCATACATACCACACTTTTAAAAGGGGCTTGGAAGGAAGGAAGTTCAGACAGGACTTTGAGGGAAGGGAACAGGGAATGACTGAGCCCCAGCAGAGGTCTGCAGGTGGTACAAGCATATCTTGGGGAGAGGATGGTGGGCAGTTTTTCTGGACTGGAGCAGAGGAAGATGTGGGACAAGGACAAGAGGCTGGGAAGGTGGATTCTGAGAGGCACAGAGAGCCTCTCTGGGCATTTGGATCACAGATGGGGCAACTGGGAAACGCGATAGATCCTTTAGCCACAGAACTTCACAATGAAGATAGAATTAAGGGAAGTTTGTTCGTTTCAACTTCAAAAAAAAACACTTATTAATTGCCTACTCCATGCCAGGGTGTAGCAGTGAACAAGACAGACTAGGCTTGCAGATGTCTCTGGTGAGGATGGGCAATGGGTCCTCATATAACTTAATTATTCCTTAAGCTTCCATTACATTGCAAGCACTGAACCAGATGCTGGGGAAAATAATAAGAAACAATCCTACACATGACTCCCGCCCTATCATAGCTTACACTCTGGAGAGGAGGTAGGCAGTAAACCAATCAACTATTTGCTTAGCAGTAATGATAACTTATAAAAATCTGTAAGTGCTCTGAAGAAAAGGAACAGGATTCTTAGAGAGAAAACAATAATGTGAACTCAATCTCCACAAACTAATAACCACAATCACAATACTCCCAGATTAATTTGCAGTTTATAAAGTCCTTTCCCATGCTTTGTCTCAGCAGGACCTCATCTCAAGCCTGTGGAAAAAGCCAGCCAGGAGTTCTTCACTTCTTTTTTGTTTTTTGATGTTCTACTCTTTTCAGTCATTTTATTCCTTATCTTTTTCTTTTATAAATTTATTTCTTTTATTTATTTATTTTTCTTATTTATTTTTGGCTGCGTTGGGTCTTCGTTGTTGAGCGCAGGCTTTAGCTGCAGCGAGTGGGGGCTACTCTTCATTGCCGTGCGCGGGCTTCTCATTGTGGTGGCTTCTCTTGTTGCGGAGCATGGGCTCTAGGTGCGCAGGCTTCAGTAGTTGTGGCACGCGGGCTCAGTACTTGTGGCTCGCAGGCTCAGTAGTTGTGGCACAGGGGCTTAGTTGCTCTGTGGCATGTGGGATCTTCCCGGACCAGGGCTCGAACCCGTGTCCCCTGCATTGGCAGGCAGGTTCTTAACACTGCGCCACCAGGGAAGCCCCTCTTTACTTCTTTTATTTGTGAGAAAACCAAGGCTCAGCCATTCTCATAAGTCGCATGAGTCTTTCCAGTAGAAAAGGAAGTTCAGCCAGTTCTTCTGACTCCGGACCCCGTGCTCTGCCCTCCAGGGAGGAAGAGATGAACTGGCCCCCAGTGGGGCAGTTAGCCTGCTTGTTCTAGAGCAGATGTAAAGTGGCAAAATGTTCATCTCCAGGTGTAAAGAACAAGCTTATGATTACCAAGGGGGGGGAAGGGTGGATGGGATGAACTGGGGGATTGGGATTGACATATATACACTATTGATACTAATGAGAACCTACTGTACAGCACAGGGAACTCTGCTCAATGCTCTGGGGTGACCTAAATAGGAAGGAAATCAAAAAAAAGAGTGGATATATGTATACTTATATCTGATTCACTTTGCTGCACAGCAGAAACTAACATGACATTGTAAAGCAACTATACTCCAATAAAAATTTTTTTAAAAGTTCATCTCCCCTACGTCCACGGCCTCAGAGCCTCTACGTGACGCTAGAGAGAAGAACTGTGGTCAGCGAGGGGGTAGGTTAGGGGCCTGGCCTTGGATGACTCAGAGTGGGGCGGGCAGGACAGAGCAAGCTTGAAGGGCAAAGGCAGGAAACGCGAAGCAGGACTGTGAGATGGCATTGTCACATCATCTGCACCATCTCCACCTCTGTCTCCGTCTCCGGCAGTGAAAGTGAGCCCGGCCCAGGGCGGAGGTGATGGGCCAACGAAACTCACCACCGCGTTCACCTCTGTGACTGGGGACGCAGCGAGGCAGGCCCACCTGCCGTATCAGCACCTTGATCACGGAGCTCATCCGAGCGAGGTTTCCAGATGACTCGGCCCTGCTGTCCCCAGGAAGGAAGCCTTCTGGGCTGCTGCGTGGGGGCCGCTGGTTGTGGGCTAGGCACTTGAAAGAGAGTAAACGATGACACAGCAGTGGGGGACAGGGCTGCTGACACTGTGGTTCCAGCTCTGGAGAGGAGGCCGGGAGAGGCTAAGATGGAGCAGCCACCTGGCCTCACCCACCACAGGGCGATGCTGGGAAAACCCCATAGTGGCTCCCTGTTAGCAAGGAAACAAGCACCAGATTCTGTAACTTGGTATTTTTATTATTTATTTATTTATTTATTATTTTTTTGCGGTACGCGGGCCTCTCACTCTTGTGGCCTCTCCCGTTGCGGAGCACAGGCCCCGGACACGCAGGCCCAGCGGTCATGGCTCACGGGCCCAGCCGCTCCGCAGCATGTGAGATCTTCCCGGACCGGGGCACGAACCCGTGTCCCCTGCATCGGCAGGCGGACTCTCAACCACTGCGCCACCAGGGAAGCCCCCTAACTTGGCATTTTTTGTCCCTGTAATCTGGCCCAAATGTACTGTTTTTCAGGTAATAACTACTTATAGAATGTCCACTCTCTATTTCTAAACCTCTGTCCTCCTGCTCCCCCTCAGGTGCATCGTCCTCCAACCACCCAGATTCCTATAGCTTCCCCGCTTCCTCTCCCCCTCCTTCCTGCCTTCACCTTTTGCTTAAGGTGTTTCCTGAAATCTCAGCAGCCCTTCCCCCATATCTCTGCTGGACCAAAACTTGAATATCCTCAAGGCCCATCTCAGTGCCCCTCCTCCACAAAGATTCTCCTAAATCAGAGTAATCTTTTCCTCCCTTGAACTTGATCTAGCCCTTTACCTACATTTCTTACCTTTCATCTGGCATTGTAGTTACTTATGTACTATATACCCTCCTATTAGGCTATGAGAGCCTTTGGTGACCAAGTCCTTTATGATTCATTTCCCCCCTCTCCCTGAGAGCTTTGTACCTAGTAGGTGCTCAGTAATTGTCTTTGACTGACTCACTGAATGAAGGAATGAAGAGGGAATGGGAGAGGGGCCAGTGGAGGAGAGGTAGGAAGTCTGGGTAGGGCCCAGGGGAGGTTGGCTTGCCTTGAGGCTTTCTGTGGGCTGAGCCTGCAGAGCTTAACCTGGGACTGGCAGCAAGGTCAGGAGAAAGAACTCCGGTTTTTGAATCTCAGTCATCAGTAGCCGTATGTCCTTGGGAAAGTCTCTGTCTTCTTCCTCATGTGTAAGTGATCTAATACCTATCTCAAAAGTTTATTGTGAGGACAGGTATGTGATCAATACAGGAAAACCCCCAATACCCAGTAGTGTTCGATAAAGTTGCTGACCAGTTAGCCAAGTGAGAGGGGTTTGTTTTAGCTGTTTGTTTTAGGTGGGGTGGGTGGGTGCGGCATTTGCCCTACTCCTCTTTGTAGCAGAGACATCTGCACACTGATCCTGCTAGATTATAACCCAGCACAGTGCCAGGCACACTGCGTGGAGTCAGCAGTCCACAGAGGTTTGATGAATGATGGATGAACACTGCATGATAACTGAGTCAATAGCCTCTGGAATCTAAAATCCTCCTTCTGGGGTTTCCCTGGTGGCGCAGTGGTTAAGAATCCGCCTGCCAATGCAGGGGACACGGGTTTGAGCCCTGGTCTGGGAAGATCCCACATGCTGTGGAGCAGCTAAGCCTGTGCACCACAACTACCGAGCCTGTGCTCTACAGCCCACAAGCCACAACTACTGAGCCTGCATGCCACAACTACTGAAGCCAGCCTGCCTACAGCCCATGCTCTGCAACAAAAGAAGCCACCGCAGTGAGAAGCCCGCACACCACAACAAAGAGTAACCCCTGCTCGACGCAACTAGAGAAAAGCCTGCACGCAGCAACGAAGACCCAACGCAGCCAAAAATAAATAAATAAAATTTAAACCTGACTGACTAAATAAAATCCTCCTTCTGGAAACTAAAGGAACATAAGCTGTGGCTGTTACTGTTGTTCTGCTTCAGGCAGAGGAATTCTTATCCTCTGGGTGGTTGATCCAGCCCTGTGATCCTCCAGGGCCCCTGGCTAGATGCTGAGGGGAGACTGTAGAGGCAAAGGTGGGAGAGAGGCTCAGCTTGTGCGCAAGGGCAATCACCCTTGCTTGACAGCAAACCCAGAAACGCAATGGCGCTTTTTGTCCTTGTCAGGCCTGGGGTGGGGAAGAGAAAAGCCACAAGGCACTGAGCCTTACAAATCAGCCCAGTGCCCAGAAAATGGACCCTGGCCAAGGCTGCGTAGACATGGAACTCACTGTCCTGGAGCTTGACCCAGGAGGCTGAGCCCTGGTCAGCAGCAGAGAGACAGCTCCTTGGGCTGGGCAGTGGGCAAAGAGGGTGGCTGGGGATGTGCCTGGGGATAGGGTAGAATGAGCCTGAACTGGCCTTGGCAACTTCCAGGCACCCATTTCCTCCTGTGAGATGAGCAGAGTTTGGAACACATCATAGAAGCTTCTCGGACCAGGGGCACAGAGGCTGATGAGGGGCTCCTTTCCATAATCTGAGGCTAGTGTACAGGGATGTGTCATGTGTGGATGCACCCTGGAGAGAAACCGGCCTCCCTGATGTCTGGAGGTTGCTGAGCTGCAGGAATTCGTGGTCGGAGGACCCCTGTGGAACCGCACAACTCAGACTGGGGCTGGAACCCAAATGCACCTCAGCTGTGACTCGAACCCAGCCAAAACTCAGACTGGGAGTTGAACCCACTGTCTTTTAATTGAAATCGCACACCTGGTCTTGGACTTAATGAAACTCAGGTTCTTTATGTCTCAGCGCAGAAGGAAATCAGCGGGAAACAAAGTGATAGGTAAGAAGCAGATTTATTTAAAGAGATACACACTCCATAGACAGAGCATGGGCCATCTCAGAAGGTGAGAGGCCTTTTAGATACACATTCCTTAGACATAACGTGGTCTGTCTCAGAAGGTGAGCGTGGCCCTGAAATATGGGGTGGTTAGTTTTAATGGGCTGGGTAATTTCATAGGCTAACGAGTGGGAGGATTATTCCAATTTTTTTGAGAAGGGGTGGGGATTTCCAGGAATTGGGCTACTGCCCACTTTTTGGCCTTTTATGGTCAGCCTCAGGACGGTTATAGCACCTCTGGGCGTGTCACTTAGCATATGCTAATATGTTAACATATGCTAATGTGTTACAATGAGCATATGTATAATGACGCTCAAGGTCTACTGGGGGTCGAATCTTCCGCCATCTTGGGCCTAATCGGATCTCACCGGTTTTTGTCGCATCCTCAACAGCTAGACATTCTTTTCAAGGTTGTGCCCTGCCCCCTTCCCTCCTGTCTCACTTGGGAGGCCACAGTCTCGCCCCAGTTTTTTTTCTCTGGGTGGACTAAATCTGTGTGGATCCCGCTTTCAGAGGGCCCATCTACTCTTTCCCCCCCGTGCTGGGGGGTCTCTGAGGGGGGGTTTTAGAGCCCTGCTGGAGACAGGGAGAAGGGAAGAGAGTGTCCTCACCCAGCCACCCCAAAACTGGCTGAGGACTTTGGGGGTGTGTCCCTGGGGCCATATCCTCAGGGGCAGGGGAGCTCTCCAGGCCTCTCTCCAGCCCCCCACAACTGTGTTTAGGGGAAGCCCCCCGGAGCCTGGCAGGGGGAAGAAGAGGAGATTTGTTGCTTTGTGAAGCCTCTCCTTACGGACCAGACTTTTTTTTTCTAAAGGGGCTTCTTCTAGACTTATTATTTTTTTCAATCTAATTACACAGTATAAGAACATGTTATTTTTGTAAATGATTTACAGAAAAAGCCCTTTGGTCGAGACCAACAATGTGCTCCTACTTCTCCCCACGGATAACCACAGCGGCAAGGTCAGTGTCCTTCTCTCCAGACCTATTCCAGGCACCGTCAAAAAGGTAAGGTATTGCTTTGCTTCACTTTTCTGTAAAGGATGTCATGTTGTTCCTACTTAAGTACTGTAAGTCAAAGTCTTGTTTTAGAGGCAATATTACATGTCATTGGAAAATAGCAGGAAAAATCCGTCATAATGTTACAGTGAGAACTAATGCAAATTTTGTGCACCATCTTTTTTCTTACACACAAATTGCAAATTTGTAATCATAGTATCCATGTGATTTTGTAGCCTGCCTTTTCATTGAGCATGCTCTCACAAACATTGTTTGGAGGTTTGTTTGTTTTTTCCCACCACTCCACCTGGCTTGTCGGATCTTAGTTCCCTGACCGGGGGTTGAACCTGGGCTCACTGCAGTGAAAACGCTGACTCTTAACCCCTGGACCGCCAGGGAATTCCCTGTTTGGAGGTTTTTAGCATGATATGTGAATGCTTAAAATTGTTCTTTTCCTGACTCTTACTGTTTCCAAAATGATAAAAGAATAGCCAGAGCAAATAGATATTAATTAAATGTATTCACAATTATTGTCAGGAATGTACTATATGCCAGGTTTTGTTCTAGGCTCCAAGGAAGTAGCAGTGAGCAAAATAAACAAAGATCCCTGTCCTCCAGTCTTCATAGAGCTTACTTTCTAAAGGTGAAAGACAGATAATAGGCAAAATAAATTAGAAAATTAGATAGCGTATTAGGTAAATATGTGTATGAGAAGGGCATACGTGCTATTAAAAAAGGTAAAGCAGGAAAGGAGGACAGGGAGGGCTGAAGCTGTCAGGAAACACCTAACATTTAGAAGGCGACTTTTGGGAGAAGATTTGAAGGTTACAAGAGTGAGTCAAGAGCAAAACTTGGGGTAAAAATGTCCCAAGCCTCGGTTAGCAAGCACAAAGATTCTGAAGTGTGGGAACATGCAAGGAGGCCAGTCTGACTGCAGCAAAGCGAGCAAAGTGCTGTGTAAAGAAGATGACAGCAGAGATGGTGGGACCAGATTATATAAGGCCTCATAGGTCCTGTAAGGACTTTGGCTTTTACTCTAAAGCAGGAAGTACTGGAGGCAGAGGAGTGTCATAATATGACATTTGTTAAAGTAGGCTCACTTTGGATGCTGCATTAAGAATAGACTCGAGGAGGGACTTCCCTAGCGGCACAGTGGTTAAGAATCCGCCTGTCAATGCAGGGGACACGGGTTCGATCCCTGGCCCGGGAAGATCCCACACGCTGCGGAGCAACTAAGCCCATGAGCCACAACTACTGAAACCCATGCACTCTAGGGCCCGTGTGCCACAACTACTGAGCCTGCATGCCACAATTACTGAAACCCATGCACTCTAGGGCCCGTGTGACACAACTACTGAGCCTGAATGCCACAACTACTGAAGCCCGTGCACCTAGAGCCCGTGCTCTGCAACAAGAGAAGCCACCGCAGTGAGAAGCCTGCGCACCACAACGAAGAGTAGCCCCCCACTCACTGCAACTAGAGAAGAGCCCGCACGCAGCAACGAAGACCCAACCCAGACAAAGGAAAAAAAAAACAAAGTTCAAACATCAAAATAAATAACATTTAAAAAAAAAAAAAAAGAATAGACTCAAGGGGAATAAAAATGGAAGCAGGGAAACCAAGAAGCTATTTCATTAGTCCAGGTAAGAGATGATGGTGACATGAACCAGTGTGGTTACAATGAAGGCGG
This sequence comes from Mesoplodon densirostris, assembly GCF_025265405.1. Taxonomy (NCBI): domain Eukaryota; kingdom Metazoa; phylum Chordata; class Mammalia; order Artiodactyla; family Ziphiidae; genus Mesoplodon; species Mesoplodon densirostris. The sequence continues at coordinate 111,944,430 of NC_082667.1, read as the reverse complement.
TGAGAAGTGAGCAGATTCCAGGTGTATTTTGAAGGAAGCGCTGACATAATTTGCTAATGGACAACTCCAAGAACCTCGGCCTGAGCAGATAGAGAAAACCTGGGAAAAAGCAGGTTTAGGGAGGGAGATGAAGAGTTTAGTTTAGGGCATGTGAGGCTTAAAATAACTATTAGAGGGGCTTCCCTGGTGGCACAGTGGTTGAGAGTCCGCCTGCCGATGCAGGGGACACGGGTTCGTGCCCCGGTTTGGGAAGATCCCACATGCCGCGGAGCGGCTGGGTCCGTGCGCCATGGCCGCTGAGCCTGTGCGTCCGGAGCCTGTGCTCTGCAACGGGAGAGGCCACAGCAGTGAGAGGCCCGCGTACCGCAAAAAAAAAAAAAAACTATTAGATGTCCAAGGAGAGTTGTCCATCAGGCAGTTGGATATTCAAATATAGAGATCAGAGGAGAGGAAGGAGCTCAAGATGTAAATTTGGAACAAACCAGATAGAAGTGAGAGTAGGCAGAGACGAGATGAAGGATTGTGGCCTAAAGCACAAGGTTCAGAGATGAGGGAAATGCATTCATTCATTTATTTCTCACAACAACGCTCTGAGGAAATTACTATAATTGTCATCATTTTATAAGTGATGAAATTCAGGCATAAAGTGGTTAAACAACTTGCCAAAAGTCGCATAGCCAGTAAGCAGCACAACTGAGATTTGAACCAGCCAGTCTGGTTCCAGTTACCATACACTTAACCTCTAGTTTATACAGGTGGGTTCTATTCATGATCACAATTTTCAGGTGGGGAACTGAGTCTTAGGCTAAGTAATTTGCTAATACTGGTGGCAGAGCTGGGATAGGAACTCTCTCATTGACTCTGCTTTGAGAGATCTCTGCTTTTTTAATCACTCTGCCATATGACCTGAACAACTCTCTGGAGGTGGGGAGAAAGCCTCTGCATCTCTCAAGTTACAGCCCTTAAACAACTGCCTTTCCTCCTCACACACAAGAATTTTCTTTTTTCTTTTATTTTTTTTATTTTTGCGGTATGTGGGCCTCCCACTGTTGTGGCCTCTCCCGTTGCGGAGCACCGGCTCCGGACGCACAGGCCCAGCGGCCATGTTTTTTCTTTTTTTTTAAATAAATTTATTTATTTTTTATTTATTTATTTTTGGCTATGTTGGGTCTTCATTGCTGTGCGAGGGCTTTCTCTAGCTGCAGCGAGCGGGGGCTACTCATTGTTGCGGTGCGCAGGCTTCTCATTTTGGGGGCTTCTCTTGTTGCAGAGCACAGGCTCTAGGCACGCAGGCTTCAGTAGCTGTGGCGCACGGGCTCAGTAGTTGTGGCGCACGGGCTTAGTTGCTCCACGGCACGTGGAATCTTCCCAGACCAGGGCTCGAACCCATGTCCCCTGCATTGGCAGGCAGATTCTTAACCACTGCGCCACCAAGGAAGTCCCCACAAGAATTTTTTGACTTGTCACCATGCTTGGAAAAGTGGGATGCTAGGTCTAGCTGCCAAGGCAGCCTCAGCCCCTCTGACCCTTCCCCTCCCCCTTCTCCTGGTCAGGAAGCCCATGGTTGGATGGGATTCCTGACTTACTAAAGCTTAGGTCTTAAGGTGGTCCTATGGAATGGTTCTGTGTGGCCGACAGCAAGTTGCTTCCCTTCCCAGCCTCAGTTTCCTCTTCAGTAAAACAAGGGGATTAGGTCAGGACAGTGGTTCCCAAGCTGGCTGTGTACCTGATTCACCCATCTCAGGACTGTTTAGAGCCTGTAGTGCCCGCAACAGCCCTATTGAATCAGACTCTTCAGGGGTGAGGCCCAGGCATGTGTGTGGTACTTCCAACATACCCCTGATTAGGACGCCCTGGGTGCGATGATCTTGAAGGCCTCTTCTCAGTTGTGTGTGCTGTGGTTCTGGGACCTCCCTCATCTTAGACTGTGCTTCTCTGATGTCTCTCAGGGTCCAGAGCAAGGTGCAACTCTGAGTAAAGGGCAGGGAACTTTTTTTTTTTTTAACATTTATTTATTTGGCTGTGCCAGGTCTTAGTTGCAGCACGTGGCATCTTCCTTGCAGCATGTGGGATCTTATTTGCAGCACATGGGATCTAGTTCCCTGACCAGGGATTGAACCTGGGCCCCCTGCATTGGGAGCACAGTCTTAGCCACTGGACCATCAGAGAAGTCCTCGAGGGCAGGGAACTTGAGTTCTCATTGCAGCCAGGCCAGTAACTCAGCTCTAACAGGTTGCTTCCTCTCTCTGGACCTCAGTTTCCCCATCAGCAAGGAGAGTTTATGGGGGTGGGGTAGAGTTGCCCTAGATTCATTCACCCAGCAAGTATTCACTGAGCACCTACTTGACTCTTTGCTAAGCTCTACGATTCACTGGGTCTGAGTCTATATCACACAGAAAGGTAATATCATAACGGGTGAGGGTGGGAGGAGGGCTGCTGCCAGGCAACTTGTCCCAATATCCTAGACTTCCAGGCATGGATGCCATAGGTTCTTTTTTAGCAGGGTGAAGGTCCCCTCTCCCTACACCCTCTTCCTGGCCCTGGCAGCTCCAGCTGGTCTCCACAGCAACAAACAAGCCTGCTGGGCTCAGGAAAGGAGCAGTATGCAAAACTGGTCAAATAAAAATCATTAGCTTTTCTAGATAATCTCAGTAACAAGCTCTAAAATATTAAACTAAACAATCCCACTTAAAATAGCATAACTACAACGTAGTAAGATCAACGTGTGGGCCCCAGCACCATAGCAGCATCACCTGAGAGCTTGCTAGAAATCCAGAATCCTAGCCTCTGCCCGGGGCCTGCTGACTCAGACTCTGCTTTTTAAGAAGATTCCCAGGTGATGGTATGCACGTCAAAGTTTGAGAAGCACTAAACTAAAACTAAAATCGCCTCAGAAAATCCCTTGACAAGAAATGTGTGTGAGGCCAGCATGAGGACAAGCACATGGATTCCCTGAGAGACAGCCCATAGCATGCCACGTTCCTGGATGGGGCGACTCAGAGGTGTGAAGATGTCTATTCTTATGAGCGCAGAATGTGTAAAAGTGATTTGTGAAGTTCACCTGAAAGAATGGCCACGAATAGCTTTTTTTTTTTTTTTTAAGTAACTAAAAATAATGAGATGGGATTTGCCCTATCAGAGAGAAATGGTAATAAGTAAGAATTCAGGTTCTGGAGGAAGTAGACCTGGGTTTGAATCTGGCTCCATCACTTCCTGGACATGTCACTGTTGTAGAATGAATTGTGGTGTCCCCCCCGCCCCGACCCCATTCACACGTTGAAGCCTTAACTCCCAAATGTGACTGTACTTGGAAAGAGATCTGTCTCTCTCTCTCTTTGACTGAGAACAAAGGAGAGGTCATGAGAGACCACAGCAAGAAGGAGGTCATCAGCAAGCTAGGGAGAGAGCCCTCACCAGAAACCAAGCCCTGCCAGAACCTTGATCATGAACTTTCCAGCCTCCAGAACTGTGAGAAAATAAATTTCTGTTGCTTAGGCCACACAGTCTGCAGTATTTTGTTGCGGCAGCCTGAAGGGACAAATATAGTCACCTTGGGAAATATTCCTAACTTCTAGTAGCCTCAGTTTCCTCATCCAGGAGAGTAGGAACAAGAATACCATTTATAGCATCATTTTGAGTATTAAATGGAATAATACTCTATAATCAATGGATTCAAAGCACTTAGCACAATGCTTAGCCCTTAACAACCATTCAATAAATAAAAAGTACAATGATAACAACTGTGCCACTGGGGCAGAAATTCAGAGAAAGACCAATGGAACCGAGTAGACAACACAAAAGCATACTTCAGCATTTATATAAGCTCCAGGAGAGAGGAGAGGGACTGTATTTTTATTCACCATTGTTTCATTCCCCCCCATGCAGCACGAGTATGGCACATAGTAGATGCTTTAAAATATTTGTTGACTGCCTGAATTAGAATTTAATATTATACATGCTAGAGGAAGACTCATAAATCATTGGTGACAGAAAAGACTGTTCTTTGAATGATGCAGGGAAAATTGCTGATTTGGAATAAAATAGATTTTATAATTAAATTTTGTAAAGGGGATTTCAAACCATGACCCACAGTAAGAAATATGTGAGACATCTCAGCCCAGTAAATACACTCAAATATAAATTCATAATTAAAGCAAAAGATCATAAAACAGTATTTATCCTTATTATGTCAGATGGACTCTGATCTAATCTATTCTACTCCATTCCACGCCTATCTTATCCTATTAGAAAGAAAATTCTTGTCCCTACCCAGTAGACTGATCTCACGATACTAATGGTAGCTATCAGCAGTTTGAAAAGTACTACCTTATAAAATTAATTTCCAATTTGAAAAAGAAAAAGAAATTATAGACAAATAATACGAAGTCTTGAAGTAAGAAAGGACTTGAGATTAAAAAACAATGGGAAAAAGCTCACAGAGGCAAATGTCAACAGGTTTGACTATTTAAATATTTATTTATTTATTTGGCTGTGTCGGGTCTCAGTTGTGGCACGTGGGATCTTTCGTTGCGACGTGTGAGCTCTCCATTGGGCGCTTGGGCTTCTCTCTAGTTGTGGTGCATGGGCTCCAGAGTGCATGGACTTAGTTGCCCCATGGCATGTGGGATCTTAGTTCCCCAACCAGGAATCGAACCTGGGTCCCCTGCATTGGAAGGTGGATTCTAAACACTGGACCACCAGGGAAGTCCCGGCTTGACTATTTAAGCCTTTGAAACGTCTGTTGGAGGGGTTGCATGTGGAAGAGGCAGCCGTGACTGAAACAGGACATGGCCATGACGCGAGAGGAAGAGGCCATTCATCCCTGACACTTCTTTCTTCCTCACACTCACCTAAGCATTGTGCTAAGAACTGAGGATGCGGCCTTCATCTGTGCCCTTTTCTCCTCCTACAGCCCCAGCTCAGTCCAACCACCACCATCTCGCACCTGCACTGCCACCACCACCTCCTAACTGGTCTCCCCACTTCTACTCTGCACCCCACCATCCTATCTCCTCACAGCAGCGAGAGTGAGATATTTAAAGTATAAATTAAATCACTCCCTTCTTAACACTCTTCACGTATGTACAATCCAAACTCTTGGATGTGGCCTCAAAGCTCGATGGAGCCTGGCCCCTGCCCACCTCCACCGCATCCTCAGATGCTCCCCATCCTCCTTTTTCCCCTGGCCTTCTCTCAGTTCCGTCTGAACACAACACTCTTCCCTCAACTCTCTGCTCCCCTGGCTTCTTCTCATCCCTCATAACTCAGCCTCAGTTACCTTCACACAAACCAAAGCAGGCCCCCCCTCAGCGATTTTTTCCCCAAATGTGTAAGTATTTGCTATTTGTTTGCTCCTTTCTTTATTGTCCAACTCCCCTTATAGTGTAAGTTCCTTGAGGGCACAGACCACTCAGTCTTCTTGACTGCATCATCCTCGACACCCAGCACAGGGTCTGGCCTATAGTAAGTGCTCAATAAATATTCACTGAATGGAGTACATGCTAAGACCAGAGCAAGAGGGGCTCCAACTTTGGGCCTGTGCTTTAGAGGGCCCTGCTCTGGCCCTCCCATAGTCCTGCCCTTCCCTATAGGGAGGAGAGAAAATGTGCCCACTTGGTGGTTTCTCCCCACAAATACATATAATACCTGGGATCCTAGAATTCCTTTCCCAACTCCCCTCAGCCCTCTTCCAGGGCCTGCGTGGTCCTCTTTCCTGGGCCCATCATCCCAAGGACAGGTTGGGTTGCTTATGTGTGCATCCCTAGGCCTGAAAGGTGGCCAAAAGTGACTGAAATTTCGGTGTGTAGTGGAACTTGGAGGTGTTGGTTGAGGTAGCCACAGGCATGCCCCCAAGGCCCTGTGTGGGATGGGCTGGAGGTGTAGGGTTAAAAGAGGGAGATGCCAGCTCTGCCTGCACCCCGACATTCTGGAGAGAAACTCTAAGGAGTCCAGGAATTCTAAATTAGAGCTAGGCCTTCCTGGTTGTTCTGAAGATATATTTGTCTAGGTAGGAGGATAGACTATATATATATATATTTTTTTAATTTATTTTATTGAAGTACAGTTGATTTACAATGCTGTATTTATTACTGCTGTACAGCAAAGTGATTCAGTTATACATATATATTCTTTTTTCATATGGTTTATCACAGGATAATGAATATAGTTCCCTGTGCTATACAGTAGGACCTTGTTGTTTATCCATTCTATATATAATAGTTTGCATCTACTAATCCCAAACTCTCAATCCATCCCTCCCCTACCCCCCTACCCCTTGACAATCACAAGTCTGTTCTCTATGCCTGTGAGTCTGTTTCTGTTGTGTAGATAGGTTCATTTGTGTCATATTTTAGATTCTACATATAAGTGATATCATATGGTACTTGTCTTTCTCTTTCTGACTTCCTTCACTTCGTATGATAATCTCTAGGTCCAGAAAATAGACTATATTTTATCTAATAATATCTTAGCTGGACTTATAACTTTTATTTATTTATTTATTTTTCTTTTAAATTATTCCTATGAGCATTTTATTTTTTTAAATTGAAGTATAGTTAATTTACAATGTTGTGTTAGTTTCAAGTGTACAGCAAAGTGATTCAGTTTTATATATATATATTCTTTTTCAGGTTCTTTTCCATTATAGGTTATTACAAGATAGAGTATAGTTCCCTGTGTTGACTTATAACTTTTAAATATTAGATATATGGTCTATGGGTGTCCATCTGCACTTTTGCCCTGGGCCTGGCTGGGTCAGGGACTGGCCTGGCTGAATGCATGGACAGCGACTTCCTAGGGCTGAGCTCTCCTTCCCATGGATAGGGAGTGGGGACACACACAGACTCTGAGAGGTGGAGCTCCCACGGAAACTTGACCCTAAAATCTCTGAAGCCTTGATAGGAAAGGTGGGGGGGAATGAAAATCTGTCATTTCAAAGCTGATGTTAGTCCATTTTCATTCTAGGGAAACCACTTAAGAGGACTTTTACGTATGCAAATGTAGAGCAAAGCTACTCTTCTGAAAAGGAGATGCCTGTGGCCCAATGGCCCAGGAGCATCACTTCTGGTCAAACAATGGCAGTAAGCCTTTGTTGTAGCCAGAAAGGCATCTCTTCAGATTCTGTTTCCAAAAAAAAAAAAAAAAAAAATTGTATAAAATATAATTTATACAGTAATATTAAATGAACGATCATCATGTGTCAGATACTGTGATAAGCACTTTACATGATTATCTCATTCAGTCTTCATAATACCCAATATTATCATCTTCATTCTATAAATAGGGAAGCTGAGGTTCATAGAAGTTGTACAATTAGCAAGCAGCAAAGCTGGGATTTGAACCTTCATCTGACTCTAGAGATGGCACCCCCTCTATCAACCTCTGGAATCATTAATGATCCTCTAATGTGGAATACCCAGACTAGAAGGGCATCCTCAAGACTGACTCAGACTGGAGCAGAACAGGAGAACCCGTCACTTTGTGTGAAGTGTGTGCCAATCAGAGTCATCTTTTCAGTTCTGACTGATGGCAGTCAGAACTACCATCAGTTCTGGCTTCTGAACTGCTTCTTGACCAAAGAGGGAGAGGGAGAGGGAGGAACCACTTTACAACAAGGGCACAAAGATATAGCAGGCAGGAAGGAGCCAAGGCCCTTTCTCCCTCCAGGCCAGGCCAGGAAGAGTTGAGCCCCACCCAGGTGATCAAGCCACGTTCCGAAGGGTGATGTTGAGAACGGCCTCAAGGTGATGCTGAGATAGCTAGAGTGTCTCACAGAAGCTTAGGGCCCACTAGACAGGGGCCAGTGGCCAGAGTGAATTGCTGGGTTGAGCCACTTTGCAGAGCCAGAGGAAATCTGAAAACAGCTCCCACTAGCAGCCTGGAGCCACATCCTGGACAGGGCTGCCCCCTTGATGCAGACTGGGGGCTGGATACTGTATTGGAGACCTGTGGGTCCAACATGGAAGGATGTCCTTGTCCTTGGCTGTGGAGGCCTGTAGGACTCAAGAGAACTTTTGCTTGTAGATTTATCTCTTTTTAATTTAAACTTTTCAAACCACATGGTTAGCAGAGTGCAAATGCTGCCTGCCTCCTATCCAATCCCCCTGCACTTTCTGGGAATCCAGGTGAGGGTTTGAGCAAAGAAAGTGTAAGAACTCTATCCTCTCCCACCCCTCCTCCAAGAAAGGAACCCTGCCTATTTGCTGCAGCTCAGTGGTTACACTTTTATCGATGCTTCTTAACATTATATTGTAAGCTGTTTGTTCATATTTAGCTTGTGGTTGACCTAAACAGCCAGATCTTTTTCATACAAACTGCTGTCAGGCCAGTTTTTCCCAGCCTATGCTTCTAGTGTTTGTGCAACTGATCAAAAAAAAAGAAAGCAGGGCATCCCTGGTGGCGCAAGTGGTTGAGAGTCCGCCTGCCGATGCAGGGGATACGGGTTCGTGCCCTGGTCTGGGAGGATCCCATATGCCGCGGAGCGGCTGGGCCCGTGAGCCATGGCCGCTGAGCCTGCGCGTCCGGAGCCTGCGCGTCCGGAGCCTGTGCTCCGCAACGGGGGAGGCCACAACAGTGAGAGGCCCGCATACCGCAAAAAAAAAAAAAAAAAAAAAAAAAAAAAAAAAAGAAAGCAAAATGTAAATGCAGGACATTTCACTTTTAATTTTGTTTGAATCTGGTCTGCTGAAATAACGTAAATATTTTATTCTGTCACCTTTTATAGTAATCCCTTGGCAGCTTTGTATCATCTGCAAAACTGATGAGCACTAATTACTTTGTAGTTAATGAAAATTAACTACAAAAAATTCATTAGTAATTAATGAAAATGCAAAATCGGACAAAACAGAGTCTTATGGCATAGCATGACAATGGGGGTTCTCAAAGTGTGGTCTGCGAACCCTGAGACCCTTTCAGAGGGTCTATGAGATCAAAACTATTTTCATAAAAATGCTAAAATGTCTTTATCCCTCTCATTCTATTGTGAACAGACTGTGGAATTTTTCAGAGGCTGCATGACATATGATACTGCAATAGACTATGCAGAAGTAGTTATGAGAATTCAGCTGTTCTCTATGAGTCAGACATTACAGAGGTTTGCAAAACTGTAGAACGAAACCACTCTTTTCTCACTATTTTTTTCCTTTTTGGAAGATATAGTCATTTTTAATAAAATGGTTATATAATATAAAATAGAGAAACAACAAGAACCTATAGGGAATTATATTCAATATTTTGTAATAACCTATAATGGAAAAGAATCTGAAAAAGAATAAATATATACATATATATCACTGCATCACTTTACTGTACACTTGAAACTAACACAACATTGTGTTAACTATACTTCAATAAAAAAAATAAAAATCTAAAAATTTTTTAAAAAACTTTACATAGCATACAACAGGTTTATTTTATTTTAAAAGCAGTTAAAACATTTAACATGTTTTATTAATTTTAATTTCCAATACAATAATATTGTATTAACAGATATAATCCACATAAACAAAAGTTCTGAGGGTCCTCAATAATTTTTTTAAACTAATTAATTAATTTATTTATTTTTGGCTGTGTTGGGTCTTTGTTGCTGTGCCCGGGCTTTCTCTAGGTGCAATGAGTGGGGGCTACTCTTCATTGCGGTGCACCGGCTTCTCACTGCAGTGGTTTCTCTTGTTGTGGAGCATAGGCTCTAGGCGCACCGGCTTCAGTAGTTGTGGTGCACGGGCTCAGTAGTTGTGGCTCGCAGGGTCTGGAGCACAGGCTCAGTTGTGGCACATGGGCTTCATTGCTCCGCGGCATGTGGGATCTTCCCCGGCCAGGGGTCGAACCAGTGTTCCCTGCATTGGCAGGCAGATTCTTAACCACTGTGCCACCAGGGAAGCTCCCCCCACCACCCCCAATAATTTTAACTGTAAAGATCCTGAGACTACAAAGTTCAAAACCACAATGGTAGAGATATTCCTCTAGGCTGATAGCTAGCCCTTACTCTATGAGTTGTCACAATAATGTGAAGATTCTCAGAATTTCTCTAGCACTTTTCTTCTAAGACAGAGGCAGTATAGTCAGGCAGGCACTGGAGATTAAAGAGACTGGAGCTCTAATACTGGCTCTGTCACTAACCAGCTGTATGATCCTGGGTAAAACCCTTCACTTCTCTGGAGAACAGTTTCCACATCTGTAAAATTAGGAGCTGTATGAGATTGACCTCTAGGGTCAATTTTTAAAAACTTAAAGCACTTTTACCAACCTCTTTGTGGGACGGAGGAAGGGGCAGGTAGGTATTTGTTCTTCATTTTACAACAAATACTACAACAGGGAAGTTAAAGTCCAAAGACGTTAAAGAGAAAGACATGTCCTAAGCTGGTATCAGATTCAGGATTGAAGCCAGGGTCCTTGTCTTCTGGGCTAAGACTTGATCCACTCAATTGGTAGTATTAAGAATAATAGTATTTGCATGTATATAGCATTAAAAAATAAATTCATATTTTGAAACAACTCCAAATTTCAAAAAGTTGGACAGAGGGAAAGAAGAACTTTATAATTTTCATGACTGTGGGAGCCAGCCTCCATCGTGGCCCCCAATAATCCTTACCTCTTGGTATTTGTGGCCTTGGGTAGTCTCCACCCATATTCAATAGTGCTGACCTGTGTGACCCACAGGATATTGGTCAGTAAGTTGAAGTATAGGGTGTGACTTTGAGACTATGTCATAAAAGACAATGCAGCTTCCACCTTGCTCTTTCTTAGATTGCTCTAGGGAAAGCTCACCACAATGTTTTGGGGACACGTGTGTCCCTGTGGAGAGTCACATGTGATGAGGAACTGAGTCTTCCTGCCAACAAGCAGCACCAACTTACATTCATGTGGAATGCAAAGGAGGTTGGAGGTCTTTGCAGACTAGACTATGACAGAGGTTGGAGAGTTGGTAGAGCCCTTGGGTAGAGCAGTGAAGGTGTACTGCTGGCCCTGCCAACTAAAAGAAAACTGCATCGGGTGATCTCTTCTAAAAGGTATAGAGTAAAAAGCACTAGCCAAATCAATAGCAAACCAAGTGCCATGGGATATATTGATTTGCTTTAGCAAAGAAATCATACCTGGAACAGCAGATGTGATTGAGTCACAAAGTTTGGATCATCCATTGTCATTCTCCAAGTTCCATCGGTCTTCGGACAGACAAATAGAAGATTTAAGTGGGGGATATGGTAGGAATAACTACCTCTGTATCTTTCAAGACCATGCTGGTGGTGCTAATCTCTTCAATCCTTCCAGAAGTGCGATACGTTTTTGGTTTCCTATTTCAGTAAGTAGACACAGTTCTAGTGACTGCCATGTGGCCTTTTCTATAATGAGAGCCTTTCCTCCCTGGGTCAGGGAAATGTCTAACAGTTGCTGAATATATCTACCCAGACACCTATCTAAGCTGCAATATATATCTATCTAGGTATTCTGGGACTGAGGAAATAATAATGGGATGGGTTCTGGGAACCACTGGGCTTGCCGTGAGATAGAGCCAAGCCAAAACTCCAAAGATCATCTGACTTCCCTAAGCCCCTACTTTGACAGTGGACCACGGTGACATTTTGAGTCTCCAGGGATTAGCATCAGTTCAGAGCCAATATTCCATAATCCCCTAAAAATCTGCTTATCTCCTCTTCCTAATGCACAGTCGCCCTGGTAAATGGCTGCAGGTCCCTTCAGGGGAAAGGGTTGGCAGAAGATTTACAGTATGACTTTTTGGCAATAGAGCAGGTTCCTTCCTCAAGTGGTCCCAGTCTTCCTTTCATTCCAGCGAGTCAGGGTTTATGAACCAGCTCCAATTTAAGAACTGGTTGAAGGGCTCTTGCTCTGTTGTCAGAAGTCAGACTTCTGTTCACTACAACTAGAGCTTTCCCACTCATACAAACCAAGTAAGACTTCAGTAGGCTGCCTGTCCATTTCTGTCCCAGGGACACTCTGATCAGTTAGCTGGTGCCAAAGCTCTGTAATCCAAACCACTATGATGCCTGCTTTGGCTCTGCTGCCCATTAAAGTAACTACACTAACTTGTCTTGGTTACTAAATGCCTCCACTTTGCTCCTGACACCCTGATATACCATTATTTCCATTGCATTAATTCAGGGAGCCCATTTTGATAACTGCATTTCCACCACCATGCCCTGCCTTTAGAGAATAGCCACTATAGAGCTCTTCAACGATGCTGGTGTTCTTCTCACCAATGCATGTCTCAAAATCCTGGTGAACGAAGTATCCTCTGGATCCTACCAAGGAATAGTGTTCATTGGTTTTACATTTTAAATCTACTCTAGTATTCTGAATGCCTTCCTCTTCTGTACTAGAAGTTCTGACATCTCAGCTTCATTCAGTGCAAGCCCTTTTTGGGTTTAATCAAACTGTTAGAGCCATTCCCAGCCAACATGAGCAAATACATTAAATCCAGAACCTCTGCTTAGTGCACCCATGTTAACACATTCAGCCTAGTCCACAATTATATTCCTTCCATCCTGATCCAACACCTTTAGGATCCATCCTCATTCATATTCTCTGGGTTTCCGTCAACATACATTGGCATTGGAGGGGGTCCTGATGAAAGGTAGAGAGTATTGTTTGTACTATTGTTAAAACTTTCAGTAAGGGTGAAATTATGTCAAAACAAAAAAGCAAAACAATATATAAACTGACAAACTTTCAATATACTTTTGATGTGTATGGTGCTTCCTCATGGGTCACACTAATGCCTGCTATCACTTGAATCAGGTCACAGATCTAATAGAGGTGGGTGGGGTTAGGTTCCTAGGAGGATGAGCAGTCCCCTGCGAGGCAAATACTTCAGGGGAGGTCATTACAGGTTCTTCAGGTAAGGGAAGAGTAACTTCATTTTTATTGCTGAAGGAGGATCAGCAGAATTTAGAGTTTAAAGACTTCAGTTTCATCAGAATCTGTCCATATGTCCCTATCCTAAGATTCAGGGTCTCACTCCTTCCCAATCAATGTCTTATGTTAACATGAGACCCTGCTTGGTTATGAATTCAATTTGTATTGAAATTCAGTTCCCTGCAAGTAAAAATTGAGGGTTTGGTTATCAGAAATCTTGACCCTGAGGCTACAAGAGATAAAAGTTTCTTCTAAGGCAGTCAGAGAAGTTTTTTGGTCCCTTTCCCAGATTTGGGGCTGGGAATTTAAAGGCCTAAGCTTATTATTTTCTTTCTCCAAACTCTCCAGCATACTTAGAAGCAACCAACAAAGCTCACTGTTTGTACTAAAATATTCTAGGGCTGTAGGGCTTCCCTGGTGGCGCAGTGGTTGAGAGTCCACCTGCCGATGCAGGGGACACGGGTTCGTGCCCCGGTCTGGGAGGATCCCACATGCTGCGGAGCGGCTGGGCCTGTGAACCATGGCCGCTGAGCCTGCGCGTCCAGAGCCTGTGCTCTGCAACAGGAGAGGCCACAACAGTGAGAGGCCCGCGTACCGAAAAAAAAAAAAAGAAGTAAAATGTTCTAGGCCTGCAAATATTTGGTTACTCAAAGGCCTGCCTTCCATAGGCATTTATCACAGTGAACATTATCTACAAGTGAGAATTTGACTGTTTTGCCATGGAATACCCATGGCCCCTTTACCACTGGCAATAATCATTAATGCATTTAAATTTAATCAGATCAGAAAACCAATTCCGGATTCCCTTCCTTAAGAGTCTACTTCCCTGAGACCACAGCCAGAACCAGTAAGCATATCAGTCAGGAGAGCTTAACCACTGTGAATTATGAGATAAGGAGTTTACTATGGAAATTAGAGTTTACACAGTTTTGGAAGGAGCTGGAGAAGTGAAGGGCCAACAGAGAAGTCAGAGGATCAGGAAAGGAGTCACCAATATGGGAAGCCAAGCATATCTAGCTGACATGGGACTGTGATGAGAAAGCTCGTGAAGCTGCCACCCCTGTGGGCCCACCAGCAAGTGTCTGGAGGTGGGCCCGGGGCCACTGTTGGTCAGCAGGGTCAACAATTGGGAAGCGTTTCTGGACACTAAGGAGAGCAAAGCAAGGACAAGCTTGAGGTCATTAACACTTCTGTTTCCAACAGTTACCACATCTAACCACAAGGACCTTCAGAGAATCATATTTGCTGCTTTATTTCTACTTTCCAAATCGCATGCACATTCCTGCATTTGACTAATTCTAACCTGAAACTATCCGGGGAACAGGATTCTGGCAAACATAGCTCCAGCTGAACCAAGTTCTCACAGTGCAGAACCACTATAGTAACGTGCAATGTGTGAGCCTGGACTGGATCCTGGACTGGAGAAAAACAACCCATAAAAGACATTTTGGGGATATTGGGATTTTTTTTTTAAAGAAGGCTGCTATTTTATAAATTTATTGTTTGTTTATTTATTTATTTATGGCTGCATTGGGTCTTCGTTGCTGCACGCAGGCTTTCTCCAGTTGTGGTGAGCAGGGGCTACTCTTCGTTGCGGTGCACAGCTTCTCATTGCGGTGAATTCTCTTGTTGCAGAGCACGGGCTCTAGGTGCTCGGGCTTCAGTAGTTGTAGCTTGCGGGCTCAGTAGTTGTGGCTCGCGGGCTCTAGAGTGCATGGGTTTCAGTAGTTGTGGCGCATGGGCTTAGTTCCTCTGCAGCATGTGGGATCTTCCTGGACGAGGGCTTGAACCCATGTCCCCTGCATTGGCAGGCAGATTCTTAACCACTGCGCCACCAGGGAAGCCCTAGGATGATTTTTATATGGAACAGCTATTAGATGATTAAAAGGGATTAATGGGGGGTTTTTTTGGCTGTGCCGCGCAGCTTGAGGGGATCTTAGTTCCCCAACCAGGAATTGAACCTGGGGCGGTGGCAGTGAATGCCCAGAATCCTAGCCACTAGGCCACCAGGGAACTCCCATAAAAGGGATTATTGTTAATTTTTGTGCTTGATCATGACACTGTGGTTGTGTAAGAGAATGTTATTCTTAGGAGTTAAGTGCTTAAATATTTAGGGGTGAAGTTTCCAATGTTCTAGCATTTATTTATTTTTATTACTTATTAAGTGAATATGGTGAAATAGAGGTGGTGGATCTGCAGATGTTTCAACTCTTCTGTGTATTTGAAATTTTTAAGAATAAAATAATAGGGAAAAGAGAAGACTGCTATGGTGATTACTTCCTCTAGAAGCCTTTCCTGCCCACCTCCCCCTTCTCCTCCAAGCTGGTTATGTTCATTCTTTTACTCTGCAACACCCCAGATGTAGCTCTGAGGCATTTATCGCACTGTATGTTAATTTCTTGTTTTCTCTTCTCTCTCCCCCTCTAAACTCTGAAGTCTTTAAAGGACACTAGTGTCTCTTGTCTCTAACTCTGTAACGCTTCTTCCTGTACCTGCCACAGAGTAGGTGCTCCATTAATCCTTGTTCAGTCAAGAACAGAAGAAAGTCTATTTTATACATATTAATACAATTAAAAAAAAAAAAGAAGAACAGAAGGAAGTCTAATTGAGGAATTTCCTTCAGGGATACCACCAAATCAGGGTTCAAGTGAATCTAAGGAAAGCAAAGTTTTGAGTTTTAAAAATTTTTTGTTTCACATTACGAAAGTAGTACATGCAAATAAAAATAATAGAGAATTAAAGTGAAAATGAAATTATTGTTTTATTCCTGCCAGATACATATACTCCAACCCGGGAGTCAAGAGTTTAGAATGTATCCTTCCAGAACTATTTCTATGCAATTATAAACACACACACACACACACACACACACACACAGAACAAAACAAATGTTTGGTGACTTACTTTTTTCTTTTCTTTTTTAAAAAATTAATTAATTAATTTTTATTTTTGGCTGCGTTGGGTCTTCGTTGCTGCACGCAGGCTTTCTCTAGTTGCGGCAAGCCGGGGCTACTGTTCGTTGCAGTGCGTGGGCTTCTCATTGTGGTGGCTTCTCTTGTTGCGGAGCACGGGCTCTAGGCGCACGGGCTTCAGTAGTTGTGACACGCGGGCCGAACCGTGTCCCCTGCATTGGCCGGCGGATTCTCAACCACTGCGCCACCAGGGAAGTCCCTACTTTTTTCTTTTAACCTAATAATCCACATCAGTGTATAATAGATCTACATCATTCTTTACACAGGCTACAAGTAATTTATTGTATGTATGTGCATTTATTTATGTAACAACAACATTTGGATGAGCATGTAGATAGAGGAACAGTTTCTACAGGAAACCAGTGGCCTAGACAAAAAGGGATTTGGTAACTCCAATAATCAAAGGAGTAAGAATAGCTCAGCCTTAGACTATGGGTATAAAGTCGGGGTAAACTGGCAAGGAAGGGATTTTACCAAAGCCTCAGCTTACAGAAAAACTTGGCCTTTTCAAGGAATGAAATAGAGAGTATAGAAGAGAATGATCCAAGAGTGGAATTGAATTGAGCCAGCTGACAAATGTGAGACCATGTAAGCACCTAATCTGCAGACACTGACACCTTCCCACGAAATGAATGAAATTAACGCAAGCTGGAGGACTGTGAAGCAGCCAATTGCAGACTGCAAATAGCCACCAGGGAACAAGTGAAAGTGGCAAGTGTGTTGGGCCTGGTTCATCTTGGAGGAGAAAGTCCCACAGGTTTCCCATTGACAACAGAAAGTTACCCAAACAAGTGCTGATGAAATCCTGCCAGAAGGCTGTTTGGGGGCCATCTGATCTCATCAACGGGGACCCCCACTGCTTTCGCTTTCCCTACTCATTCCTCATGCACAAAAACAAGCTTGTTTTGTCCTGTAGCTCT
Organism: Mesoplodon densirostris; assembly: GCF_025265405.1. Lineage (NCBI taxonomy): Eukaryota > Metazoa > Chordata > Mammalia > Artiodactyla > Ziphiidae > Mesoplodon > Mesoplodon densirostris. The sequence continues at coordinate 111,927,671 of NC_082667.1, read as the reverse complement.
CCCTCCTTTTTGAGCATCCTCACCCTCCCTAATTAACCAATCTTTTTTTCCCTCTAAATTTCTTTTTATATTAATTAATTAATTAATTAATTTGGTTGCGCCGGGTCTTCATTGCAGCAGGCGGGCTCCTTAGTTGTGGCTCATGGGCTCCTTGGGCGCGGCATGCAAACTCTTAGTTGGGGCATGTGTGTGGGATTTAGTTCCCTGACCAGAGATCGAACCCAGGCCCCCTGCACTGGGAGCGCCGAGTCTTAACCACTGCACCACCAGGGAAGTCCCTCTCCCTAAATTTCTAATGCCCACCTTGTGTTCCACTCAGACTATTACTGTGTCAACAGAAAGATGCTAGACTGGACTGAGACTGTTAAAAACATGGTGTTTACCTATTCCAAAGCATAGTATGAACACATCCAGGTCAATTTACCTTCACTGCCATGTCATAAGTGTGTGTTGGGGGTTCTGGCTGCTGCTGACGGCAAGTATTCCTGCAAATAAAAAAATGTTGATAAGTTTAGATGCATAACTTACTTTATACAAATCCAACGAGCGGTGATCCAAGAAATAACAAGTTTTGGAGGCAAAGTAAGTCCTTAAATTGGCAATTTCGTACTGGGATTCTGTGTAGTGCCAGGAAAACTGAATGTTCCACTATTCAAACACATATTACTCAATAGTGTTCGAGGTTGGTGTTTCTTTAGTGTTTGAATATTCACTGAGAATTACAGTCATTTGTATATACTTCAACAGAAGAAATGCAAAGAGAAGGGATGTGAATGTTGTAGAATGCACTGACATGAAATCAGAAACTGATCTAAGGGACTTCCCTGGTGGCGCAGTGGTTAAGAATCCGCCTGCCAATGCAGGGGACATGGGTTCGATCCCTTGTCTGGGAAGATCCCATGTGCCGCGTAGCAACTAAGCCCATGAGCCACAACTACTGAGCCTGCGCACCACAACTACTGAAGCCCGTCTGCCTAGAGCCCATGCTCCGCAACAAGAGAAACCACTGCAATGAGAAGCCCGCACACCGCAACAGAGTGGTCCCCACTCACCACAACTAAAGAAAGCCCACGTGCAACAGCAAAGACCCGACACAGCCAAAAATAAATAAATAAAAATAAATAAATTTATTTTTTAAAAAAGGAAACTGATCTAAAATCTGGATTTGCAAAAGTAATACCAATTTCAACAGTAAAACCAAAATCAGGGCAGGCAGACAAAATATTTTCATTGTTAAAGAGGAAATGAACTTGTATGAACCAACATGTACTCTAATGCCTAACTTAAAGGTGCTTTTAGATATTTTTTTAGCAATTCGACTGACATTAATGCAAATGAAAGAACTTTCTTTTATATCTAGAATATTTGTCATGAAACAAAGATTAGACTACTAGACAGGCAATTAATTCTTTGTTTAAAATTTTCACTTTAAGAATGCTGACTTTTATTTTTTTTATTTTATTGAAGTATAGTTGATTTACAATGTTGTGTTAATTTCCGCTGTACAGCAAAGTGATTCAGTTATACATATATATATCATTTTTCATTATGGTTTATCACAGGATATTGAATATAGTTCTCTGCACTATACAGTAAGTAGGACCTTGTTGCTTATCCATTCTATATATAATAGTTTGCATCTGCTAACCCCATACTCCCCATCCTTCCTTCTCCCACCCCCTTCCCACTTGACAACCACAAGTCTGTTCTCTACGTCTGTGAGTCTGTTTCTATTTCATAAATATGTTCATTTGTGTCGTATTTTAGATTCCTCATATAAGTGACATCATATGGTATTTGTCTTTCTCTTTCTGACTTACTTCACTTAGTCCATCCATGGACTAAGTCCATCTCTAGGTACATCCATGTTGCTGTAAATGGCATTATTTCATTCTTTTTTTGTTTGTTTTTATAAATTTATTTATTTTTTATTTATTTATTTTTGGATGTGTTGGGTCTTTGTTGCTGCATGTGGGCTTTCTCTAGTTGCAGCAAGTGGGGGCTACTCTTCGTTTTGGTGCACAGGTTTCTCACTGCACTGACTTCTCTTGTTGCAGAGCACAGGCTCTAGTGGGCAGCCTCAGTAGTTGTGGCACATGGGCTTTGTTGCTCCACGGCATGTGGGATCTTCCCAGACCAAGGATTGAACCCGTGTCCCCTGCATTGGCAGGCGGATTCTTAACCACTGCACCACCACGGAAGTCCCTATTTTGTTCTTTTTTATAGCTGAGTACTATTCCATTGTATGCATATACCCCATCTTCTTTATCCATTCCTCTGTTGATGGACCTTTAGGTTGTTTCCATGTCTTGGCTATCATAAATAGTGCTCCTATGAACATAGGGTTGCATGGGGTTTTTTTGTTTGTTTTCTGAATTTTATTTTATTTATTTTTTTATATAGTAGGTTCTTATTAGTTATCCATTTTAAACATATTAGTGTATACATGTCAATCCCAATTGCCCAATTCATCACACCACCAACCCCCGCCACTTTTCCCCCTTGGTGTCCATACGTTTGTTCTCGACATCTGTGTCTCTATCTCTGCCCTGCAAACTGGTTCATCTGTACCATTTAGGGTTGCATGTATATTTTTGAATTATAGTTTTGTCTGGGTATATGCCTAGGATGGGACTCCTGGATCATATGGTAACTCTATTTTTAGTTTTTTGAGAAACCTCCATACTGTTTTCCACAGTGACTGCAACAATTTACATTCCCACCAACAGTGTAAGAGGGTTCCCTTTTCTCCACATCCTTTCCAGCAAGAATGCTGGCTTTTATTTATTTTTAAGGCTGGAGACCAAACCCAGAGGATTTATTTATTTATTTATTTATTTATTTATTTATTTATTTTTGGCTGCACTGGGTCTTCGTTGCTGCACACAGGCTTTCTCTGGTTGCAGTGATCGGGGGCTACTCTTCGTTGTGGTGCACGGGCTTCTCATTGAGGTGGCTTCTCTTGTTGCGGAGCAGAGGCTCTAGGTGCGCAGGTTTCTGTGGTTGTGGCATGTGGGCTTTGGTAGTTGTGGCTCGTGGGCTCTAGAGCGCAGGCTTAGTAGTTGTGGCGCACGGGCTTAGTTGCTCCGTGGCATGTGGGATCTTCCCGGACCAGGGCTCGAACCCGTGTCCTCTGCATTGGCAGGTGGATTCTTAACCACTGCACCATCAGGGGAGCCCCCATGCTGACTTTTTTTTTAAACAAATTTATTTGTTTTATTTATTTATTTTTGGCTGCATTGTGTCTTTGTTGCTGTGTGCGGGCTTTCTCTAGTTGCGGCAAGCAGGGCCTGTTCTTTGTTGCGGTGCACAGGCTTCTCACTGCAGTGGCTTCTCTTGTGGAGCACGGGCTCTAGGTGCACGGTCTTCGGTGGTTGTGGCACGCAGGCTCAGTAGTGTGGCACATGGGCTTATTTGCTCCGCGGCATGTGGGATCTTCCCGGACCAGGGCTCGAACCTGTGTCCCCTGCATTGGCAGGCAGATTCTCAACCGCTGTGCCACCAGCTGTGCCATGCTGACTTTTAAATGCTAAATATTGGTAGCATTATCTCTCAATTTTTAAAATAGTTTTTGTTTGGCGTTAATTTGTGTTAACTTTTTAGATGTCCTTTAGTGTATTCCATCATCAAATGTTGTATCAGGCAGAGACCATGTTTATATGTTATTGAAATTAATCTTGTCACAATATGTTGGTTTATAATAATAATAAGTGTACATTTATTATTACATTGCTTTTTTATAGCAAGCCTCTGAAATTTTTAGTATAACCTTATCACAGAAAACTGATTCGCTGTTTATAATTATGATCACTCATTATTACTTAAAACGTAAATAAAGTGTTATGAAAAATACAGAATAATTTATAACATCAAGGATTCCTGGTGATTTCTAGTTATTATTCCTGAATCCAGAAGATTGTAAGTTGATAATTTTTGAAGCTGATCGTAGGCACATGAGAAGGTTCATAATACTATCATATCTGTTTTCATATATGCTTAAATTTTTTGTGATAAAAAGTGAAACAAAACTGGATCATGCTACATTCCTGCCTAAACTTCAATGGCTTTCCAGTGCCCGTAAGATCAAAGCCAACTGCTTTGAAACCTTGCATAATTTGGACCCTTTCAGCTCTCCAGCCCCAACTCATCTCACTCTCCCACTACCTTCCAGCAACACTAGCCTTCTTTCAGTTCCTCAGACTCACCACTCAAGATCTTTGCCTGTGCTGTTCATTCTGCTTAGAACACTCTTACTGTCCGTATTTCCCTGGTTAACTCCTACTCATCTTTAAATATGAGTTCCTCTTGGAGGCTTTGCTTGGACCAATCTCCCCCACCTCCCACCACCAAATCTAAACGAGGTATCCCTGTGATAATCTCACACAATTTCTTCATAGCACTCAACACACTTTGTAGTTATATATTTATTCATTACTTATTGTTTTAATGACAATATCCCTCATCACATAGTAAGCACAGAGAGTGTGTCTGTTTTTCTCACCCCTGTTTTGCCTGCACCTAGCACAATGCTTGGTACAAAATAGGCCCACAGTAAATATGAGTTTAAACAATCCCAACTGTGCAACATAACAATTATAAAATAAAGCAAAATTGTTCTTAACGAATATAAGACAGCTCTCAGTGTTCACCAAGTTTTTTGCATTGCTCACAAACGTATTCTAGAATCTCACCCAAGATCAACATTCAGCTTGCTATTTGTTGATTCTGGAGTCTACCTTTCTTCCTAACAGCTTTAATTAAATCTAAAACTGATCCTCCAAGGTTGGCAATGAAAGGAAAATAAGAATAGGAGACCTAAGAAACATAGCAACCAATTGCAATTCTATTTGCCTAGAATTTGAAGTCTGACTCTTGTCCCAAGATTTAGTTTTTGGTGCAAAAAAAGATGACTTAGAGCCTATAGATCTATAGATCACTATAGATCCTACAGACTTTAAAAAGACAGCAATGGAGTTATGAAAAACTTTACCCCAATAAAAATTTGACAACTTAGATAAGTTGAATAAATTACTTGAAAGAGACAAATTATAACAACCGACTCAAGAAGAAATAAAATACCTGAATTGTCCTATATCAATCAAATAATTGAATTTGGAATGAAAAATCTTCCCCTAGGCCCAGATGGCTTCCTTGTTAACAAAATATTAGCAAATTGAATTCAGCAATAGGTAAAAAGGATAATACAACATTCCCAAGCGGATTTATCCTAGGAACCCAAGATTGGTTTGAAATCAATTAACATAACTTACCATGTTAATAGAACAATGGAGAAAAGCCATATGATTACCTCAATAGATGCAGACAAAGCATTTGAACAAATTCAAAACCAATTTGTAACAACAATCACACAACACTCAGCAAGTTTTTTTTGTCCAAGATTCACTTTGTGTGTAGCCTAACTTCCTAAATTAAGCATCCCCCTCTACGGCCAATCCTGAGGGAGTCAACACTCAACCTTGAACAAATATTTGTGAGACAGGAGAGAAGCGGGTAGGGTACAACTTTTAAAAGAAAGACATAGCCATTAAGGATACAATATAAACTGGTTAGAACCAACTAGGCCCAAGATGACAGAAGATTCGACTTCCAGTAGACCTTGAGCTTCATTATACATATGCTCATTGTAATATATTAGCATATGCTAAATGACATAACCCCAGGTGCTATGACAGTTCCAAGGTCGACCATAAAAGGCCAAAAAGTGGACAGTGGCCCAATTCCTGGAAATCCCTGCCCTTTCCCCAAATAGTTGAAATTATCATCCCACTTTTTAGCCTATGAAATTACCCAGCCCATTAAAACTAACCACTCTGGCACCCCGAGGCCTCTCGCCTTCTGAGTTGGCTGACACTCGGTGTATGGAGTGTGTATCCCTGAATAAACTTGCTTTCACTTTACTATGGCTTGCTCTTAAATTCTTTCCTGTGTGAAGCCAAAGACCCTCACTTGGTGGCCTGTCCCAGGGACTCACCCGAGACCTGGGACATGACCATCTTCTTGTGCCCCATTCTTCTGCAACATTCGAGTGCCTATAACAGGTTACACAATGTTCTAGGAGCTGAGGATACAGCCGTGAACCAGCCGATGAAGTCTCTGCCTTATAGAGTTTGGAAATAGCTTTGATTTTATTAAGGGTTCTGGGAGAATTCCTTTCACTTTCATCCTACCCATGCCACTTCTGAAAAATCTGTATGTGTGCCTGTCTTCTCTTCCCTTCCCCAATTCTCCATAATTTCTCTCAGATTATGGGGTAAATAGTGACTACACCTACAAGTTCTTTCAGTGCCCTAGGAGGTAATTTATTTGGGCTCTGGAGTCTTTTTTTTTTTTTTTTTTTTTTGTAGCAAATAAGTCTAAGTATATTTATTTATTGATTTTTAAATTGAGGTATAGTTGCTTTACAATGTTGTGCTAGTTTCTGCTGTACAGTGAAGTGAATCAGCTATATGTGTACATATATCCTCTCTTTTTCAGATTTCCCTCCCATGTAGGTCACCACAGAGCATTGAGTAGAGTTCCCTGCTACACAGCAGGTTTTCATCAGTTATCTTTTTTATACATAGTAGTGTATATATGTCAATCCCAATCTCCCAATTCATCCCACCCCCACTTTTCCCCCTTGGTGTCCATATGTTTGTTCTCTACGTCTGTGTTTCTATTTCTGCTTTGCAGATAGGTTCACCTGTACTATTTCTCTAGATTCCACATATATGCATTAATATACACAGAGGCTCACTTATTATCTTTCCCACATCTTGGACTTCAATTCACATTTAACTCCATTCTCCTTAGTGGAGCACTAAATAGGAGAGGCATGGTTTTCTGTCTGTCACTTGCAAATCTGGAGCTTTATGCCCGAGCAATAGTTAATAATTATCTTCTTCTTCTAAACACTTTTTTAAAAAACAGTTTTATTGAAATATGCTTCATATACAGTTTAAGGTGTTTTTCTATTTAAAGTATATAACTCATCGCTTTTCAGTATATTCACAGGTTTGTGCAACCATCATGGCTATCTAATTTTAGAACATTTTCACCCCCCCTTAAAAAATTCTGTACCTGTTAGCAGTCAATCCTAAACACTTTTAAAGTAGCTTTATGACTGTCCTTAGCTGGTTTTCTCAAGCCTCAGTCTAGGGAGGGTCTTCCTCCTTGGTTTCAGTCTCCCTAGAACTGCTGCTGTAACTGGTGCACACATTCTCTCATATGTTATATTTGAGCTTGCCCTTCTTCTGTTTTCTTCTCTTAAGATCATAGTGGATGTTGTTTTCACAATATCCAGCCCACCTCACCCACTCCTGATCCAAGAACTTGGGAAAAGAATGGATGCACAGGGACTTCCCTGGCAGCCCAGTGGTTAAGACTCCATGCTTCCAATGCAGGGGGTGGGGTTCAATCCCTGGTTGGGGAACTAAGATCCCACATGCCATGCAGCATGGCAAAAAAAAAAAAAAAAAAAAGAATGGATGCACAGAATGAGAATTTACAAGAAGTTTTTAACAAAGAGTTAGAAAATATAAAGGACAACCAAATAGAGTTGAAGAATACAAAAGCTGAAATGAAAAATACACTAGAAGGAATCAATAATGGAATAAATGAGGCAGAAGAATGGATCAGTGTGCTGGAAGACAGAGTAGTGGAAATCACTGCTGCAGAACAGAATAAAGAAAACAGAATGAAAAGAAATGGGGACAACTTAAGAGACCTCTGGGACAACATCAAATGTGCTAATGTTCACATTATAGGAAGGAGAAGAGAGAGAGAATGGGCCTGAGAAAATATTTGAAGAGACAATAACTGAAAACTTCCCTAACATGGAAAAGGAAACAGTCACTCAAGTCAAGGAAGCTCAGAGTCTGATTCAGGATTAACCCAATGATGAATACACCAAGACACATAGTAACCAAACTAACAAAAATTAAAGATAAAGAGGAAAATTTAAAAGCAACAAGGGAAAATCAACAAATAACATACAAGGGAACTCCAATAAGACTATTAACTGATTTTTCAGCAGAAAGTCTGCAGGCCAGAAGGGAGTGGCATGATATATTTAAAGTGATGAAAGGGAAAGACCTACAACCAAGAATACTCTACCCAGCAAAGCTCTAGTTCAGATTTGACAGAGAAATCAAAAGCTTCACAGATAAGCAAAAGCTAAAAGAAGAACTCAGAACCACAAAGCCAGCTTTACAAGAAAAGCTAAAGGAACTTCTGGCAAAAAAGAAAAGGCCACAACTAGAAACAAGAAAATTACAAAATGGGAAAGCTCAGCAATAAAGGCAAACATACAGTTAAGGTAGGAAACCATCCACACACAAACTAGTAGGGAGGTTAAAAGACAAAAGAAATAAAATCATCTGTATCTGGAAAAAGCAGTTAAGGGATATACAAAACAATTAGATGTAAAATATGATATCAAAACCAATAATCATGAGAGGAGGAGAGTACAAATGCAGGACATTTAAAACGCATTTGAAATTAAGAGATCAGCAACTTAAAACAATCATGTATAAATATAGACTGCTATACCAAAACCTCATGGTAACCACAAACCAAAAATTTATAATAGATATACACACAAAAAAGAAAAAGGAATCCAACACAATACTAAAAATTGTCATCAAATCACAAGAGAACAGAAGAAGAAGGGAGAAAAAAAGACCTACAAAAACAAACCCAAAACAATTAACAAAATGGCAATAAGAACATACATATCAATAATTACCTTATGTGTAAACAGATTAAATGCTCCAACCAAAAGATATAAATTAGCTGAATGGATACAAAAACAAGACCTGTTTACAAGAGACCCACTTCAGATCTAGAGACACATACAGACTGAAAGTGAAGTGATGGAAAAAGTTATTCCATGCAAATGGAAATCAGAAGAAAGCTGGAGTAGCAATACTTATATCAGACAAAATAGACTTTAAAATAAAGACTGTTAGGGAATTTCTGGGTGGTCTAGTGGTTAGGACTCCGTGCTTCAACTGCAGGGGCCCATGTTCAATCCCTGGTCGGGGAGCTAAGATCCTGCAAGCTGCACAGCATGGCCAAAAAAGAAAAAAAATACTGTTACAAAGATAATGAATGACACTACATAATGATCAAGGGATCAATCCAAGAAGAAGATGTAACAATTGTAAATATATATGCACCCAACATAGGAGCACCTCAATATATAAGGCAAATGTTAGCAGACATAAAAGGAGAAATTGACAGTAACACAATAATAGTGGGAGACTTTAACACCCCATTTACATCAATGGACAAATTATCCAGACGTGAGCCATGGCCGCTGAGCTTGCGCGTCCAGAACCTGTGCTCCACAACGGGAGAGGCCACGACAGAGGCCCACGTACCGCCAAAAAAAAAAAAAAAAAAAAATGGGGAGAAGATCTAGACATTTCTTTAAAGAAGACATACAGATGGCCAACAGGCACATGAAAAGATGCTCCACATCTCTAATTATTAGAGAAATGCAAATCAAAACTACAGTGAAGTATCACCTCACAGCAGTCAGAATGGCCATCATCAAAAAGTCTACAAATAGGAGGGTTCCCTGGTGGCCTAGTGGTTAGGATTCCAGACTTTCGCTGCTGTGGCCTGGGTTCAATCCCTGGTTGGGGAATGGAGGTCCTGCAAGCTGAGAGGCACAGTCAAAAAAATAAACAACCACAACAACAAAAAAAAAGCAAAAAAAAAGAAATGCATTAAATCAGTCTCTATGCAAAAAAAAAATGCTGGAGTGATAAATGCCGGAGAGGGTGTGGAGAAAAAGGAGCCCTCCTATACTATTGGTGGGAATGTAAATTGGTGCAGCCACTATGAAGAACAGTATGGAGTTTCCTTAAAAAACTAAAAATAGGGCTTCCCTGGTGGTGCAGTGGTTGAGAGTCCACCTGCCGATGCAGGGGACACGGGTTCATGTCCCGGTCCAGGAAGATCCCACATGCCGCAGAGCGGCTGGGCCCGTGAGCCATGGCCACTGAGCCTGTGCATCCGGAGCCTGTACTCTGAAACGGAAGAGGCCACAACAGTGAGAGGCCTGCGTACCAGAAAAAAAAAAAAAAAAAACTAAACTAAAAATAGAGTTGCCATATGATCCAGGGATCCCACTCCTGGGCATATATCCAGAGAAAACTGTAATTCAAACAGATACATGCACCCCAATGTTCATAGCAGCCAAGACATGGGAGCAACCTAAATGTCCATCAACAGATGAATGGATAAAGAACATGTGGTATATACATACAATGGAATATTACTTGGCCATAAAAATGAACAAAATAATGCCATTTGCAGCAACATGGATGGAACTAGAGATTATTATGCTAAGTGAAGTAAGCCAGATAGAGAAAGACAAATATCATATGATATTGCTTATATGTGGAATGTGAAAACAAAAGATACAAATTAACTTATTTACAAAACAGAAATAAACCCACAGACATAGAAAACAAACTTATGGTTACTAAAGGGGAAGTGGGGGAGGGATAAATTAGGAGGATGGGATTAACATATACACGCTACTATATAAAAAATAGATAACCAGGGACTTCCCTGGTGGCGCAGTGGTTAAGAATCCACCTGCCAATGCAGGGGATGTGGGTTCGATCCCTGGTCTGGGAAGATCCCACATGCCACGGAGCAACTAAGCCCGTGTGCCACAACTACTGAGCCTGAGCTCTAGATCCTGCAAGCCACAACTACTGAGCCCATGTGCCATAACTACTGAAGCCTGTGTGCCTAGAGCCTGTGCTCTGCAACAAAGAGAAGCCACCGCAGTGAGAAGCTCGTGCACCGCCATGAAGAGTAGCCCTCGCTCGACACAACTAGAGGAAGCCTGCGCACTGCAACAGACCCAAAGCAACCAAAATTAAATAAATAAATAAATTAAAATAAAATAAAAAAATTAAAAAAAATTAGATAACCAACAAGGACCTACTGCATAGCATAGGGAACTATACTCAATATTTTGTAATAACCTATGATGCAAAAGAACCTGAAAAAGAATCTCTATCTCTATCGTCTATCTATCAATCAATCAATCAATCAATCTATCTATCCATGTACCTATCTATCTATGTATCTATCTAAATCACTTTGCCATATACCTGAAACTAATACAACATTGTAAGTCAACTATACTTCAATTTAAAATTTTTCAAAAAAACAAAAATTAAAAAAAAAGAAATCAAAGCATTTCCCCAGTTTACTAAAAATTATACAAAGCATCTTTTCTAATGATTGCGTTAATGTTCTACTGTGGGAATATACTGAAACTTATTTAGCCAGTCTCAATTTTTGTATCTAAGATGTTTCTATTTTTTCAGACTCGTATATAACACTGCATCCTTGTGAATAACTCTTTGTATATATTTTGGATAATTTTTTAGGATAATTTAAGAGGAGAATAATTGATATGCAACACCAGATTATTTCTCTAAAAGCAGTCTCAATTTGCCTCACCACCAGCAGGACATAAGAATAGACTTTGCACTGCACACTTGCCTGCCCTGGATAGCCTTTTTTTTTTTTCTTTTTTTAAGTTTTGCAAGTTTTGATAGATGAAAGATGGTACCTGGTTTAAAAAATTTGCATCTCTTTTGTTATTAGTGAAGTTGAACATTTTCCCACGTGTCTTTTAGCTATATATGTTTCCTCTTTTGTGAACTGTTCAAGTTCATTTATTTTTCAGGGTGGGGGGTGTCCTTGACCAACCTCTTAACACACGTGGGTCATTCGCTCAGAACCTACAGAAGGAGGTTTTCTAAATAAAGAGGATATTAAACACTATATAGATATCTAGAAAGGGACTTTTCTTCATAAAATGTAGAGATTGAAAAAATGGGGTCAGAGTACAAATATTCATTTCTGAAAGGGCTATGAGCCCTCTGACCAGCTCCAACAGACTGAAAAGTTGGCAAATGTAGCCTTGGGCAAAGCACTAAGGTCTTGAGAATTTCCATACTTAAAAATCTCCAAGTTTAAGTTCCCAATGTCTCCCATATAACCTTAAACTTATGCTCCTTAGGACCGTGATAAAGATCTAAGTGGTCCTGTATTTGGAAAAGATTTGGGATGGGGGGGACTGCAAAAGTGATGCAAAGCTATTAACTATTTTCGCCCAAGGCAGGAAAAGAAAGGCTAAGCATAAACTGTCTTAGGACAAGTATGGTTTAGATATCAATAAGGACTAGCCAGCTGTCAGCCGAGTGAGTCTGTGGACCAGATCACTGTGAAAATCTGGTTACTTTGTAGGAAGAAATTGAGAATTCCTTGATAACCTTTTGTGTGTAATAGGCATGGCCTAAGGGAGATTGGGATGGGTTAACTAACCTGGATTTCAGCTGGTCCACCGAACGTGAAAGAGTATGATCTCAGAGGGCCATGACATCATCACGTCATCCAGCCATTTCTGAATCAGACCAGCCCATTAACATGCAGGAATTCTGGGCCTGAGTGGGAATCCCACTGAAGTCACACTACAAGGTGAAGGTTAAGGGGGGAATACCAGACCGGAACCTGACATTTCATTCTGCTTCCCTGGCAGTACCTTTTCAAAGAAACAAGAACTGAAATGTAGCTTGAACTGGAATGCAAAGCAGGCCGCTATTTCAGTCTGAATCATGAGTAGGGGCTGCAGTGGGCCATCCGAAACTGAGGGGCAAAAAAAAACCCGAATACCGAGGCAGGAGCTGCACATAATAAAAAATTGAAACTGTCTGGGCAACAGGACAGTTCCAAGCATTAGCTACACTGGGAACCGAGCCAGGAAGCAGAATTTTATAGCATTTCCTTCCTGGCTAGAGCCATGAACCAGTGATTCCCCCTCTGTCTCTGTCTCTGTCTCTGTCTCTCTGTCTCTCTGTCTCTCTCTCTCTCTCTGCCCTCTCCTTCCCAGGATTCCTGCAGTCAGTCCCCTGATCTGCCGCAGGACTGCAGGACAGCGGGTCTCTTAGCACTGCTTTGCCTTGTACTGCAGTGTAGCCGTGTCACCTGGTGCCCTGCCCCTCCCCCAGCCCAGCTCTGGGTCCTAGCGGCCTGCGGTGTTGCCAAGGAGCTGGCATCACCCAGATCCAGAGGGCAGAATAGTGGCTGACGTGGCCACGTCATCTGTAACCCAGAGTGTTTATGTTCTCTGCAGTCCAGCGACGCAAGAATCTGCCAACAATCCTCAAATTTATTCTGCTTTCTTGGGCCTTCAAGAAGCGAATAGCTGTCATGAAAACAAAGCAAAGAAAGCTCTGATGGGAAAAAGGTTCAGGCTTCCTTCTTGAATTATCTTTCCTGCCTTTTTCTGCTAAGTCATCTTCCTCCCTTCCTCATACTCCTGTGTATCTCCCCTTCTGGAGAGCCTTTCTTAACCCTGGCTAAGACCTGCTCACTCAGGCTCCTGTTCATCTTTCCCATGATCATCAAAAAAGAGTTTTTCATTCAAGGTCCAGCTACCTCCTAACCAGGGAAGCTGAAGGACTGTTTAGAGAAAGTAAATCGATTTTACTCTTAGCTTAAGTTAAACATAGATCTTCAGTACATAGTAAGCACCAAATGTATGTAACTTGATTGACATCAGGTGCAAAAACACCACATGTACTTGAGAGCCAAGGCAACTTTAATTTTTATATTACCTGTGCATACATCATTATTGAAATCCCAGGATCTTGATTGAGACCGACCTAAGTTTAACTCTAGGCTTTACCACTTACTAGTTGTGACCTTGGACAATTCACTTCACTTCTCTGAACTGCCTTATCATATGAAACGAAGATCATAATAACATGCCTCATAAGGCCTTTCAGAGGATTGTGTAAATGAGCCTCGTTCACATTTGTGAACAGTTAAGCGACAGTTGCATTACTCTGTGTGTACATATTCTTTCATATGTTCTTCTGTACACCTCTGCTTTTTGACCATGATCTCTTTGAGGGTGGGGCCAGACTCTACCACCTGAGTTGGTTGTTGTCCAGCTGATTGATCCTGCATGCATAATGCCAAGAAAGCTCAGATCCTGTCTCATGGTACTTGGAGTAGACTCAGGAGAAAGGCCTGGACCATTGACTTTGAGACACAGGATTGATGTCTGCATAATGAACCAAGCATGCTACATCAGTCCATGATACACAGTTGTGAAGTTTTAGGAGTCTTTCATTTAATTATTTGTTTATTCACCCAAACATTTATTGAACATTTGTTATGTTGGAAAATATACAAGTTCTCTTTCCACCTAAGCTTACAGTTTAATTATTTAACCTAAAGATATAATGAGGCAATTTAATTCATATTCATTGGAAAACATTTCAACTATGTAAGGGAACATTGTGCTTTATTAAACAAAACCAGAACCTCCAAAGCATAGCTCTTGAAAGAGAATATGTAGATAAGAATAACTGGCTGAACTGAGTCGTGACTCTGTCCCAGGTTCCCCCTCCCTCAGGTTTGCTAAGTCTTTTTTTTTTTTTTTTTTTTATTCGAAGTACAGTTGATTTACAATGCTGTGTTCGTTTCTGTGCTGTAAGTAGGACCTAGTTGTTTATCAGGTTTCCTATGTCTTTGCTGTTTCCTCTCTAACACTCTGGTCCAAGCATAGATTATAAAATTTTTGCTTATCAGTGAAATCAGTCGGAGTTCTCAATAAAATATTTTACTAAAAAAAGTAAGAGAGAAGAAAAGAACATCCTTGAAAGCAAAATGAAACATTGTTATGACTTTGGAAAATTGTTTGGTGGTATTTACTAAAGCTAATCACAATCATATATATGCAAGGACTCAGCAATTTCATTCCTAGGAAATGTACCCAATGTGCATTTTTTGTGTACATAGCATATCTAGGATGATAACAGCAGTACTATTTGTAATAGCTAAATATTGGAAACAGCCTAAATGTCCATGTGCAGTAGAATAGACAAATTAGGGTATCTTTACACAGTAGAATACCACACAGCACCACAACGAACATACTACAACTACAGGTAACAAATGCGTGAATCTCACCAGCGCAATGTTGAGGGTTAAACCAGACACAAAAGGGGATCTGCTGTCTGTTATTCTATTTATCTAAAGTTCCAAAACAGGCAAAACCAATCTGTGGTGTTTGCAACCAAGATAGTGATTGTCATTGGAACTAGTGACTACAAGGACACAGGGACACCTGGGGGGCTAGTAATGTTCTATTTCATTGATTTGGGTTCTGGTTACATGGGTGAAAATTCATTGAGGTATTCACTTATGATTTCTACACTTTTCTGTATGTTCAGTACACATCAATAAAATGTGTTTTAGAAAATAGTATAGGGCTTCCCTGGTGGCGCAGTGGTTGAGAGTCCGCCTGCTGATGCAGGGGACACGGGTTCATGCCCCAGTCTGGGAAGATCCCACATGCTGTGGAGCGGCTGGGCCCGTGAGCCATGGCCGCCGATCCTGCGCGTCCGGAGCCTGTGCTCCACAATGGGAGAGGACACAACAGTGAGAGGCCCGCATACCGCAAAAAAAAAAAAAAAAAAAAAAAAAAGAAAATAGTATAGAACAGTCTGATTTCCTGATCATTCTACAGCTAACTCACTCATGAGCTTGGTTTGAATGATCTGTAACCTACTCAGACTGGGCAAATACCCAAGCACTTTGCATATGTTCCTGTTTCTTCTGTCCCTGAACACTTACTGGGAGCAGGTGTGATCTTATTTCCCACCACACAAGAGGTAATGTCTAGACAGTTGTGTCCCCTTGGTGGCTTAGCTTACCATTCCCCTGGGTCTTCTAGCTAGTTCCTGTCTCCCAACCAAGGGATTTTCCCGACCCCAGATTGGTAGGACTATGGTGAATGATTCAGTGAATAGGCATATCTTTTGGGTGAGATCCCAGCCCCCGTATCTAAGAGTGGCTATGCCCCTAATATAGATGCAATAATAAAGTAATGCTTTAACAAAACAATAGTTATTGTATTCATGCCATAATTTCTCCCCATCTTTTAAAATAAGTTTTATGAGGGCAGGATTTTGTTTTATTTTACTCATGGCTGCTATAGCCCTAGCACATAGAACAGTCCATGGCACATAATAGGCACTCAATTAAAATGTTTTGAATGAAATAATTATTCTCAAAGAAAAGAAGCATACACAGAGGATAAGAGTGTGTGTTCTAGAATTAGACTGCTTAGGTTCAAATCCTAGTTACATCACTTGCCAGCTGTGAGATGTTGGACAAATTATTTATTCTATCCATGCCTCATTTTTCTCATCTGTAAAATGGAGATAGTACTGGTATATCTTCCTCTTAGAGTTACTATGAACTTTAAAGAACACCTGTAAAGATAATGGAACAGTTTGGTGACCACTGTGTCAAAAGTGGGCTGGCCTATCTCTTAGAAATGCAAGAAAATTGAAGTCTTCTGACCATCTGTGTGACATACAATAGAATAAGTAATAAAAAGAAATGTTGGGCTTCCATGGTGGCGCAGTGGTTGAGAGTCCGCCTGCCGATGCAGGGGACACGGGTTCGTGCCCCGATCCCGGAGGATCCCACATGCCGCGGAGCGGCTGGGCCCGCGAGCCATGGCCGCGGAGCCTGTGTGTCCGGAGCCTGTGCTCCGCAACGGGAGAGGCCACAGCAGTGAGAGGCCCGCGTACAGCAAAAAAAAAAAAAAAAAAAAAGAAATGTTAGGGGCTTCCCTGGTGGCGCAATGGTTGAGAGTCTGCCTGCTAATGCAGGGGACACGGGTTCATGCCCCGGTCCGGGAAGATCCCACATGCCACGGAGCTGCTAGGCCCGTGAGCCACGGCTGCTGAGCCTGCGTGTCCGGAGCCTGTACTCCGCAATGGGAGAGGCCACAACAGTGAGAGGCCCACGTACCACAAAAAAAAAAAAAGAAAAAAGAAATGTTAATAAAAACAAAGTTAGTGACATGAAGAAAACTTTTAAAAATATTAAAATTCAAGAACCCAGCAAGATTTTTTTGTAGGTATGGACAAGCTTATTCTAAAATTTATATGGGAAGGCAAATGAGCTAGAATAGCTAAAACGATTTTGAAAAAGAAAGGTGGGAGGAATCACTCTCTCATGTTAAAGCTTATGAGATAGCTACAGACTCACTATAGAGCTACAGTAATCAAGACAGCATGGACTGATAGACACGTAGATCAATGGAACAGATCAGAGGACCCAGGAATAGACTCACACAACTATGCCCAACTGAATTTTCACAAAGCGACAAAAGCAATTCAACGGAGGAAGGATACCCTTTTCAATAAATGGTGCTGGAGAAATTGCACATTCATTGTCAAAAGAAAGACAAAGAAGAACCTTTACCTAAATGTCACATCTTATGCAAGAGTTAATTCAAAATAGATCATGAGTTTAAATGTAAAATATGATATCTGGAAAAGACAAAAACTCTAATTAGAAAAGATACATGCACCCCAATGTTCATAGCAGCACAATTAAAAATAGGCACGATATGGAAGCAACCTAAGTGTCCATCAACAGATGAGTGGATAAAGAAATGTGAGATATGTATACACATATATCTACACACACGCACACAATGGAATACTACTCAACCATAAAAAAGAATGAAATAATGCCATTTGCAGCAACATTGATGGACCTAGAGATTATCATACTAAGTGAAGTAAGTCAGACAGAGAAAGATAAATATCATATGATATCACTCATATGTGGAATCTAAAAAAATGATACAAATGAAATTATTTACGAAACAGAAACAGAGTCACAGACATAGAAAACAAACTTATGTTTACCAGCAGGGAAGGGGGAGATAAATTAGGAGTTTGGAATTAACAGATACATACTACTATATATAAAATAGGTAACCAACAAGGACCTACCATACAGCACAGGGAACTATATTTAATATCTTGTAATAACCTATAATGGAAAAGAATCTGAAAAGGAAATATATATATATATACATACATATATATGTGTGTATATATATATCTGAATCACTTTACTGTACACTTGAAACTAACACAACATTGTAAATCAACCATGCTTCAATAAAAAATAAAAATTAAAAAAATGTAAAATATGAAAAAAGTCAATCTCTGGATGATTCCATTGATATGACATTCTCGAAATGACAAAACTATGGAGATGGTGAGGTGATTGACGGTTGTTAGGGAACAGGGATGGTGTATGTGTGTGTGTATGTGTTGCTCACAAGTATAAAGTGATAACACAAGGGGGTTCTGTTGTGGTGATAGAACAGTTCTTTATCTTGATTGTGGTGGTGTTTCCATGAATCTATGTGGTTTAAAATTTTCATACAACTACACACCTGTGAATAAATGCATACTAAAAATGGCAAAAGCTGAATAAGGTCTGTAGTCTAGTTAAAAATATTTCCAATGTCAATTTCCTGGTTTTCATATTGTAATACAATTATGTGAGATGTCACCATTAGGGGAAGCTGGATGAAGGGCAAACAGGACTCTCTATTCTACTGCTTCAGCTTTCTGGGAGTCTACAATGGTTTCAAAATAAAAAATTTTAAAAAGTGTAAAACAAAAGGGTTAATCTCCAAAATTTACAAGCAGCTCATGCAACTCAGTATCAAAAAAGCAAACAACCCAATCCCAAAATGGGCAGAAGACCTAAATAGACATTTCTCCAAAGAAGTAATACAGATTGCCAACAAACACATGAAAGGATGCTCAACAACACTAATCATTAGAGAAATGCAAACCCAAACCACAATGAGGTATCACCTCATACCAGTCAGAATGGCCATCATCAAAAAATCTACAGGGGCTTCCCTGGTGGCGCAGTGGTTGAGAGTCTGCCTGCCGATGCAGGGGACACGGGTTCGTGGCCCAGTCCGGGAGGATCCCACATGCCGTGGAGCGGCTGGGCCCGTGAGCCATGGCCGCTGAGCCTGCGCATCCGGAGCCTGTGCTCCGCAACAGGAGAGGCCACAGCAGTGAGGCCTGCGTACCGCAAAAAAAAAAAAAAAAAAAAATCTACAAACAATAAATGCTGGAGAGGGTGTGGAGAAAAGGGAACCCTCTTGCACTGTTGGTGGTAATGTAAATTTATACAGCCACTATGGAGAACAGTATGGAGGTTCCTTAGAAAACTAAAAATAGAACTACCATACGACCCAACAATCCCACTACTGGGCATATACCCTGAGAAAACCATAATTCAAAAAGAGTCATGTACCACAATGTTCATTGCAGCTCTATTTACAATAGCCAGGACATGGAAGCACCCTAAGTGTCCAGATGAATGGATAAAGAAGATGTGGCACATACATACAATGGAATATTACTCAGCCATAAAAAGAAATGAAATTGAGTTATTTGTGGTGATGTGAATGGACCTAGAGTCTGTCATACAGAGTGAAGTAAGTCAGAAAGAGAAAAACAAATACCGTATGCTAACACATATATACGGAATTAAAAAAAAAAAGGTTCTGAAGAACTTAGGGGCAGGATAGGAATAAAGACGCAGCTGTAGAGAATGGACTTGAGGATGCGGGGAGTGGGAAGGGTAAGCTGGGACGAAGAGAGTGGCATGGACATATATACACCACCAAATGTAAAATAGCTAGCTAGTGGGAAGCAGCCACACAGCACAGGGAGATCACCTTGGTGCTTTGTGATCACCTAGAGCGGTGGAATAGGGAGCGTGGGAGGGAGACACAAGAGGGAGGAGATATGGGGATACATGTATACGTAGAGCTGACTCACTTTGTTATAAAGCAGAAATTAACACACCTGGGCTTCCCTGGTGGTGCAGTGGTTAAGAATCTGCCTGCCAATGCAGGGGACACGGGTTCGAGCCCTGGCCCAGGATGATCCCACATGCCGTGGAGCAACAAAACCCGTGCACCACACTACTGAGCCTGAGCTCTAGAGCCCGCAGGCCACAATTATTGAGCTCACGTGCCACAGCTACTGAAGCCTGCGCGCCTAGAGCCCATGCTCCGCAACAAGAGAAGCCACGACAATGAGAAGCCCACGCACTGCAACGAAGAGTAGCTCCCGTCGCCGCAACTAGAGAATGCCCGTGTACAGCAACGAAGACCCAACACAGCCAAAAATAAACAAACAAACAAATAAATATATTAAAAGAAATTAACACACCATTATAAAGCAATTATACTCCAATAAAGATGTTAAAAAAGAGAAAAAATAAAAGTGACAGGCAAAAAAAAAAGTGTAAAACACTTCTCACAGCACATGATACAATAGTAAGTGCTCAATAAACATTAGCTATTCTCTTTTTAAATTATTGTCAATATTATTATAACAAAAGGAGAATTACTCATTCACTCTCTTTGCCTGGCACAGAGCAGGCAATCAATAAATATTTGTTGATTAAATGAATGAATTATAGGTATGGGGGAAAGACGGAAGAGTGATCGATGTTAAAATTGCAAGCAGCCTTCATGGAACTTCCATTCTAAAGGAAGAAACAGACATGAAAATAACTAAACATAAGGCTTCATGGAGGTTGTGGCTTTGAACTGCGACTTGGAGAATAAGTAGATGGAGAAGAAGGATGAGGAATATAATAGGAGATGAGAATATAAAGGAAATTGAGGAGGGTTTTGAATGTTCCTAGAGTATGGTCCCTTATTCTGCAGGTGAAGGAGTGCCCTTAAAGCGTACGTGTAAGATAATTCCAGTGGAGTGTGAAGCATGGATGACCAGGGAAAGAGTGTGGGCCACCTGAAAATATATAGTCCCCTACTAGGAGATTACAGTTTAATTCTGAGTTGACAAGGATATATTTATGTTAACATGTCAGCAGTCACATGGCTATGACTAATTTTTCTCTGTCTGGATAGACTTTTTAGAGGAGGTGAATCCTGACCTTTTACAAGAAGGAAGTAAAAAAGTTGGAGGAAGGGTGTTCCAGGCATCTCCATTTTGAGTTATATCTACTTTCTGGAATTCCAGGACTGAATGGAAGTGAAGTCAGTGTACATTACCCCAGAAAAATAGGTGCCTTGCAGAAAAAAAGAATTAAGGTATTAAATCTAAAAACAAGTGATTTCTATAAAACGAATACAAAGAAACTCTGCAAGAAGCTCTCCTCTGGCACAGTTAAGGATATTGTAATTTGAGGATTTGTACTTCACTTTATTTCTCCACCTGGCCTATTTCCTGTTTCTAAGGTACTTTAGTTGCCATGGAAACATAAACAAACATAACTACTTTCCTCTAGTTGGACTGCTGAATTCCACCCTGAGCTCTACCCCTCTGCTTTCTCTCTCATGGCCACTTCCCACAACACTGCAGTTAACCATCGCCTTTTTCTACAAACCTACCTACCCCGCTCCTCCCTGCCCCATTAACTTTCTCTCCCAATCTCCCTCTCCTGATGTAGCACTCTTGAGTGTATGGATAGCTATTTGCCTCCCAACGTATACATTCTTTGTGAGAACTAACATCTCACCAGTGGGATTGCCTCCTGCAAAGACTTCCATTTTCTTTGTGGAGCTATAGTGATTGGAATTAAGAATACCTTGGGTATTGACATTTTGTTTCCTATTAAATAGCTGTATAAGGAAATAGTAATAAATTTTTATGAGTAGGAAGATAAACAGCACAAAGCCTCAAGGAATTAGTGAGATGCATACAAATTCATACAAAATAGTGATCCAAAACAATGAGTGACCTAAGTACAATTAAGAATTAGAGGAGGGCTTCCCTGGTGGCACAGTGGTTGAGGGTCCGCTTGCTGATGCAGGGGACACGGGTTCGTGCCCCGGTCCGGGAAGATCCCACATGCCGTGGAGTGGCTGGGCCCGTGAGCCATGGCCGCTGAGCCTACGCTTCCGGAGCCTGTGCTCTGCAACAGGAGAGGCCACAACAGTGAGAGGCCCGAGTACCGCAAAAAAAAAAAAAAAAGAATTAGAGGAAATGGATTGAGGGGAGAAATCAAAGTCTGGAAAGTTCATAAATGAACTATGTGTTTTATTTAAGAGAAAGAAACCATTCTTTCTCTTTCCTTCTCCTCATTCTCCCTCTTCTTCCTAGTAGAGTCATAACTTGGGACATGATGTGAAGTATGGTGACATTGCATGAAGTATGGTGATATTCCTAATAGGATGCAATACAGATCAGCTGGGGAGGAGATCTGACTCTGAACAGAAACTCCTGGAATGTCCTATAGAAACTGGTGGATCTAATGTCAGAGCTGTTTGTGATATGGGAGAATGGGTGAAACATTTCATCTTCTGTGATAAGCACTGTCAGCATGAAAAACCTTCTTGTGCTTTGTGCTGCCAGGAGCAGGTCCCACCAACACATGCCCTACTATTGAGGAAACTGCAAAAGAGAACTCAAAAGATTGAACACAGATCTCCTGTGAGAGATGTATTTACATGCTATATGTAGATAAAGTGAGTATATTTTTAGAGTAGCAAGTTCTGGCCAAGCAAGTTTAACATGAAAACATGAGTATTGCCCTACTTCAACAGACCCACCCAATCAATATTCTGTGTTTGAGAGTGGAAGTGAAAACTTAATTATTGTGAAGAGCTTATTGTATAAATAACTGATTTAGTTCTCATAATATACTGTCTTGTAATAAATCTACACCATCTTCCCTATGAGATTAATTTTCCTCTAGGACAGAGTCCCTGTTAAATCACCAGCTATCTGGGAACTTTGAGAAAAGTCATTCTAGATTGACAAGTTAAACATGGAGGAAAGCACTGATTTTTTAACATATACAAAAATTTTCTAAACTGGTAACAATAGGGTATAGTAAAATTTGTAAAACTGTTTGTACACCAAATGTCTCAGAATGCTGCACTTCTACAGTTTTTTTAAAAATTAATTTATTTATTTTTGGCTGCGTTGGGTCATCATTGCTGCGCATGGGCTTTCTCTAGTTGCGGCGAGCGGGGGGCCTCTCCTCATTGCGGTGCACGGGCCTCTCATTGCGGTGGCTTCTCTTGTGGCAGACCACGGGCTCTAGGGCGTGTGGGCTTCAGTAGTTGTGGCGCACAGGCTTAGTTGCTCTGTGGCGTGTGGGATCTTCCCGGACTGAACCCGTGTCCCCTGCACTGGCAGGCAGATTCTCAACCACTGCATCACCAGGGAAGTCCCCTAAAGGTTTTATGTAGTCCCCTTATAGTTTTTCTTGTCACTTACCCTGCTATTGGCGCCCACTTCCCTTTGATCTTAGGGTAGAGCTTACTTATCACAGACTGTCTTCCCTTATAATACAGTTTCTAATTTGCTACAGGCAGATGATAATTGTCACATTTGAACCACCCTTCAGCAATTGTAAAGTGCTTATCTGACCTTTGAAGTTGACATCATTGTCTGTCAGTCATAACCCTAGGGCCTGGCCTGGCCAATCATAATATTCCATCTCTCTCACCAATGACTGGTTCAGGGATGGGCACATGTCCCTAGCTGGGCCTGTTGAATCTGTCCTAGGATTTTTGTCAGGGTGATCAAGAAAGTGGTTCATCTGAAGTTTATCTTAATGCTATAAAATCAGGTAAACCTGAAGCTGCCCAGGTCCGTCTTATGGTCTATGAAAAGATCCTAACATAGAGAAAAACAGCTGAGAGATGGAGGGAGATAGACCTGCAAACAACATCGTTTGAACATCTGAATCCTGGACTTTTCAGCTTGTATGAGCGCCTGCACCCACTCCACCATGCACATCCATTTTTCGTTTCTATTTTGTTGTGTTTAAACTGGCTTGACTTGGGCTTCTGGGTTTCTCTCATTTGTAACCAAAAGAATTCTGGCAAATACAAACTTCCCATCAACACTTTGAGGTAATAGGGATATTATTACTGGTTTTACAGGCTGAGAAACTAATGACTTATTCCATAAATGAATACACGTCATTGTAAATAGAAAAAGAACTTCAACCCAGGTTTCACTCTCACACTTTCACATTTCTTAATCTGGAGCTTTTTTTTTAATTAAAAAAATTTTTTTTGCTATATTAAATTCCTTTTCAAATAGCCAAAAATGTTAAAATTGCATATAAAACAAGAGAAAGTATGCTCTGAGAAAGGGTCCATAAGTAAGACATCATGGGGTGATCAATGCTTTGTGAGCACTTGGGGGACAGATTTGCTGAGGCCAGACTCCAATCTTCTGCACCCCACAGCATGTCAGAAACTTCCACCATTCAATGAAAGATTCCAGTCAGTAGGGGGCTCCAGGACTGCCTGGGGGACAGATTTTCAAAAATAAAGACTCTCAAAACAAGTTTTCAACAGAGTTTTAATTTGAACATTTTTCCCCAATGGATAAAGTCTCTTTCTCCTCCCTTCCTTCCTTCCTTCTTTTCTTTCCTTCCCTTTCTTTATTTCTTTCCTTCTTTCTTCCTTCCTTCCTCCCTTCCTCCCCCCCTCTTCCTTCCTTCCTTTCTTTTCTTTCTTTCTCTCTCCCTCCCTCTTTCTCTCTGTCTGTCTCTTTCTTTCTTTCTGGCCACACGCACAGCTCGTGGGATCTTAGTTCCCCACCAGGGATTGAACCTGGGTCCATAGCAGTGAAAGCGTCTAACCACTGGACCGCCAGGCAATTCCCTCTCTCTCTCTTTCTATTTTTTGGTTTCTTTCTATTTTTTTAGTTTTCATTCTAGAAAAGAGTCTGAAAGACTTATTACAAAAAACAAAAAATGTAGCCTCTTGTTCCCTCCACCCCACTTTCTTGCCTCACTTTTTACTCTTTTAACTGATTCCTTTGTATTTTCCAGCATATTTTGAATAACATGTTTAGACTGCTACTTACCGATTTTTCTGTTTTAGATTATTATCTATTGGCTTCCCCATTATGGAAGATGAAGATTTATCTCTCTTTTACACACACCATCACTACCACCACCATCATCACCACTGGTTTATATGTGCCATTCCCCTTTCCCTAATATAATTATATCATAATTTTGGTTATTTAGTCTTATTAAGATTATTAAGTCATTAAGGCTATGTAAATGCTATTCACAAGTGAGTCATATAATGTACTATGGTTAGTGTTCCTTTCTTGCAAAACTTTTTGTTTCCCGGAAGTTAATAGTTATCCTTTTTGTTTGTTTGAATGCTTAGTTTTCTAATTCATCTCCAAACTTTCCCCCAACCATTACATCCTCACTCAATACATTAAGTGCTTTGGGGGTTCTAGTGCTTTCATTTGGCAACATCTCTCCAGGAGCCATTGGACCCACTCCAATCCAGACTGGTTGCTGTGACCCCAGTTGCACAGTGTCTGCCCAGGATCTCTTTTCACCATCATCCTGTGATTCCCTTCACCTTTCTCTGTGTTGTGACTTTCCAGTCTATGTTTTCCTCCTTGATTTATTTCTTCATTTTGGTGAAGTACATCCCTTAGTAGCTTCCTGAATACAACTACAATTTCCTGTAGTTGGGAAATTAATTTTTGGAGACTTTGCATGCTTGAAAATGTCTTTGTTTTCCTACTTCATTGATAGTTTGACTATATTTGGGATACTAGGTTGTAAATAATTTTTCCTCAGAATTTTAAAGGTATCTCTTCATTGCCTTCTAGTATGACTGCTAATAGGTCTGAAGTCATTTTGATTCCTAAGTCTTTCTTTGTGGCCTACTTTTGATTAGTTTTGCTCCTAAATCTTTCTATGTGGCCTATTTTTGATGAATTTTGTTTCCTTTCTGGGACCTGTTCTTCTCTTTATCCCTGATTTTCTGATGTACCTTGATGATGTAATGTGCCTTGTTGTGGGTCTGTTTTCATTCACTGTGCTGGCACTAGGTGGAACATTTCAATGTGGTAAGTCATGTCCTTCAATTCTGGGGAATGTTTTTTTTTTTCATAAATTTTATTTATTTATTTTTGGCTGCGTTGGGTCTTTGTTGCTACCTGCAGGCTTTCTCTAGTTGCGGCGAGTGGGGGCTACTCTTGGTTGTGCTGCGTGGGCTTCTCATTGCCATGGCTTCTCTTGTTGCAGAGCACAGGCTCTAGGCACACAGGCTTCAGCAGTTGTGGTGTGTGGGCTCAGTAGTTGTGGCTCGCGGGCTGTAGAGCACAGGCTCAGTAGTTGTGGTGCACAGGCTTAGTTGCTGCTGAGCATGTGGGATCTTCCTGGACCAGGGCTTGAACCCATGTGCCCTGCATTAGCAGGCAGATTCTTAACCACTGTGCCACCAGGGAAGCCCCTGGGGAATGTTCTTTAATTGTTCATTTAATAACTTTCTCCTCTCTGATTTCTCTGTTCTCTTTCTTGAGTACCTATTTAGATCTGGATCTCCTGGTCTAATCCAATTATTTGGGGGCTTATTTTGTTTTTGATTTTTACCCCTCTATAATCTATCTTTGTCCTTTTTTTTTCTGTAAGATTTCCCCAACTTTGTCTTGTAAACTTCCTGTTGTGTATTTTTTTTTTTTTAATTTCTGCTATCAGACAAAGACAAATACTGTATGGTTTCACTTATATGTGGAATCTAAAAAACAAACCAAATGAATAAAACATAACAAAATAGAAACAGAATCACGGATAGAACAAGCAGGTGGTTCCCAGAGGTGAAGGGGGTGGGGGGGGGAGGAAAGAAATAGCTGAGGGAGATTAAAAGGTACAAACTTCCAGTTGTAAAATAAATGAGTCACGGGTGTGCAATGTGCAGTGTGGAGAATATAGTCAATAACTACATAATATCTTAGTATGGTGACAGCTCATAACTAGACAAAAAAATTCTGCTGTCATATTTTTAATTTACAACAGTTATTTCTTGTTTATGAGTTTCTTTTTATAACATACTATTCTTGTTTCATTAATTTGATCCTCTTATTTCTCTGAGGATATTAGTGATAGATTTTTAATTTAATTTCTCTTTTTATCATGAAAGAAGTTTAAATTTTCAAAAAATTGTGAGAATAGTTTAAAGAAATTTTTTCTTGGATCATTTGCGAGTAAATTGCCAACATGATACCCATCATCACCAATACTAGTATGTATGTATTTCCTCAAACAAGGCCATGCTTCTACCTAACAAAATCATTAGAATCAGCAAGTTAATACTGATACATGGCTGTCATCTAATCCCCAGACCACCCCAGTTAAATTTCTCCAATTGTCCCAATGCTCCCTTTTATAACAAAGGATCCAACCTAGGACCATACATTGCACTTATTGTCCTGTCTCTTTAGTTTCTTTTAGTCTAGAACAATTATTCCACTGTTTCTTTGGCTTTCATGACCTTGACAATTTTTTTACAGGCCAGTTATTTTGTAGAATGTCCCTCATCTTGAGTTTCCTAATGATTGAATTCAGGTTATGCTTTTGGGGGGCAAGAATAGCATAAAAGTGATGCTGTGTTCTTTTTATTGCCTCCTATCAGGTAATAAATGGTTTCAATTTGTCCTATTATTGAGATTGTTTTTGATCACTTGATTAAGTGGTGTCTGCTAGGTTTCTCCATTGTGAAGTTACTCTTTTGCCCCATGTAATTAGTAAGAATTTTGTGAGGAGGTACTTTGAAACTGTGTATATATCCTGCTCCTCATCAAACTTTTACTCATTAGTTTTTTTGGCTGAATGAATTTTTACTATGATGGTTGCCAAACGGTGATTTTCCAATTTATTATTCCTTAATTTATTCGTTGTCATTCTACAGTAAGGTAAAATTTTCTCTTCTGCCCATTCACTTATTTATTCATTTTTTTTATATCAGTATGGACATATAGCTTCCTATTTTATTCAATGGATTATGATTTTTGACTATCATTATATATATGTATGCATATATATATATATATATATATATATTTTTTTTTTTTGTGGTACGCGGGCCTCTCACTGTGGTGGCCTCTCCCATTGCGGAACACAGGCTCCGGACGCACAGGCCCAGCGGCCATGGCTCATGGGCCTAGCCGCTCCGTGGCATGTGGGATCTTCCCAGACCAGGGCACAAACCCATGTCCCCTGCATCGGCAGGCGGACTCTCAACCACTGTGCCACCAGGGAAGCCCTATCATTATATATTTTGATGCTCAAATTTTGTTAATGAAAGTCCCCATCAAGCTCCTTCTAGGTTCTTTTGATATGTCTCCATCACTCTTTAAGCACCTCTTTATTTCTGACACAGAAACGTGGTCCAGGTTTATCTTGTACTTTCCCTATCTCAACCCTGGAATCAATCATTTCTCCAAGGGTCCCTGGTTTCTTTTAGTAGAGGATGG
Organism: Mesoplodon densirostris; assembly: GCF_025265405.1. Lineage (NCBI taxonomy): Eukaryota > Metazoa > Chordata > Mammalia > Artiodactyla > Ziphiidae > Mesoplodon > Mesoplodon densirostris. The sequence goes on along the minus strand of NC_082667.1, from coordinate 111,899,490 downwards.
TATTTAGAGACTAAGATTTGGGCTGTAGAGGTGTTCATTGCCATTGGAGTAATGCTGTTTCCAAGCTCTCTCTCAGTGGATGAAGCTAGAGAATATGTGTATCCAAAGCCCCACTTGCAGACACTCACCTCCCCTGGATCCCAGTTGTTCTCCTTATTCTGCTTAGGTACCCATAACCTGTTTTGGGCCACTGTCACATACAGCCTCCCACCCCACACAGATGCTATCTTCCCTCCACTTGGGCTCCAACATATCACACGGGTTGTGGACATGACTCCTTACTCTGCTCAGATTCTGACCTCCCGAGCTGTATAGCTGCCTCTGCTTCCCCTGGTCAGACACCCTCCTTGCCCTGCCCAGGCTCTGACACCAAGCTTGGGGCTATTGCCACCCACCCCTCAATGCCTGATGGCCTCTTTGACTCATCTGGGCTCTAATACACTGGTAGGTTACTGCTGCTGCCACTCCCACTCCCTCTGCAAATATTTTCTTTATCCCACTTGGGCTCAATACCTGTGTGGATTCCTTGTCACTCTATTTAGATTCCAACTCCCCACACTTGGCTGCCAGTGCCACCACTCCTGACCCCCATCCCACAGAAGTCCTGCTCACCTTGCTCTAATACTCCCCCAGCCCCTCATAGATAACCTACTTGCTCATGCCGACCTAATGGCTTTGGGACTAAATTAGTCAAGAGGAATGGAAGAGAGGAAAATAGGAAGTAGGTTTCTACCTAGTCTGTTTTCTTTAAGTAGCTTTTTTCTGTTTGTTTTGGTCTCTCTTTCATATAAGAGGACGTTCTCAGATACCTAGTGATTCTTGGTTGTCTGTGGGGGGAGGTGGAGGGGGTGTTTGCTTATCATTTGGGTACTTTACTGATCTTGCAGGGCTATTTCACTGAGGAACATCCAAAGGCTACACCTTTAGGTCTTATCTCTTTTATCTGCTCCAGAAACTAAACCTCCAACTTTCTGTTGGAATGAGGGAAGAGGGAGGAGCAGTTGCCCAGCAGCTTGGAGTCAGCGAGGGGGTCTGGATATCTAACAGTATTTTAACCGGACTTTCAACCAATCTCCTGTTTATAGTTCCTTCTCACCGCAACTTCCAGAGGTGCCCGTGTCAGCATTTCCTGAGCCTTTGAAAGTTCTGGGTGAAAATATAGTTGCTTCTTGGCCTTCTTTGTCAGTTAGGACACAAGTTTCCTGGCTCTGCTAACTCGGTTACCATTCATCTCCTCTCCTGTCCTCTTTGTTCTTAAGAAGTGTTTTTTAAAAGTCTCTTTTCTGTCATTTGAGTAGAGTTTTGAAAGGAAGTGGAATTAAGTGCGTGTTTAATCTGGCATCTCTTACTGGAACTCCAATTTGAACTTTCAGGCTTTTAATTTGCCTTCATGACTCAGTATCGAGGGTCAAAAGCCCAAATACAATTCTTTTGGATTGCGTGTTCTTTTAATCCTTCATCCTTTTACTTCTTTGTGTTTCTTTCTGTTTGGTTCTTCTTACCATTGACCTCTTTGCCATCTCTTTCACTGTGTCCTATACAATCCTCATTGCAATAACAACAATAACAGTAATAAAGAAATCTTGACTTCTCCCTGTTGACAAAAAATTAATCCGTCAATCTAAGAAAGAAATGGAAAATTTTATTCGAGCCAAATTGAGGATTACAACTTGGGAACAGCCTCTCAGAAAGCTCTGAGAATTGTTCAGCCCGTTAAAGGTCAAAGTACAGTTATATAAGTTTTTGAGACAGAAGGGTCTACATTAAATGAGGTATTATTGACAATACACATCCAGATTGTGGGTGGTCCCTTACAAGGTTTAAGAAGCAAGGCTATCTCCCAAGGAGTTGCGACCCTTGATGAGATCAAGAAAGAATGTTATCTCCTAAGGAAGTCTGGTTAATGCAGATGTACGATACACACTAAAGGGGAAGGAGGAGGCTCAAATGGACAAAGAAAGTTTTATGTTTAAATTTTCCTTGTCATGCCATCCATAAAATATGAATTTTATTTCATCATCCCTTAGCCACACATCAAATTTATCCCCAAGGCTAAATTCTTGATTCTTCCTCCTAAATGTCTCTAGAACCTGCTACTTCTCTCCCTCAACACTTGATTCTCACTCAAACCTTCATTTCTCACCTGGATTACCTTCTGATCTTCCTGCCTCTAGTCTAGCTCCATTTTATGCATCTAATTTCTTTTTCTAAAATACAAATGTGACCACTTTCCCAGGGCCATGGTTTTAAAATTCAAATTTGAATGCTTTCAGGTGAGTGTGTACTCTGGAAGTCTTTACAGGCCCCATCACTTCCTCTAGGACATTTTTTTAGGCCACCTGCCTTCCCCTAAAGGTGTTTGAGCTTCTGATCCCCTGCTTTAACAATTTTCCATTGCCATAGGGTAAACTACAAACTCTTTATCTGACCTACAAGACCTTCATGATCTGGCCCTGCTCACCTCTCTCCAGCCTCATCTTTCCCCATAACTCTGTTCTCTAGCCAATCTGAACTACTGAATACTTTTACTTCAAATTTGCCGAACTGCATCTTGCCTCAGGGCTTTTTGTGTGCTATTCTCATTCTCCCCTTCCCATCCATCTGGCTAATTCTGACTCACCTCAGTTTCAATTTAGACATAATTTCCTTTGGGGAGCCCTACCAGTTATTTGCCCCTCCTGCTGGCTCTCGCAGGGAACTCTGTCTACTTCTTCTATAATAGCACTTATCACACAGTATTCTAATTACCTGTTTATTGTTCTATCTCCAAAATGTATCTCAGTATTTGACACATAGGAGACCCCAAAAAATATTTCTGAATTAATAAATACATTTATTTAGTAGCTAATGATAGGTCAGGCCCTGGGATAAGCTATATATAAATACATAGATATTTATATATCATACACACACACACACACACGATCTCCTTTTGTCCTCACAATAACTCTGGATGTAGATATTATTATCATGATAATACACATTTTCTAGGTGAGGAAATTAAGTCTCAGAAAAATAAAGAAACGTGACCTAAATCATATAGCTATTAAGCAACAGATCCAGGATTCAAATACAAGTCTGCCTGATCCTGAAACCTTGCTCCCAACCATTTAGGTTGCTACATCTTTAGTCTCAGGAAACAGCCATCCATGCCTTCCTGGACGAGTCCTAGCCTGCCCCAGGCACTTGCTCTCTCACAGTCCCCTTGTAAGTAGTCCACTCACTCTTTCATGATCTGTTGTGCACACAGCCAGGAGACAGAACAGCATTCTCATGGTATCCCATAGCTTCTCCCAGGTAAGGTTGTCAGATTTAGCAAATAAAAATTCAGGAAGCCAAGTTAAATTTGAATTTCAGGTAAATAAGAAATTATTTTCTTGTCTATGCCCCAATGCAATATTTGAGACATATTTATATTAAAAACTTATTCTCTGCTTATCTGAGATTCTAATTTTTAACTGTGTGTCTTGTATTTTATCTGGCATCTCTGAACCATTGTCCTTCCACCTTCTCTGAAAACCCCTCTACTTTCAAACCATCCTGCTCACTGTCATCTGTTGATTCATTTGTCCAACACATACTGAAAAACCAGATACTGACTTGCTGTGCTACCACACATCCCCTACAGGGAATATAGAGAAGTCACTACCTTATCAGTATTTAGCACTCTATTTTTTTTTAATACATATCACTCTGAGCACATAAACATGCTCTAGCCTTCACAATAATTGTCAGCCCTATTTTTCCTTCTCAGAATCACCCTATTTTTCTCCTCTACTCAGCTCAGATTCTTAAAAGACCTGTCTCCACTTCCTCACCTTCCATTGATTTGAAAGATAAGGTAGGGCTTCCCTGGTGGCGCAGTGGTTGAGAGTCTGCCTGCCGATGCAGGGGACACGGGTTCATGCCCCAGTCCGGGAAGATCCCACATGCCACGGAGCGGCTGGGCCCGTGAGCCATGGCCGCTGAGCCTGTGCGTCCGGAGCCCAACGGGAGAGGCCACAACAGTGAGAGGCCCACGTACAGCAAAAAAAAAAAAAGAAAAAAAGAAAGAAAGAAAGATAGGGTAAAGAATAGTGATTAAGAGTGTGGATTTTACTGTCAGAATACTTGGATTAATATCCAAACTGACTCTTGCTATTAGTAACCCAAGGAGCTTGATCTCTCTAAGCATCAATTTCCTTGCGCATATAAAGAGATAACAGAGCCTGCCTCACTTCAGAGGGTTTCTGTGAGCATTAAATTAGATCATTGATATAAAACACTTAGCACATGCCTGCAGATAATAAACATTCAATAAACATTAGTGTTATCCAACTGAAATCTATATTCTGCCCAGTACTCTACTGAAAATGCTCTGGCCTAGGTTATCAATGACCTTGTAATTGTCAGATCCAAGGGTAGTTTTCGGTCTTCATCTTGCTGAACTCTGTGACACTTGGCACTACTTCTTTCTTTTCTTTTTTCTTTTTTAATATTTATTTATTTATTTGGTTGTGCCGGGTCTTAGTTGCGGCAGGCAGTTCCTTATTTGCAGCTCACAGGCTCCTTAGTTGCAGCAGGTGGGCTCCTTAGTTGTGGCATGCGAACTCTTAGTTGTGGCATGTATGTGGGATCTAGTTCCTTGACCAGGGATTGAACCTGGGCCCCCTGCACTGGGAGCTCAGAGTCTTAACCACTGTACCACCAGGGAAGTCCCACTACTTCTTTCTTGAAGTTCCTTCTCCCTTTCTCCCCACTTTCTCCTTGTTATCCTTGGCCTGTTTCTTCTTCTCAGGCTTCTTTGCCACATCCTCTTCTTCTGCCTGACTCTCCTGATGTTCTCTTCCTTGAGTTTATCCTACGTCCTTCTGCCTCAGTCCCACCTACCTTTCCTGGGACATCATTCCCACTCCTGTTGTTTTAACTCTCCCTCTATGAAGAAGACATTTTTCCTTTTTCCACTTCTGACCTCTCCTCTGACTTTCAGTTCCATATCTCCAGATAGATGCCTACAATAGACTGAATGGTTGCTTCCCTCCAAAATTCATATATTGACATTCTACTCTCAATGTGATGGTATTTGGAGGTAGGGCCTTTGGGAGGTAATTAAGTCATGAAGGTGGAGTCCTCATGAATGGGATTAGTGCCTTATAAGAAGATGCCAGGGAGCTAGCTAGCTCTCTTTTCTACCATGTGAGGATACAATGAGAAGTCAACTGTCTGCAACCTGGAAGAGGGTCTCACCAGAACCTGACCATGTTGACACTGATCTCAGACTTCTAGTCTCCAGACAGTGAGAAATAAATTTCTGTTGTTTATGAACCACTCAGACTATGGTATTTTGTTATAGCAGCCTGAACTGATTAAGACAATGCCCAAGAGGCATGTCAAACTCAGTACTCAACTTAGCAATCTCTGAAAGTATCCCTTACCATCCCCACCATGAACCTAATCTTCCTCTTAGGTTCTCTCTGACAGTGGCTGTTGCTTCCAACCTCCCAAGTCTGCAGGCCTAGAAACCTAGACGTCATTCTTTCCACCTCCTTTACCTTTCTTTCTTTTTCTTTTAAATTTATTTTTATTAACTATCTATCTATCTATCTATTTATTTATTTATTATTTTTGGCTGTGTTGGTTCTTCATTGCTGCACGCGGGCTTGCTCTAGTTGTGGTGAGCAGGGGCTACTCTTCGTTGCGGTGTGTGGGCTTCTCATTGTGGTGGCTTCTCTTGCTGTGGAGCATGGGCTCTAGGCATGCGGGCTTCATAGCTGTGGCTCACAGGCTCAGTAGTTGTGGCTCGTGGGCTCTAGAGCGTAGGCTCAGTAGTTGTGGCGCACAGGCTTTGTTGCTCTGCAGCATGTGGGACCTTCCTGGTCCAGGGCTCAAACCCATGTCCCTTGCATTGGCAGGCAGATTCTTAACCACTGGACCACCAGGGAAGTCCTCCTTTACCTTTCTTCCCCACATCCAATCTATTCCCATGTCCTGTCATTTAACTTACTATTGATCTCCCAAATCTGTCTCTCTTCGTCAACCCTCATGCTGGGTAGAGAATGGATTATAAGGACCAAGGATATCAGTTAGGAGGTGTTTTCAGTAGCCTAAATGAGATATGATGAGGAACCTCTTAAATGATCTCCTTGGCCCCTCAAAAATCCAACTCTATTCAGCTGTCAGTGTAATATTCCTTTTATTTTATTTTGCCACACCACACGGCTTATGGGAGCTTAGTTCCCCAATCAGGGATTGAACCTAGGCCCTTGGCAGTGAGAGCATGGAGTCCTAACCACTGGATTGCCAGGGAATTCCCAGAGAGTAATATTCCTATAGTCCCATAAAGTCACCCTCATCTTCAAAATCTGTAGGTTAATGTATAACCTTCAATGCTTGACACAGGCTGTTTATAGAGTGATTCCTGAGGGGCTCTCCAGCCTCAGCCATAGTCATTTCTTTTCCCAACACACACCTACACACCTAAGCTACTTGTTGGACCCCACTCCCCATCCTAGTCAACCTGCTGTTGACTCTGTCAGTAATGCTCTTTAATCCGTGGTCCACCTGATCAATTCCTACTCAACTTTCAGCATCTTGCTCAGAATTTCATCTTGAAAGCTTCCCTGAAACACTGCATCCCTACCCCCTTGGAGAATTAATTACTCCCTGTACTCCTCTTAGGCTTAGTACATATTTTCTTATTTTAAAGCTTGGTACATGTTTTTATTATAGAATGCATTATTATGTTATTTTGTTAATGTGTTTATCTTTGCTACTATTAGAGTGTAAATTCCTTTTCATTCATATTTGCTCCCCCAGAGTCAAATGTCAGGCCTGGCACATAGTGGAGTACAGTTAATGTTTTTTAAGCTCAGCTGAATTTCTGTACAGGTGAGGCCTTGAGGAGGAAGGAAAAGGGGATATTAAGAGAGAGCGGAGGTGGGAGCTAAGTTTGGAGAGGTTGGGAGAAGGCACCTTGTTTGCCAATCTACGACCCTTGGATTTTACCCTATGGAAGTTTGGAACCAGCAGAATCTTCAAGCTGGGGAGCGATGTAGAAAAAATTGTTTCAAGAAGCCAGTTCTAAAAGCAGACTTGAAGACTGTTGCAATAATTCAGGCAATGGATAATAAATGTGTACGTCAAGATAATGGCAGTAGGTGTAGACAAAGGAGCTAAGCTGTAAACAGTATTTCTGAAACAAATTTGATCAATTTAATTCAGAGGGGTAAGGAATGAAGGTTAAGACTTCTAGGTTTCTGGCTTAGATGTCAGGTGATACCATTAACCAAGATACACAATACAAGAAGGGCAGGGATGTTGGGACACAGTCAGAATGAAAGGCTAGTGAGGCAGCCAGAATAGATGTACCTAGTCACTAGATGGGGACACAAGCCTGGGGGTTATGCATTTGGTGGTTATCAACACACTAAATGCCTGGTGACCTCATGATGGGTGAGATCATCTTCAAAGCAAGAAAGAGAACCAGGAAAAGTGGAATCCTAGGAGCCAAGGAAGGAAGATATGGAGAAATAGTGGGTACTCAACAATATCTAACACTGGAGAGTAACGTGTTCCCATGTGTGTTTTATGAACTCCCCTGGGATGTTTGACAGTATTCTACTACTGGGAACGTGAGAGAGCAAAGAGAGCAACTGGTGATCGAGTTTGGAAAATCGTGTGCTAAACAAATTTAAACAATTTTTTTCTGTTGCAGGACTTTACATTTACATATTAACACTGTGAATTTCCCAGAGGGAAATGTATTCATTCATTCTTTCAGTTCGACAAATATTAAACATCTTTTACGTGCTGGAATTATGGGGCTATTCAGCAACAAAACAGATAAGGGTTCCTGCCCTGAAGAACATGCATTTCTCAGAAAAGTCAGATATTAACTAATTAAACAAATTAACTGCAATTGAGCTACATGCTACAGAGTTGACACACAGGGTACTACAGCAGCGTCTAATAGGAGGAACGTGAACTCACTGTTTTACCAGAGCAACTCTAGGGACTGGTGTTCTGCAGACCAAATTGAGGAAGTATGGCTGTGGAAAGGTCAAGTAGGCTGAGAACTGGAGCATATGTCTGTGGATTTCAAAACAAAGAGGTCATTCATGGTACTAGTGAGAGCTGTTTCACAGAGTGGGAGTTGATGAGGTCTAGACAGACAATCTACTCTTTGGTAAAGTAAGGGAAGAAGCAAACAGGGCTGCAGCTGCAAGGGGAAGAGAAAGTCTAGGGTAAGTCTTTAGTCTTTAGTCTGTCTTTTGTCTGGGGAGTCATACCCATTTGCAAGTTAAAACGAAGGAATCAGGGCTTCCCTCGTGGCGCAGTGGTTGAGAGTCTGCCTGCCGATGCAGGGAATACGGGTTCGTGCCCCGGTCTGGGAAGATCGCACATGCCGCGGAGCGGCTGGGTCCGTGAGCCATGGCCGCTGAGCCTGCGCATCCAGAGCCTGTGCTCCGCAACGGGAGGGGCCACAGCAGTGAGAGGCCCGTGTACCGCAAAAAAAAAAAAAAAAAAAAAAGGAAGGAATCAGAAGAGCTAGACAGTTTGCACTCAAAAATAGTGAGGGCACTCAATCGTGTACAGTATTCACTTGTAGATGTTTGTTTGGTATATTCTTTGCTCTAGGGATTGTACTAGGCACTTGGGATACAAGGGGGAAGACAATATACATTGTCCTGTGATAGGGGACACAGTGTATGTATGTGCGGGAGGGTCTTTGAGGAATGATATTTACTTGAAGAATAACAAGAAGCCAGCTGTGCAAGAAGAGGAGAGGGGTGCTTCAGTTAGAGGAAACAGTAGGTCTTGAGGTGGGAAGGAGTTTAGCTGATCTAAGAACTTCCAAGGAGAATATAGGGGTAAGACAGGAATAAAGACAGACCTACAAGAGAATGGACTTGAGGATATGGGGAGGGGGAAGGGTAAGCTGTGACAAAGTGAAAGAGCAGCATGGACATATATACACTACCAAACGTAAGGTAGATAGCTAGTGGGAAGCAGCCGCATAGCACAGGGAGATCAGCTCGGTGCTTTGTGACCGCCTGGAGGGGTGGGATAGGTAGGGTGGGAGGGAGACGCAAAAGGGAGGGGATATGGGAACATATGTATATGTATAACTAATTAAATTTGTTATAAAGCAAAAAATAAAAATAAAAATAAAAAACAAAAACAAAACAAAACAAAAAGAACTTCCAAGGGCCACTGTGGCTCAAGTACAATGAGCAACTAGGAGAGTGGCAGGAACTGAAGTAGGAGGGGCAGGTAGGACTCGGATCATGTAGGTCCTTGCAGACCAGGGCAGGGAATTGGGAGCATATTCTCAGCATATTGGGAAGCTATTAACAATGAAGGGTACTGATGCTCTCATTTACATGAAAAAATATCACTACGTCTGTGTGGAAAATAGATTGCGGTAAGACAAGGAGTAAGTAGGGAGCCCAAGTTAGGACACAACAGCAGTAAACAGGCCAGTGAAAGACAATTCTGTCTGGTTGAGATCGGAGGCAATGGGGTAAAGGAGTGGACAGGTTCAGGAAATATTTTAGAGGTTGGTGATGGATTGGATATAAGAGATGAGGGAAGGATCTAGGCTGAGGAAGTAGAAATTGAGATACTATGTAATTCTTTTGGAAGGATTTTTTTTTTTCAGGAAAACTTTCTGTGATCATCGAAATGTTTTACATTTGCCTTGTCCATTATGAGCCATACTGTGTAACTATTTATTTATTTATTTATTTATGTCTGTGTTGGGTCTTCATTGCTGCACGCGGGCTTTCTCAAGTTGCGGTGAGCAGGGGCTACTCTTCGTTGTGGTGTGCGGGCTTCTCATTGCAGTGGCTTCTTTTTGTGGAGCGCAGGCTTCAGTAGTTGTGGCACATGGGCTCAGTAGTTGTGGCTCACAGGCTCTAGAGCACAGGCTCAGTAGTTGTGGCGCACGGGCTTAGCTGCTCCGCAGCATGTGGGATCTTTCCAGACCAGGGCTCGAACCCGTGTCCCCTGCATTGGCAGACAGATTGTTAACCACTGCGCCACCAGGGAAGTCCAAGAGCCCTTTCAATAAACACTTACTGAGCACCTACCAAATGCTAGGCCTTATGTTAGGTGTTGGACATACAAAGAATAAGGCATAGATAGATCCAGTCATTGTGAAGGCAAACCTACAACCAAATTAACTCTGATAGCAAGGGATCTGCACAGTCATAGAAATTTGCACAGTGGTGGCACTGAGGTGGGAGTGCTTCACTCTGCCTGGGGTACTGGAGGGAAGGGATGTCAGGGAAGGAGGTAAGGCCAGGTTCTCTGGAAGATGAGTCTAGAGGTGGAGAAGGGAAACTGAAAAAGACTGAGCTCTGTGACCTTGATTTTTTCCACGCAGCAGGAGGCAGTCATCTGCTGTGAGTCAGTAATAGGTTAGAAGACTTGAAGGAATGTTATATATTCTTGGTTGTGGTCTCTGTAGGTGAAGTACCGGGATTTGCGCCTTCAGCAACCAGCATGATGTCCTGACCTTAGTCACAGGGCATTTTATACTCATCCAGAGATATCATTGAGAGCATATCTCCAAAAATGTCTGCATCCCCACACATTACTTATTACTCTATTATTCATTCAACATTTTTAATTGTACGCTTTATTTTTCCTTCCAGTTTTATTTGTAACTGACATACAGCACTGTATAAGTTTAAGGTATATAGAATAATGATTTGATTTACAGACATCATGAAATGATTATCACAATAAGTTTAGTGACCATCCATCACCTCATATAGATACAAAACTAAAGAAAAAGAAAAAAATGTTTTCCTTGTGATGAGAACTCTTAGGATTTACTCTCTTAACAGCTTTCATAAATACCATACAGCTGTGTTCATTATAGTGATCATGTTGTACACAACATCCCTAGTACTTATTTATCTTATGAGTGGGAGTTTGTACCTTTTGACTGTCTTCATCCAATTCCTCCTCCCTCAACCTGCCCCTCTGGTAACCACAAATCTGATCTCTTTTTCTATGGGTTTGGTTGGTTGCTTTTGAAGTATAATTGATCTACAACACTATGTTAGTTCCTGTTACACAACATAGTTATTTGGTATTTCTATACATTTCAAAATGATCACAGTAAGTCTAGTTACAGTATGTCACCATACAAAGAACATCCTTATCGACTTTATTCCCCACACTGTACATTTCACACCCATGACTCATTTATTTTGCAACTGGAAGTTTGTACCTCTTAATCTCTCCACCTATTTCTTTCTTCCCCTCACCCTTATTCAACAGCATTTAATAAGCATTTATTGTGTAGCTGGTATAGAATAAATGAATGAATGGTGAATAAATGAACAAAAGAATAAACGGTTGAATGAATGAACAAGTAAAGAATTACAGCTTGTCATTGACACTAGAAACAAGATTTAACTAAAAATTTGATAGCAGTTATATTTTTAGCTACCCCACCTTTAGCATCGAAACCTTTAGCTGCCTAGATCACTCACTATAAAAATAGCTATTGTTTATTGAGGCTTACAATGAGTTAGGCCCTATGCTAAGCAATTTACATGTATTTCTCATTTACTCTTCTCATAATCACCCCAGAGGCAGAGGTATCATCCTGATTTTACAGATAAGAAAACAGGTTTAGGGAGGTTAAATAGCTTAGGAATTCAAGGTCCTTTTATTCCAAAGTTAGATCTCAACACTATGCATAGTTTTCACTCTTCCCCTACTTCCAAAGGACACTATGCTTTTGCATAACCATTACTTGATCTTTTGAACCTGTACCCTGAAAACGTTACTGAAATTGTTAGGATGGAGATATCTGAAGCTCCTCCTTTTGCTGGCTGGAAGAACACAGGGGCGTGCATCTGCAAATAGGGAAGGTTACCTTTGACCCTGGTGCCACTGACTGTGGGCACCTAACCTGATATTTCCTACCATTGTCATCACTTCACTGTTTCCTACAAATTACCAGCCAATAAGTATTGAGCATCTCAGTTATCAACCCAATTTATAAATATGAACTAGTTTTGTTATGTGGAATGGAGAATTATAAGACATGATACTTGCCTTCAAAGAGCTTCCAGTCTAGGGCTTCCCTGGTGGCGCAGTGGTTGGGAGTCCGCCTGCCGATGCAGGGGACGCATCGTGCCCCGGTCCGGGAGGATCCCTTGTGCTGCAGAGTGGCTGGACCCGTGAGCCATGGCCGCTGGGCCTGTGCGTCCGGAGCCTGTGCTCCGCAACAGGAGAGGCCACAGCAGTGAGAGGCCCGCGTACCGCAAAAAAAAAAAAAAAAAAAGAGCTTCCAGTCTAGTAGAAGAAATAAGATCACAAAAAACTCAATAAAAGCAAACTAGCTAGTATGTACCTGGGTACCAAATGGTGTGGCACAGTCTATAATCAAAGAGCTTGGGAGACATGACATTTGGAGTCAACTGGGGGCAAAGGAAAGTAACATTTATTGGACTTTTTTTTAGCCTAACACACAATGTGTTAGATATTGTGCTAGACTCTTCACATACGTGATCTCATTCTAATGTATCATCCAGTCTTATTCAACAAACACTTCCTGAGCTTTTACTATATTTATACAAAATACTAGGTGTTATTGATGAAAGAAATAGGAACATGACTTTGTTCCTGTCCTCACTGAGCTTAGAAATAAGACATGTGTACAAATGGCTATGATACAGGGCTTTAAACAACAGTGACTGTATAATTTATTGTCCAAATTGTGATGCTTTTGAGAATAAACAGGAGCGCTATTAATAATTACTGTGGAACAGCCCAGGCATTAAACCCAGACTGCTCTGAACAATCCAGGTTGTTATCACCTCGGCAAAGGAGAGAGCTTGAAGTAGTGGCCAAGCACAAAGGAGCCAGGGGGCTGAATCAGCGAAACCCAGTGCTAGAAATGGATAATTTGGGCTTGCTGCTAGGGAGGGCACAGGCAATAAGCATGTAAACAACATAATTTCAGGTAGCTTAAGGGGGTAAAGAGAGGGGGGAAGGGGACTACTTCAAAAGGCATGGCCAGGGGAATTCCCTGGCGGTCCAGTGGTTAGGACTCCACGCTTTCACTGCCGAGGGCCAGGTTCAGTCCCTGCTTGGGGAACTAAGATTCCACAAGCCGCATGGCATGGCCAAAAGAGAGAGAGAAAAAAAAAAGAAGAAGCATGTTTAGTGGGAAGACATTTCAGAGGCAGTAACATTTCAGCTGAAACTTGAATAATGAGAAGAATCAAGAAATTGAAAGACAAAAAGAAAAAAAAAATCACTAGAATGGTCTTATCTCAGCAGTGACCTGAAGGTCAGCAGGCCCAACCTCCCACTCATGGGGTTTGGGGTGAGGAGGTTTAGGGGCCTCCTACTTAGTGTGAAGAGAGATGAGGGGATTTCAGTTTTATTCTGTAGGTAGTAGAGAATCATTAAAGAGTCTTGAACAGAACAGTGGTATGACTGGAAAAATTACTCTGGCACTAGTGGTGGGTTAGAGAGGGGAAGAGGTTAAAGCAGGAAATCCAAGCAGCTACTGAAATAGTCCAAGCAAGAGAAAAGCTCCTGGATTGAGACAGTGGCAGTGATATTGGAGAAATAGAGATGGAAGCGATACCCCAGAGCAAGAACGTGTAGGATTTACGCTAGGATGTCACCTAGCATAGTGCCAATTCCTAGGAGGCCCTCAGTAAATGCTAACTCCTCCCCCCACCCCACACTCAGCAGGTAATGGGAGTGAGGGAAGATTGTTTCTGTTTGTTGTTTAGAATCGAGAAAAACCTGGGCAGGAATCCAGTTTCAGGTTAAGGGGAAGAACCAGTAGAGAGGGAGATATCAAAAATGTAAGGGAAAGGGGGTTACCGATAGAATGTTTTATTTAAAAAGCAATAGATGTAAAGGTGAATATAGTCTTAGATAGGAGGTGTGATACTTCAGCCTCCAAGACAGGATCAACAGAAGTCTGTCGAGGGAGGTGGAAAGTCAGTGAAGCTTCTATGGGACATCTTTGATTTGAAGGTGGGCTTATGGATAGAAGAAAATATTTGGAACGCTTCCGTGGGAAACAATTTGTCCAACAGCTGTTCTCACCCTTGGTTGAATATTAGGCTCTTCCTGGGAGCCTTAAAACAAAAAAATGATGCTGGACCCCCAGCCCCAAAGATTCTGATTTAACTCCTCTGGGATGGGGCCCAGGCACTGGTGTTTTCAAAAGTGCCTGTGTTGCTGTTAATGAACAGCCCTGATTGAGAACCACTAGAAAGAGGTTCGAGGGCCTCAGAAAGGGCTCAGCTGAGGTATGGGAGCAGGAATTTGTTGTTGAGCCAATCAGCCTGGTTACAGGGGTCTCTCCAGCACCAACTTTTCTGGAGCGGAAGCTGTGAAATTAGAGCATGGCTCTTGTTTACTGAGGTTGGTAAAGCACTAGGCTGAAGAAGTAAGAGGTGATAGAGGTTGGGGGAAAAGAATTGGCCAACCACAGATTGTCTAATCTGACAGAAAAAGCAGAGGTTCAGATGAAAGTCGATAAAATAATAATAGCAACACCACATAATTTTTTTGAGTGCTGTCTACCAACTGCAAAAATAAAGTGATTTATACAAATTCTCATTAACTCTCACAGAGCTCTAGGTCCTCATTTATTATCCTCATTTTATAAACGGGGAAACCGAAGCTCAGAAGTTAAGAAAGGTCCCCAAGTTTATGGAGTTAATAAGTGGCAGAACTGGGATTTGAACCCAGATCTGACTGACTCTAGAACCTGAGCTCTGGTTGGGCAGGAACGAGGGAGTGGGACGAAGGGAAGATAAGAGCCTGTAGGAATCTGCTGGGTTTGAATGGGCTTGAGATGGGCCTCGAGGAAAGGAGATGAGAGGGTTTCTGAGGGAAACAATGGAAGGTGAGGGAATGGGTCCCGAGCATTGGAGGGAGAGTGGGAAATCAGACTGGATAGGCACACTGACAGGCCCAATCTGTCAATGGAATGTAGACTCCATGTGGTAAAAAGGAACTGGGAGATACTAAGGGGTTATTTAGGAGGTGGTTGATGTGATAAAGAGTAACCTTAAAATTTATCAAGCAGATAAAGAGCTAGGAAGATCACTGAGGAGACCTCTGCACTGAAATACTTTTTTCTTCCTTTGTTACCTGTCTTGTCCTGGTAGCCACAGATGTGACTTAACCCACCCATGGCACTCAGGATTGCAGACTGCCCACTCCTCAGCTCTAAGCTGTCTTTCCAGGGCTCGTACCTAAGATCACAGTTCTATGTTCAAAGATCAATAGAAGGCTCTGCAGATTGACTACTGGCTGGAAAGTGGGGCTGGACACTTTGTCATGATTGTTGCTACCCCTGCAGAAAAGGTTATTCAGAAATATAACGTTATTACAAGGTGCTGGGTACAAAGGAGGCACCGTACACATACCAACACCACGACAATTCCACAGGATTGCCAGGGACCCCCATCAACATCACTCATTTGCAACTGTCCCTGACCTAACTCAGAAAGTACCCAAGAGCACCAAGCCATCTTCAATGGGGACGGTATCAGTTCTTTCTTGATTTGAGTAGACCAAATTAAATTTATACCTAAAGAACTAGTTTCCAGATTTCAGTGTCTTCCCAGCGCACGTTGTTTTCAAATTAATGAAAATTAAAATTGCTGGTGCACAGTAAGGAAAACTGAAGAGGCGAAATGAATAGCTAGAATTCTCTGAATGATGACCAGAGCACAAATAATGCTGGGACCTGATGAGGCCAAAAGACACCTTGTGAGCTTAGCTAGCTGGTTGTGGTACCCTGGGAAGGGAGAGATGTTATCTGTCAAAGGGAAGATAAATTCTGTGAACCAAACCTGGTAGTTTGGGGAAAATGTGTTTAACCCACTCACTTCCCTCCTTATTTGTAATATTGCTTTCCTACTTTTCAACTTGAGTTTACTCTGGAAGTGGAACATTTATTCCAACAAAATGTGCCCGGTGTGGTCTCTCAGAGATTGAAGACATCTGCTTAGTAGGCATTAACTTCAGTGTAGTACTTGCACCTCTCTGAGGATGTCTTACTAAGCCCTCAGTAGGCTGACGCTGCTTCATTTTCTTCAGGTATATAAACTGAAGAGGCAAATTTTATCTGCTCTGAAGTCCAAAGAAAATGGTACTTGGCTCCTTGGGCTCATTAGCCTTTAGTCTTGGTTAGTAATTACCAGATGTTGCTCAAGCATATTTGGAAAAGAACTTTATCTGTTGAACTTTCTTTTGGAAAATCAGAACATTATACGCAAATTGTGAAGGAGGGGAAATGCTGTACTAGAAAGCTTAGCCAGGTGTGACATAATCATTTTCTTGAGGATGTGGTGTGGCGAACTTTTTTTCTTCTAGGTAATGAACACATTTGCTTGTAGTTTGAGTTTAAAAAAAAAAAAAGCTATTATGTTTCCTTTAAAAAAAACGTGTAGGGGCTTCCCTGGTGGCGCAGTGGTTGAGAGTCCGCTTGCCGATGCAGCGGACACGGGTTCGTGCCCCGGTCCGGGAAGATCCCACGTGCCGCGGAGCGGCTGGGCCCGTGAGCCATGGCCGCTGAGCCAGCGCGTCCGGAGCCTGAGCTCTGCGACGGAAGAGGCCACAACAGTGAGAGGCCCGCGTACCGCAAAACAACAACAACAACAACAACAAACGTGTAGAACGTCAGAAGTGTGAAATCCATTTTAGCCTGTTGAAAATATTTGTGTTTTTAAGATAGCATCACAGATGAATATATTCCAGGTTCAAATTACTCGGAATTCTAGATTCTAAACACTATAAACTGAAGTTGAAATCAAATGTAAATTAACCTGTGATTTTTTTTTTCTTCTAGTTATTTTTAGCTAAATAACCGAGGATAGGTTGTGAGGCTGGCAAACAATATTCGCTGGGAGGACCCTTATTGTGATCGAATTCCAAGTAGTATTTTTTAGTCACATCTCATTCTTACACACACACACGTATCCTGTTGTGTTTTAAACAGATACTGAAAACCTCAACTCTATTTGTGAATCTTTTTCTTTTTTAAGATATCTTTCCTACAGACAGAATCTCTAGGAGCCAGCCAACAATCCAGGCCTAACACTTTAGCTAACAGCTTCTAGTTCAAAAAAAGTAGGGTGGGGGAAGTGAGAGTGAGTAAAAACAAAGTGAAAACGACCAATATGTTTTGGGAAACACTTTACTACAGTTATTAGGTGACCTCACTGGGGATAGCACGCTCTCCAGAAACCATATTTACCATGAATCACCCAAACCATTATATTCAGT
The DNA here is from genome assembly GCF_025265405.1 of Mesoplodon densirostris. Lineage (NCBI taxonomy): Eukaryota > Metazoa > Chordata > Mammalia > Artiodactyla > Ziphiidae > Mesoplodon > Mesoplodon densirostris. The sequence goes on along the minus strand of NC_082667.1, from coordinate 111,882,219 downwards.
AAGGTCAAAGGGCTGGATTTATGTAATATTTTTAAATTTACATTTTATAAATATAAGGATACTATGTGTATTATCAAATAATTCATCTGTATTTCTAAAGTGTCATATTTTCTATCGTTCTTGTTAATCTGTTTGAACTAGGGAGAAAAAACGGTATTGAGATAGTTGAATACTGGATCCATCAATCACTAAAATTGAACCAAGATCCAAGTTTTCATAGTTTAATTCTATACCATCCATACTTCTCACCAGAAAACTGATAAGGACTGACATAAATAACTCAGTTGGAAGGATATCTGACTATCTTATTAAAACATTATGCAGAATCTTTAAAGGTGTTAGCCCTGGCAGGATTCCTAGGTGAGAATAGGCAGCTACACCATATTCTACTTTTGGTGGCCTCCTCACTTTTGGATTTTGTCATGACTTCAACCAGGCCCCCTTTGAAAGTTTATTTCTGAACACAAAACTTTCTTCTTTGGCTGGTCTCATTTTTTTAGTGGTCTAGGGAAAGAGACCGAGACAGGCTGTGGCCTATTTTAAATCCTTAGATTCCTCTCCCTCCCACTCCCTCCACATTCCTGCTACATGGAAAGGCAGTGGGGCCTCATACCTCAACATTTTATTAAAGAACCACTTAGCCATGCTCTCACCAGGATGAGCACAAGATGCTGGTTATTCCCTAAGCTGAGTGGGTTTTTAAAAAGCTGGGTGGGAGACCCCATGCTACAAATTTTTTTTTTTTTTTTTTTTTTTTTTTTTGCTGTACGCGGGCCTCTCACTGCTGTGGCCTCTCCCGTTGCGGAGCACAGGCTCCGGACACACAGGCTCCGCGGCCATGGCTCGCGGGCCCAGCCGCTCCGCGGCATGTGGGATCTTCCGGGATCGGGGCACGAACCCGTGTCCCCTGCATCGGCAGGCGGACTCTCAACCACTGCGCCACCAGGGAAGCCCCCCATGCTACAAATTTAATTCAAAAACTGTTAAAGGAAACTTTTTTTAAATCTCAAGAACAGCCTTTTCACACTTCTCTACCACCTTTCCATTGGCTGTGTGTAAATAAACAAAGACCACCAAGTGAGAACAGGCTATTTATTCAAAGCTTGCTACAGCAAGGGAGGCAGCCACCTTCCCTCAGCTTGGGACTTACAGGCCGGCAGTGTTTAAAAAAAAAAAAAAAAGTGGGGTGGGTGGAGTAGGCTTCAGGGTATGCTCTGATTGGAGGTTAACTCGGGGAAGCTGGAGGCGGGCTAACTAGAAGCCGGGCGTCTAACGTGATTGGTTGGGGGGGGGGGAAATATATTTGGCTTTCTCTGATTGGTCCCGAGTTGGTAACAGGGGCAAAAATTTGGGAAGCTGGCAGTCAATGACCGACTCCTGCCCGTTCTAAGCTGATCACTGCAGAGGCTGTGGTTTGGCTTCTCGTGTTGGTTGCAGCAGAGGTTGTGGGTCGGAGTTCTGTTGTCAACATATGGCCCCGTCATTGCCCTGTATATTGTCTGTCAACTGAGTGAGACCCAGGTTTTTATTTTCCCTTGACCTAGATAACTTTCTAGCTTCCGATTTTTGTTTTACCTGGAACAAGATTGCATTCCTGTTATTTCTGTTAAGGATAAACGGAGACATTAGGATATAGAAAGTATTTATGGGAACAGATACATAAGTGTCTTTCTGATGAGGGTCAGGCTGGAGAATCACCCTCGGTCCTCTGCCCATTTCCGTACACAACTCCTATTACCATTATAACTGACTCCTTAGCAGCGTTTCCTTCCTTCGGGGGAGGCTCGGCCTCTTTGGTTCCCTCTCTTTGAGGACTGCCCTTTGGGGCCGAGAGAGGAGGATCGCTGCCCCAGTCTCCCATTCCCCTTCCCGAAGCTCGCTTCCCGGGTTCCGGCCCGGGTAGCACCCCCGCTACCCAGCACCCCACCCCCGCCCAATCCTCCTACAGCGTCCTCCACCCCGCCCCCACCCACCCGCGCACAGCGCCCCCTGTCCCCCGCCCCGCGCCCTCCCCGGTTCTCCCCACCGCACCGGTCCCGGCCGGCCCCCCTTCCGGTCCCACAACCGGGCGCGTGCCGGCGCCTCCGGACCTCTGGTTCCGCGCGTTCCTGCACGGAGGCGCGCCCCGGAGGGGCTCGAACGGACGCGACCCCCTTGGTCCTGCAGCAGCTTCCCGGGCCCGCGGGAGATGTCAGGTCAGCTCTCCCGTCCCCGAGTCGCTACCCGGTCCTTGGTCAGGAATAAGCAGATCCTCCTCGGGTCCCAAGCCCCCGACATCCATTCTGGGGGGACTCTTCCCAGCCACCATTCCCCGATCATTTCTCCTCAGCTGTGGAAAAAGCAGCCCTCCTTTCTCTTCAGAAAGGGACCCGTATTTTCCCTTCAACTTCCCTCAACTTGGGCCCCCGCGGGCCCCCAGTCGGTGGGAAAGCACTACCCTCCATTTTCGCCTCAGGGAGGTTCCTCGGCCCGGATTTCTCCTGCCACGAAGCGGGAGAGGCAGAGGCACCGTGGCGGGCTCAGCGGCTGTAGCTGGGCCCTCGCCATCTTGCGCGGAGGAGGAGTCGCGGCGGCAGCCATGCGGAGAGCTAAGGGGCGGGGGTGCTGCGGGCCAGGGAGGGGGCGGGGAGCCGAGTTAGCTCGGCCCGGGCGGCGGCTTCGGCGGCGCCTTGAGAGCGGGCAGCGGCGGAGGTAGGGCTGGGCGGCCCGGGGAGCGGGCGAGCGCCGGCAGGCTGGCCCACACACCCCAGGAGTGGAGCGGGGCGGGGGGCGGGGCGGGGGGCGGCCGAAGCGAGGGGCCGGGTGGGGGCGGGCGGAGGTTTCCGAGGAGGAAGGAGCCGCCGCCATTTTGGGAGCTTCGAGTCAACAATAAAGGACCGAGGGTACAGAGCGGGAGTGGCCTCAGTGGTAGGACTCGAGCCCGAGCCGCGAGGAGTGGGGTGAGGTGAGGGGTTGGAGGTCGGCGGTGCAGTGGGGGCTGCGGGGAGTCCCCCCTCCCCCGGCCGGCGTTGGGGGCGCTCTGAGGCGGAGGCCTGAGGCCTGGTCGGGCCCGGGGGAGGAAGGCGGGCGGCAGCTGTGGGGCGGGGGCGCTGGGAGGAGTGGGATAGAGCAGTGTTGTGCCCGGCGGGGTCCGGAGGAGGAGCGGGAGAATTCCTCGGAGAAGCTTTGTGGGAGACGAGGGAAGGTGGGATCGTAGGGGGCGGCAAGGACTTAGGGAGATCGTGGAGGTTATAGGGTACGAGGCGGCCCTATAGGGGGCGGCAGGGATATGCAGTAGCGGAAGGCTGGGTTTCGAAGAGGACCGGCTGCTTGACGGAGTAAGGCCTTGCAGGTCGATAACAAGGGGGTGATTATGGAGCCCCAGAGTCATGGAGGAAACGAGGGGCCGTCTGACTTAAGGGTTTCTCTTTGGGGCCTTTTGGGGGAGCCCCTATTGTTTCCTACCCGCGGAGCTGGTTCCCTGCTCTTGTTGCGCAGATACGATTGCAGGGCCCCAACCCTTTTGTGTTTATGGGCCCAGGGAGCTGACTCGAAGTGTGTGGGTTTTGGGGGGGGCTGTTGAAGGAGAGGGAAACAAGAAATTATTTGCCTACGTTTATGGGGCTCAAATCACTGGCTTGTTTCTTTCCCTTATCGCTCACTCCCCTTTCTCTTCCACAGTCCCCTCACCCCTTGAAAATAGAACGGTCACTCCAACTTGCAGACCAAGCTTAGAGAAACTGCGCTGCATTCGCACACAAAAAGGTCTTTTTGGAGATGACGATACTGTTTTGGGTGTGAAACTGTCAATTGCTAACTACAATCTGGGAAGTGCTGTAATTAACTCCGCTAGGGGTTCCTCCCAACTCGTCTCTGTTTCGTTAGTATTTTTGAAAATGTAGAAATATAACTTGCAAATCTAAATTGGGAAGGGGTAGGAGGAATATTTCTTTTCCTGAGACGTAGAGCTACAATGCTGGTTTTAGCTTAATTAAGAGGGGAGCAGTTATCACATAGTCACATTTTGGATGCAGGGAGGTATGAGGTCTTACGTGCATGATGGACAGTAATGATATCATTTAATTTTTAGAAGTTGCCACCTTCATCCTCTTAGTGCTCGCAAATAAGTAAGTCTTCTGGTATGAAGTAGGTGATATCGCTGATCATAATATAAACCTGTCAATAGAGGAAACCAATTACTACCTTGCACTGAAATTGGGTGGCTCTTAACCACCCTCTGCTTAAGAGGTCACTCAGCTTCTGGGAGACTTGGAAATATACAGCTTTGTGTACGTGATAATCAGGATTTGCTTGTGAGCAACTTTATTTTCAGTTAAAAAAAAGACATCAAAAAGTTGGTTTTTTAAAAATTTTATTGTTTGAGAAACCTGGGTGTAAGGCAGAAACGCTAATTAATAAGCTAGTGTATATTTGGTAAGAAATGTAAAGGAGTTAAAGAACAAGCAAACAGAGTAGCCCTTTATTTTCTGGCCTTTTTCCCCCTGGCTTTTAAATTACGTTTTCATTTACTTTCTTTAAAAATAATTTTATTTGGGGAATAATTTAAAAATTTTTTTAATTAACTTAATTAGTACTCTGGGTTTCCTGAAAAGTTTGATTAAAGTTACTAGTATCTTTAGCTTTTCACAGATTTTTTTTTTAACACAGGTAATTTCCTTTTTGTGTTTTTGTAATTTAAAAAAATGCTACTTCAAGTTGGGATATACTTTTTGAAAAGTGTTATGTTTAAAAACGTAGCAGTTTTTTTAGTATTTAGATTTAATTAAGGTAGCTAAAGGTTTTCTTGGCTGTTTTTCAAGCAGAAGATTTTGACATGTAGACATATTTATATCCCTTGACTGCTTCAGTTACTGTTTTAAAGGGAAAAAATGTATTTTTCTTTATAAAGTTTAACTGCTGTCGTTGAAATTCATAAGGGCATAAATGTTCTTCTGAAAGCATAAGGTGAAGTCAAAAGCTCAACTCTTCAAGGATTCTCAGTTGTCAGAAACAGAAAAAAATTTAATGAATTGTCTTGCCTTGTTCATTTGTAGATTTACATTAAGTTGTGCGATACTTCATTGAGTTGTAATGCAATTGAGTGTAATGACTCATTGACTTTAAGAGGTGGCAGGGACTTCAGAGAATTCATCTGGGAGGAAACAAGGGAAGAGATTGTCATTTGACAACTAATGCTAACTTAATCACAGTATCTTTCTACTTGGTATTCTCTGGGTTGCTTTGAACTGACAGTTTAAAATGTTTGAGATCGGTCTCGGTGCAGGTTTGGTTTTTGAGGCATTCATCTTTTTGTGTCTTTCCTAGCTTGGCTAGTGATTTGGTCTCAGTGCAGCTATATTCTTAATTCTTTAAAAGAGGAGAGTGCTTCTAAAGGAGTTCTTTAAAAGGGAAACAAAAAAGTTTTTTTCTAATTTTACTCTGTTTGCTAATTTAACTTTTTTCTTTGTTTCAGACTGAAGTGAGCGAATTCAGATATATAACTCAACCTTGTTAGAGGGCTTTATTAAAAAATAAAGAGTTGATTCTGTGCATGAGAGCAAGTTACTGCTGCTTACCGTTCAGAGACTTACAGGTGCTTGCCTGCATTGCAATAAAGGACTCATATATTGAGCAAGACTTATATTTATCTCTTCGTTTTGGAGAGCCTAATAAACTGTTATTACAGTTTCTCTACTGACTTTCAAAAGTTTTGAAGTTTGAAAGAGACATCTTTACAATTAATACAGCATGAGCACGGCCAGAACAGAGAACCCTGTTATAATGGGTCTGTCCAGTCAAAATGGTCAGCTGAGGGGCCCTGTGAAGCCCAGTGGTGGCCCCGGAGGAGGGGGCACACAGACACAGCAACAGATGAACCAGCTGAAAAACACCAACACAATCAATAATGGCACTCAGCAGCAAGCACAGAGTATGACCACCACTATTAAGTAAGTGTTAGAATAAAAAACACACTTGGGGGACCAAAGGAGATTTATTTTGTTAGTTGTTGACTACTTTGTGTATACCTTAGTTTAACCATTTTGATTGCAAATAGAGGACAGATGACTTTGTTTTATGGCCAGCAGGTATTTGCAATAGAAGAATGTGTTTCTTTCATAACTAATTCAGGTTTATTAAGTAACTAACAGACAGGCACAGATTAATATATATTAATTGTGTATAATTTTTTGAAACGTTTCTGGCTTTCATAATGAGCTCAGATTCATCTTCTTTTTGCCAGTATGGCTTTTTCCCTAGTGTTAGAAGTTGACCTTATCCTAGTTTGAATGGCAGTTATAGCCAATTTCACATTTTAAATTTAAAGGCTTGCCCAGCCTTCTGAACTTCAAGCATACTCATAGAAAATTTATCCATAACTTTTTTTTAGTTTATGACACTTTGCTTTTCTGCCCTATTTATTTACTTTTCAAATACACTTTCTCCTCCTTTTACACACACACACACAAAATAACAAGCAGTTTATGTCATAGGGAACTCAGGATTTTGAACTCTTGTAAACACATCTCTGAATAGTCCCATACCCCTTTGACGACTTTTAAAAACGTAAGAGCCTCATCTTACTATGGAATATTTTTTCTTTTAAATTTGAAAGTGTGTAGGCTGTCATCTTTAAGTATACACTTTAAGGTATTTGAGTGGTAACTGACTCCAAAGAATCAGTTAATAGAAAATTAACATTCAAGAATCTTGACCCATTTGAGATTTGTCTTTGTTAAAAATCTAGCCATGTAAGCTGATTTAACCTCTAGAAATCTTCATAAGATGATAAAACTCTTTCAAGGAACCAAAGCTTGTGTTTTATTACAACCTAGATCTTTTCCATGCTTAAAAAGTACTTACTAAAGAAAAATAGCCCTAACTTCCAACAGAATTGATTTGAGACAACAGTGGATTTTACCTTTTTTTTTTTTTTTTTTTTTTTTTGCTTTTCCTAGGATTAATGGTTTCTTTTCAATTCTGTGGATCTTTAAATCTCAGTTTAAATGTCATCTCTTCTATGAAGACTTCTAGATCCCATGGCTCAGAGCTCTTCCAATACCTATCTCTATCACTTATTTTCTCATTAAAAAAATTTTGGGGGCTTCCCTGGTGGTGCAGTGGTTGAGAGTCTGCCTGCCGATGCAGGGGACACGGGTTCGTGCCCCGGTCCGGGAAGATCCCACATGCCACGGAGCGGCTGGGCCCGTGAGCCATGGCCGCTGAGTCTGCGCGTCTGGAGCCTGTGCTCCGCAGCGGGAGAGGCCACAGCAGTGAGAGACCCGCGTACCGCAAAAAAAAAAAAAAAATTAACCTCCTAAGATTATAAATTTTTTTTGTAGGCAGATTTTGCGTTGTATCTTCCCGCATTTTTATCCACTATTTAGTGAATTTGGCAATATGGCAAGCTGGCTTACTAGGATGTTCAATTGACATTTTTGTTTATACCAAACTTTGCTATGGTATAGACTGGGGTGAAAGGCTTTAGTACCCTTGGATTGGTAGCAGATAGTTCCCTGTGTTACAGTATCTTGGATTATGTGGGACCTAGGTTTAAGCAAAATAATATGCTTATCTTTCTAAATCAAAACTCTTGAGATGTTTGGGGTGCTCTAATTATATGAGTTGTTACAGTTAAATCAGTGAAAGCTTATTTATTTTAAAGACACAGTTGAAAGCAATTGTCTGCTTTATTGACAGTCTTTTTTCTGTTAGATGCTTTGGGTATTATATTATTTGAAGTTCTTACCTGACCAAAAAGAAAATTTTTTATTACGTTTTCGTTGTTATTTTCTTTCATGGTTTCAGGCATCCCCAGTAAAAAAGATTAAGAGAGATGTTTACTAGCAGCTAATATCGAGTTCTTCTTTTGCCAGGCACTGTGCTGAGTGCTTTATAGAAATTATTTTATGTAATTTTTATCCCATTTTATATATGAGAGAATGGAGGTTTAGAAAAGTAACTGTTCCAAGGTCATAGAACTAATATGTAGAAGAGTCAGGGCTTGAACTCGTCTGAAACTTTATAGATTCCTTGCCTTTTACTAGTCACCAAGAGTTACAAACTCAGATGCCTATAGGGGACTGCCAGATTAGAGGGTACTTGCCCTATTAAAAGGCATCAACCACTTGATTTTAAACTCTATTTACTAAGCTCTATCAAACTGTTGCCATGCAGAAATTTGGAACCAGTGTTGCTAAAGCTTCAGGTTTTTTCAAGAAAATCCAGAATCTGGACTTTACACAAAATCTCCTAATTTTTTAATGTTGGCCACTAATTTAAATTAAAACACACACTATATAGGTCAAACAAAACATATGGGTTACTAGTTCTGAAAATGGTTGGACTGTATACAACTCTGCTTCTCTTAAGAGGATGGATACCTTACTCCCTTCTATTCTTGATTTTTTAAAATTCTCCCTAGATTGTTGTGCTTTGTAAGAAAACAGTTTTTCTAAAATTGTTTATCTCTTTTGTTACCTGTATTCTTAAGTAAACGGCAATATATTAAACTTAGTGTGCTTTTTAGAATTATAATCGAGATGACTTATCTTTGTATTTTAGAATACTAATGCTGTGAATTCTGTTACTTCAATTTTACTGTATTCTCTCTAGACCTGGTGATGACTGGAAAAAGACTTTAAAACTCCCTCCAAAGGATCTAAGAATCAAAACTTCGGTAAGTTGGTTGTAACATTCAAGTGGAAAAATTATGCGGAAACTCTAAAAGTGAAGTAGTTATTTAATGATAACAGGCACTGTGTTTACTCTTAAGTAAGTCGAAGTGGTTGAAATTGTATAACTCATGTATGATGAGTTGCCCAAAATTTCCACTATTTGGAGGAATTAGTAATAATGTGTATGTATACACATTATTGTAATATATACTGTAATATTTAATATACAGTATACAATACAATAATTACTATATATACAGTATTTAATATATAATTTATATATTAAATATTGTGTTTATACGTATATATATCTTATCTCTTGTGGGACGCTTTTATGGTTTTCAAGGCATTTTCTCAAAATTCTCTTGTTTCCATCAGCACAGTAAGTTTCAGGGTAGGTATTGTCCACATTTTGTAGATGAGAAAACTGAAGTTGAGAGGTTAGTTCTCTTAGCCCAGTGTTTTCAACCAAGGGCAGTTTTTGTCCCCTATGAAGCATTTAGCAATAGCTGGAGACATTTTTGGTTATCACAGCTGAAGGGATGCTACAGAACAGCCCCTTACAGCAAAGAATTTTCTGGCCGAAATGTCAATAGTGCTGGACTTGAGAAACCCTGGTTTAGACTAGGATATTTGTAGGCAGTGCATGGTGGAGCTAGGGTTTGACTTCATATCTTGTGGTTTGATACTTATATAGAAATAACAGTATTCCATCAGTCCTTAGAGAAAAATGACCACAGGGTGGCTGGTCTTTCCCCAAAACATAGTTTTTAAATGGCTTGTGTGTGTTAAAGAGAGTGGTTATTTTTCAGTTGAACTATAGATCAAGACAGAACTAATATGCATATATTTATATTTTAAATGGGGTAAAGAATTAGTCTCTCAAACCCTTTATTAAGCATGCTAATTACCAAAGAAACCCAGTTGTACCTCATTCTTCTGATGTCGTTTGTCTGTTTTTGTTTGACCAGGATGTGACCTCCACAAAAGGAAATGAGTTTGAAGATTACTGTTTGAAACGGGAGTTGCTGATGGGAATTTTTGAAATGGGCTGGGAAAAGCCATCTCCTATTCAGGTATGTTTCCCTTTTTTATCATATGTATAATGTTATGAGTTAAGCGTTACACACTTTTTGATCTGCGGGAATGATACAGTGAAACAACAATTCTTTCCAGTTTGTATACACACACATATATATATGTACACACAGGCGTACACACTTTCTGAACCTTTAAATGGGAAGTTACAAAATCATGGCCCTTTATTTCTAAATATTTCAGTGTGTATTTCCTAAGAATAGGGATAGTCTCTTGAATAATCATAGTACAGTTATGTTCAGTCAATCTAACTTTAATGCAATATTTCTATCTCATCTGTCATTTATAGTATTATTTTTAATTGGCCCCCAGATTTTGTCTTAAAGCATTTTTTTTCTCTTCCGTACAGGACCCATCCTAGGATCAGGTATTGCATATAATGGTTACATCTCTTTTAGTAGTGAGCATTTCCCTATTCTTTTTTTGTCTTTTATGACATTGACATGTTAAAAATATGGCCCCCTTTTTTTTTTTCCTCCAGTAGAACATTCCTCATTTTGGGTTTGTCTCATATTTCCATGTGATTAGATTCAAGTTACGCATTCTTAGCCAGAATACTGCAGAAGTCACATTTGGAGGTATAGTGTTCATCTATTCCTCAAGGGTGATTTTAATTTTGATTACCCTTTCGAAGTGGTGTCTTGATTTTTCTACTGTATAATTATTGCTCCCCACCACCACCTTAAAACTAATAAACAGTCTTTGGGGAGCATTTTAAGGCAATGCAGATATACTACTCTTCATAAAAATTTCCCCCTAACTCCTCCTTATGTATCTATATATTATCAGTGTGGACTCATGAATTACTTTTTTTTTAATGGTATTTTTTTATATATATATAAATTTATTTATTTTTTATTTTTGGCTGCGTTGGGTCTTCATTGCTGTGCACGGGCTTTCTCTAGTTGTGGTGAGGGGAGGCTACTCTTCGTTGCGGTGCACGGGTTTCTCATTGTGGTGGCCTCTCATTGCGGAGCACAGACTCTAGGCGCACGGGCTTCAGTAGTTGTGGTACACAGGCTCTAGAGCGCAGGCTCAGTAGTTGTGGCGCGTGGGCTTAGTTGCTCTGCGGCATGGGCAGGCAGACTCTTAACCACTGTGCCACCAGAGAAGTCCCTTTAATGGTATTTTTGTGCTTGAATTGTCCCATATTTGGCCAGTGTGAGCTCCTTCAGGCCGGTTCCTTTGTGTTTGTAATGTGCCTCTTTCATTTTTTTCCTCTGATAGACTATTTTATAAAGCAGTTTTAAGTTCATAGCAATTGAGCAAAAGAGATTTTTCATAAATCCCTGCCCCCACTGATGCATAGCCTCCCCCATTATCAGCATTCCCCACAAGAGCAATATTTGTTACAACTGATGAACCTGTGTTGACACATTATCACCCAAAGTCCATAGTTTGCATTAGGGTTCATTCTTGGTATTGTACATTCTGTGGGTTTGAACATATGTATAATGACATGTATCCACCATTATAGTATCATACAGAGTAGTTTCACTGACCTCTGTGCTCCACCTATTCACCCTTCCCTTCCCCCTTCGTTTTTCTTGAGCACTTCCTTTTTTTTTGGTATATCATGATATCAAGCTTATCTGTAGAGCTACCCTTCCCCAGCCTCAGAATCAGCTATTTCTCCAAGGAACTCTGATTCCAGTTAGTGGGGAGTAGTATTAGGGACCAAGATCTAAGCACTAGGTGCACTCTTTCAGTGAAAAGAGCAAGGAAATATATGTATGTATACACATACATGCCTGTAGACCTAAACATGCGTTACACATGTACAGATTTGATAAATGTGTTTGTTGTCTTCACATAAATTAAAGCTGTTGAATCCAAGCTGTACTCAGGACAAACTCTATGACATCACTGAGTACTTTTTCATTGAACAAACATGTATCAAGTGACCTAGAAAGTGTTAGACCCTGAGGGTGTTATGATGAACAAGATAAATAGTGTTCCTGCACTCAGAGTCTGGTGGAAAGGACAGCTTATTGTACAGGTAATTTCAGTGTAATGTAATGGGCACATATATGTAGCTACTAGGGAAGATGGAACAACCTGGCAGAAGTGATCCATGTTCCAGGTGGGGAACACTGGAATGGTGATTGCCTGGGGTTGAGAGTGTGCCTTTGTGGACAAACTGAAAGGAGTTTGTTGTGGTTAGAGAAAGTATCAAGATAAAGTTATACGTCATCAGGCAATTTGAGTGCAGATATCAAAAATATTTAGGAATCTACTTTTCCATAATATAGTTCATGTTAATCTATTTTATCTATAGGAGTGAAACATGGGCACTTTTCTACTGTATCATTCAACTTCTACTGTATCATTCAACTTTGTATCTCTAGTACTTAGCAAGGTGCATGGCAGGAAATAGGCCCTCAGTTGTATTGCTTTGTTGGAATTATGGTTAATGGATATCTGTAAGCGAACTTAGTCTAGAGAAGTGTTTGAGAGCACTGTCTTTGCGGTGAGGCTGCGTGGGTTGAATCCCAACTCCACTCCTTTCTAAGGAGATTATTTAAATGTCTCGAAGCCTCTGCTTTCTGACCTATAAAATTGATATAATAGTGTATACCGTGGGGTTGTTGTAAAGATTAAGTGAGGTAATTCATGTTAGTATCCTTACTGCAGTGGCTAGTAGGTGACAAATGCCCAATAAGTGTTATGGGGTTTTATTTTATGTAGTAGTTTATCAAAAAAGGAGATGGGTTCATTTAGCAGAGTTAATTCTTAACGGACCCTTGCTGACTCCTGTTTCATACCTTTGTATTAAATTTTAAAATTCACTTTGTTATGTGCATTCTCAGTTTGGTATAGCATATAGATAATTAACTCTCCAGCCACTTAGCCAGTCTACCATCTAGCTTTTTCTGTAAAGTAGAAATGATCTCCCTCACAGAGTTTTTATTGTGAGGATCGAAGGTCGTGTACAGGCATACCTCGTTTTATGGTGCTTTGCTTTACTGTATTTTGCAGATACTGCGTTTGGGTTTTTATTGTTTGTTTTTTGTAAACAAATCGAAGGTTTGTGGCAACCCTGTGTTGTCAGATGATGGTTATTATTTTTAAAATTAAGGTGTGTATATTGTTTTTTTACACAATACTACTGCACACTTAATAGACTATAGTATAGTGTAAACATAACTTTTATATGCACTGGGAAACAAAATTTGTGTGACTCACTTGATTGCACTGATCTAGAACCGAATCCACAATGCTCGAAGGTGTATTTTGAAATAGCAAACAGAGTATGAATATAAAGTATTATTCTATATACCTGAGACTATCATTCACATTGCTTTTTCCTGCACTATTGTTTTGCCTGAGAATCCATGGAAAACACAAGATAACATGCTTCTTAGAATCATTCAGTGTAACAAACCATAAATACTAGGACTTTAGAACCAAAAGAAATCTAGAAGTCCTTTAGTAAAATCCAACCTTGTGACTGGCATTCTTCTATTCTCTTCTTGTCTACCTTCTCTCCTCACTTTTTTGTTGTTGGTTTTTTTCTTTTCCTAAAACGTGTCTATTGTCTTTATAGTACTTAGTTTTACAGTTTTATCCAGGCATTTTTTTTCTCTCCAGATATAAAATCCTCTTGATCAGATGGGTGTCATATGCATTTGAATCTTTTTGAAGAGATCTGACTTAGTTGCACTTTGGCTATAAGCTTGGAAAATGAGGCACTTAAAGTCTTTTGAGACGATATAATTTTACACTGACAGGCTGGAACCAGGTATACTACAGATTGCTTCCACACATCTTTGGTACAGCCATCTGTGATTCTAGTTCTAGGTCTGAATGCTGTGCCCAGTAGCATAACCATGCCATTCTGAGGCCTAGCTTTACAGGAATAGAGACTTCTTTGGAGGACCTAAGAGTCTGTCTTATTCTGCTTAACATTGAGAAACCTTGTATTAACTTGGGGATGATTGGTAACAGCTCTTGCTGCTTCCAGACCTTAGGCACAACTTTTGAAGACTTTTTAGGTAAGAAGATGATGGAATGGCAAGTAGTTCATTATTGAGGGAAACATGGAAGTTGCTTCTTTTGGCAACCAAATTTCATATCAAGTCAGGAATGTTAAATTATTTTGAGAAATTATTTTGTTAACCAAGTCTAATTGGTCGTTTATTAAATTTATAGTTAAGAATTAGAGCATTCTTAATCCTTTTGTAATTCATTCCTCCTGCTAACATGGATTTATTGCCAAAAGAATTATTTTCCTATATTCTCAAAGTCTTTAAATGCATGTCTTCATTGGTTACTATGGTAAAATTGGGGTGTGTTCCTTAAGCTGGAGATGTTCTTTTTGAAATTACTATCTTCCGTCTCCTTTTTTTCTGGGTAGCAGTAGATGTCTTAACCATTGCTTACCTCCTCCACAGTACCCATATTTTTTTCCCCTGAAATTAAGGTTCTTAAATTCAACTGGTCCTAGGAAGTAAAAAGAAGCAGCTACTCTAAAAGCAGCTAGCTGGGCCATTTGGAGCCTTTTCAGGCACTATACTTTCGTAAAATGCCTCTCAGTACTAGGAAATTGGAAGGTATCCCATTCTTTGGTTGTAGGCAACAGAGACCAACTTGGGTTAACTTAATTAAGCAAAAGGAAATTTATTGAATATCAGGAATTCACAAGATTAGGGAGAAGTCTCGAGAAACACACTTGGCATTGGCCAAGAACCAAGGCAACCCTAAAGGGCTCAGGAAGCTGTAAATTGTTATAGGATGCACTATAGCAATTTGAGTTCTTAGAAGGGAGCATTCAGCCAGCCTGACTTCAGTCATTGTCCTCCATTTAGCTGAGGAAGTTGGCTAGACTATCTATTGGGGTGGGGAGGATGTAATTCCTCAAGAGGAAGGTTAGGGTGCTGCTAAGAAAGGGGAATGGATAGTAGGGTTATAAAAACACAATAAATACATACTGGCTCAGTCCCTAGACCTTACAGTGGAACATGGACCTTGGAGAGCTAAAGTGGCAGAATCAGACCTTAAGGTCATGGGGTTGTTTCTGGTTTTTGTGTTGTTTTTTTTGGTTTTTGGTGGGTTTTGTTTTTGTTTTTGGTTGCTTTGTTTTGTTTTTGGTGGCCTTAGGGTATAAATCACACAATTCACACATTTTAAGTATACAATTCATTGTTTTTTAGTATATTCACAGTTGTGCAGTCACACAACTAAAACAGTCAGTTTTAGAACATTTTTTCATCACCCCAAAAAGAAACTTCTTTAGTAATCACCCTTCATCTTCCCCTAGCTCTAAGCAACCACTAATCTACTTTCTGTCTGTATGGATTGGCTTATTCTGGACAATTTCACGTAAATGGAATCATACAATATATGCTCTTTTGTGACTGGCTTTTTTGACTTAGCATGTTTTTAGGGCTCATCCGTATTGGAGCATGTGTCAGTACTCCATTCCTTTTTATTGTTGAATAATATTCCACTGTATAGCTATACCACATTGGTTTATCCATTCTTCAGTTGTAGGGTTGTTTCCACTGTTAGCTGTTAATGAATAATGCTCCTTTGAACACTGGTGTACGAATTTTTGTGTGGAGATATTTTCATTTCTCTTGGGTATATACCTAGGAGTAGAATTGCTGGTTCATATGGTAACTCTTTAACCTTTTGAGGAACTGCCTGACTGTTTTCCAAAATGGCTGTACATTGTACTTAGTGGTATATGAGGTACCGATTTCTCTGTTTGCAAACCGAAGTTCAAATCCTGGTTCTAGCATTTCTTGCTTTGTGACCTTCGGTAAAACAGTCCGAGGATCCATTTGTCAGTTGTAAAACAAAACGTACCTAACTTGAAAGGATATAATTAACGTTAAGTATCTAAGCATAGTGTCCATCACAGTAAGTTTTTAAAAATTATTTAGCTTCCTTCCTCCCTTCTCTTCTCCCTGGCAGCTCCCCATGACTTCCTCTTGGGTTTCAAAGCTGTCTGAGTCGGACTTGAATTCTCTTGCTTCATATTACTTAATCTTCCTAGCAAACAGTGGTAAGAGACGGTGTAGATATACTGGATTTCCTGACTGCTAATCATACTGATCACCATATGAGATGAAATACAGTGCATCTTAACTTACAGACTAGCTTACTTTGTTAAAGTCCTATCCTTAAACAGTTTCTGTAGAGCATAAGTCCTGTCAGGGTAGAGGAATAGAAGTCAATGAATGGCCTTTAAGTCAAAAGATAAACCCCAAATAGGAATTAGGATACCCCCAGTCTAATTCTGCCCTGTCTTACTTCATTCAGAAGTCTTATCTTTTTTTATTATTATTAATTTTTATTGGAGTATGGTTGCTTTACTATGCTGTGTTAGCCTCCACTGCACAACAAAATGAATCAGCCATACACATACAGGTATCCCCTCCCTTTTGGACTTCCCTCCCGTTTAGGTTACCACAGTGCATTAGGTAGAGTTCCCTGTGCTATACAGTACGTTCCCATCAGTTGTCTATTTTGTACATAGTTTCAATAATGCATATGTGTCAATCCCAGTCCCTCCCTCCCCACCCCTTTCCCCCTTGGTATCCATACATTTGTTCTCTACGTCCAAATCTCTTTCTGCTTTGCAAATAAGATCATGTATACCATTTTTCTAGATTCCATATATATATATATATATATATATATATATATGCGTTATTATACGACATTTGCTTTTCTCTTTCTGACTTCACTCTGTATGACTCTCAATTCATCCGTGTCTCTACAAATGACCCAATTTCGTTCCTCCTTATGGCTGAGTAATATTCCATTGTATATATGTACCACATCTTCTTTGTCCATTTCTCTGTTGATGGACATTTAGCTTACTTCCATGTCCTGGCTATTGTAAATAATGCTGCTGTGAACATTGGGGTGCATGTGTTTTTGTTTTTTTTTTTTGAATTATGGTTTTCTCTGGGTATATGCCCAGTAGTGGGATTGTTATATTGTAGTTCTATTTTTAGTTTTCTAAGGAACCTCCATACTGTTCTCCATAGTGGCTGTATCAATTTATATTCCCACCAACAGTGTATGAGGGTTCCCTTTTCTCCACACCCTCTCCAGCATTTATTGTTTGTAGATTTTTTGATGATGGCCATTCTGACCGGTGTGAGGTGATACCTCATTGTAGTTTTGATTTGCATTTCTCTGATAGTGATGTTGAGCATCCTTTCATGTGTTTGTTGGCCATGTTTATGTCTTCTTTGGAGAAATGTCTATTTAGGTCTTCTGCCCATTTTTGGATTGGGTTGTTTGTCTTTTTGATATTGAGCTGTGTGAGCTGCTTGTATATTTTGGAGATTAATCTTTGTCATTTGCTTCGTTTGCAAATATTTTCTCCCATTCTGAGGGTTGTCTTTTCGTCTTGTTTATGGTTTCCAGAAGTCTTATCCTTTTAAAGAACCTGATTCAGGAAGTCACTGGGAGACTACCTAGCCTTTTTTTCTGCTGTAGAACTGAGTAGTATGCAGGTAGCCTGTTTAAAAACCATAGAAGAGAATGAACGCATGGGGATAATGGGCCTTCAGGTCAACAAAAGGTTAATAGAGTTGACTCAAAGTAGGAGGGAAGAGATTAAGAGCAAAGGGTCAAAACCAAGGTTTTCTTCTTTGACCTGCTTTACCATACATAATAAGCAGACTGTTTAATACTGGCTGTAGGAACAAGATAATAGAGTATTGTCACTGAATCATTTTCGGAGTTGTTCTGGCAGCTATGTTAGTTATTCTGACCATATGGAACCCATCTAACCCGTGTGATTGGGGTTCTAGAATAAGAGTCATGGTGGGAAATGAAAGTCGTGATGCTTATGATTTAGATATTTCTCCAGTAACGGTGTTTTGTTTTGTTTTGTTTTGTTTTTTGGCTGCGTTGAGTCGCAGCGAGCGGGGGCTGCTCTTCATTGTGGTGTGTAGGCTTCTCATTGCAGTGGCTTCTCCTGTTGTGGAGCCTGGACTCTAGGCATGTGGGCTTCAGTAGTTGTGGCACAAGGGCTCAGTAGTTGGGGCTCAGTAGTTGTGGCATGAGGGCTCAGTAGTTGTGGCTCATGGACTCTAGAGCACAGGCTCAGTAGTTGTGGTACACAGGCTTAGTTGCTCCAAGGCATGTGGGATTTTCCAGGCCCAGGGCTCGAACCCGTGTCCCCTGCATTGGCAGGCGGATTCCTAACCACGGCGCCACCAGGGAAGTCCTTCAGTAACAGTTTTAAAGTGCTAGAGATACTTGTTTTGATCATTAGCTCAAGCACAGAAACAGCTAATTATTTTAGTGATTGTGAATCTCTTTTCCTAATTTATTTTCCTAATTTTCTAGTTTTAGAAATTAAAACGTTTAGTTTTAGAAATTGAAATGTTCTGCTTCCTTTCTGTTTATACCTGTTTTACTTTTTAAATTTCTCTCCATATATGTGTATTTAATATTTAGTAATTGTTAGGAATCCTTTGCTATTGTCTAGGAAATTTGTCCTAATAAGAAATATTATCTTCTGCAAAACACATAAGACAAACTAAGCCAAATATGAAAACGAGAAGTCAGCCTTGGCAATGTGACCATGGATCAAGATAACTGGAATAGAGTTGAGACTCCAGTTGAGCACATCTCAGGACAGAAGTTGGCTGTGAGACAGACATTGGACATATGTAATACGATTTAAAAAAAAATCATAGGACCCGAGGTTAAACTTTTCCAGCTGATTCCTGTTTTGTGTAGGGATAAATTGTCCAACCTACAATTTTTCATTGTGGTCAAATTGGTTTACTAGTCTCAGAATATCTTATTACAGTCTTTCCTTTGAATATTGTTTGTGCTGTCTTTTCCTCCAGTTTTTAATTGTGAAATGTCCTTTGCTTTTTTTCCTCTGTGTATTCATGATGTTAGCCCAAGTTACTCGTCTTGGTTGTTGATGCTCAGCTTCCTTAGACATCACATTTGCACATGCAGACTTACATATACAGTTTTTTTTATTACTTGAGTATGTGTTTTATAAGCAGTTCTGGTAAATGTCAGTTGATACTGATGGTGATGTGGACTGGTCCTTCTGATTTATTTGGTCTCTACTTATTCTTGTAAAATACTTCAAAATAATACCAAAGAGCTGTGTATACTTTCAGTGTGTTTTAGAGAAGAATTTGCTTATGTACTGTTTTTATTCACAAGTAATTTGCATTGTCTTATCTCTTCTAGGAGGAGAGCATTCCCATTGCTTTATCTGGTAGGGATATTTTAGCTAGAGCAAAAAACGGAACAGGCAAGAGCGGTGCCTACCTCATTCCCTTACTTGAACGGCTAGACCTGAAGAAGGACAATATACAAGGTTAGTTGTTTGTTTAAACTGTAAATGGCGATTTAAATCTTTGAGCTAGTACCATCTTTTTTTAGTCAGAACTTAAATAATCTGGAATTCGTATTTATCCTTTTCACGGTTTTTGGCCTGGTTGTCTTGTAAAAATGATTCCTAACTTTTTAAAGAGATTTATAGTTTTCAGAGTTCTATTACATATTACACAGCTATGACAACATTCCAGTGAGATAGGCAAAATAAGATTATTGTCCTATAGATAGGAAAAGCTAAGATCTTGAGAAGTTAAATTATCTGACATAGATACTTACAAACTATGGAACTGAAATGTTTCTTGTGACAGCTGTGTGTCTGCAGAGTTCCCTGTAGAAACATGAACTTTTTCTCTTTAAAGCCTTGTGGTTTGGGCTTCCCTGGTGGTGCAGTGGTTGGGAATCTGCCTGCCAGTGTAGTGGACATGGGTTCGAGCCCTGGTCCGCAAAGATCCCACATGCCGCGGAGCAGCTAGGCCCGTGAGCCACAGCTGCTGAGGCCCGTGCGCCTAGAGCCCGTGCTCTGCAGCAGGAGAGGCCACTGTAATGAGAAGCCCACGCATGGTAAAGAAGAGTGGCCCTGCTCGCCGCAACTGGAGAGGGCCCACGCGCAGCAACGAAGACCCAACACAGCCAAAAATAAATATATAAAAAATAAATTTAAAAAAATTTAAAAAAAAAGCCTTGTGGTTTGGGGATTTTAAGAGGTTAGGCAGTAAAGAAGAAACAAATTTCCATAACTGTACCCAGAGTAAGCTAATAGAGTTAAGTTTTCATCTCTGAAGCTTTTTCTTAAATTTTCAGCTGTTTTTTTCCCCAGCTTTCTTGATCTATAATTATTATTTCTGCCATCTCTCTGTTACTTACTTTCGTATGATATAAATAGAACTGGGCGGCAAGAGTTTCTTATTTGGGTATTTTGACTAGTGACTCTCTTACTAAAATATTAATGAACTTTGGGCTAATAATTGACAAAGAACCCTTTAAGGGTTTGTAACTAAGAAGAGTACAAGAATTGTATAGCATTGTTACTGAGGAAGAGTCTAAACCTGGAACACTATAATAGGTTCTCTCTCTTTTTTTTTTTTTTAAGGAAATTTATTCATTTGAGTGTCTTAATTACAAGGGAAAGTATTTCTGTAGCTTCTTAAACTCTTAATATATGCTGTTTTTTTTTCTGTTTTCTCTGTTATTTGTTATTTTCCAGCAATGGTGATTGTTCCCACTAGAGAACTTGCTCTACAGGTCAGTCAAATTTGCATCCAGGTCAGCAAACACATGGGAGGGGCTAAAGTGATGGCAACCACAGGAGGAACCAATTTACGGGATGACATAATGAGGCTTGATGATACAGGTAGGAAATGATTGATGTAAGGTGGCTGGCTCTCTGGAATTCCACATACAGGTGTTTCCTTTCAGTAACTTATTAAAATTGTTTTTTAAATTAATAAGAAACAAACATTGCAGTAGAAAAATGAATAAAGGAAATGACCATTTCATTCAAGCAGAAAAACAAATTGTTTTAGTAATTGAAAGAATATTCAGCCTTACTAGTAATTTTTTAAATTGCACATAAAAACAGTAAAGTGATATTGTACCTATCTGATTGACAAGGTTAATTCAGATTGGCAAGGCTAATTAGTAACCAGTAATGTGAGTTTGTGGAGAAATTGGCTGTCTTGCAACATGGGGGTATAAATTGATATAATCTCTGTGGTGGGCAATTTGGCATTATATTTCAAAATTATAAATGTATATTTTTAAGAATCTTTTTTTGAAGAAATAATTGGACAAATGCAAGGTTGTTTACTACAGCATGGTTTGTAGTAATGAAAAAATTGGAGCAACCTGAATGTCGGGAGTTCGGCTAAAATACATTGGGTATAGTCTGAAGGGAATTCCACACGGCCATTAAAGAGTGAAGCTGACCTGTATTCATTTTTTAATGAAGAGTTCTCCATGATACATTATTTAGTGAAAAAAGAAAACAGCAAGAATGAAATCCACTTATATAAAATTATACATAGAATTTTAGTCAAAATTTTATATATGATTATCATTTGATTAGTTTAATTACTATATTATTTGTGCTGTCCTGTTATTTAAAATGATTGTTTTATTTGATCCTTATTACAGTCTTCGGAAGACCATAGATCTAGATTAAAGGCAAGCTACTGTATCAGAAGCTTGGCATACCTTTTGTTTTTCCTTGGGGGTTGCCCCAAGACAAGGAAGTATGCCCCTTATTTGGAGCAGGTGATTTGGAAAGTTGTAGCCCCACCCCCATGTAGCAGTGAAACTAACAGGTATTCTCTAGCCAACCAAAGATGAAATGAAAATCCATATTCTAAAACACATCTTTGCCTCTTTGTATTATTCCTACCTCTACAGCAGTATTTCTGATAAAATATATGATATAAACCTTTACTATATCTTTTTTGCCCCAACTAAAATTAACGAAAATATGTTTTCTAATCTTGTGTAGTGCATGTCGTGATAGCTACCCCTGGGAGAATCCTGGATCTTATCAAGAAAGGAGTAGCAAAAGTTGATCATGTCCAAATGATAGTATTGGATGAGGTAATGTCTCTTCATTTGGAAACATACTATTCTGTAGTACTCTGGCTTTGTTCATAACTGCCAGTGAATGAAGCATAACCTCTTTGTGTTTTTGAGCTTTTATTTTATTTTATTTTTTAATTTTTGGCTGCATTGGGTCTTCATTGCTGTGCGCAGGCTTCCTCTAGTTGTGGCGAGCAGGGGCTACTCTTCGTTGCGGTGGGTGGGCTTCTCATTGCGGTGGCTTCTCTTGTTGCAGAACACAGGCTCTAGGCACACGGGCTTCAGTAGTTGTGGCACGCAGGCTCAGTAGTTGTGGCACATGGGCTTAGTTGCTCTGCGGCTTGTGGGATCTTCCCGGACCAGAGCTCGACCCCATGTCCCCTGCATTGGCAGGCAAATTCTTAATCACTCTGCCACCAGGGAAGTCCCTATGACCTTTTAATAAATGCATGACTCTTGTCGGTTCAAAGTAATTTGCTTATAAAACATGTTTTACCCTTTAAAAACAATAGATGGTAGGAATTTATAGGACTAAATCAGCCTTGTGTCTTTTTCTTAGTAAAGCCAGGTTTTTATTTTTCAGTAAGAGAAGTTGTTGAATAATCTCAAAGCCAAGTTCATTCTAAGTCTCTTTCCATTCTGTGATTCATCTTAAGAAGCATGTAATGTCTCTGACCCCTCATTTAACATACAACTTTGTATTGTTTGGTTTTTCGTCTCTGTTACAATGTGTTATCTCACCAGGTTATAAGTGCCTTTTAAGAACTTATTCAGCTCTGCATCCTTAGGACCTAGCAGTGTTTTATACATATATGAAATCAGTGTTGATGTTTTTAAAGTTATTTTCCTGTTTGGTCTGTGTTTTAGATTACTAGAGCAGTTTCGTCATGATCTAATTCAGAACAAGTTTTTATCTTTGAGTAATGAGAGAGCACATTTATTAGTTACTTACTGCGTGCTAGCACTAAGTGCTTTACATGTTTTTTTCATTTAATTTTTGCAAGAATCCTATAAGGTAGGTGTCCTATAAAGTAGTTACTACAGTAAGAAGACATCTTAATTTTTAAATTGTGGAAACTGAAATAGTGAGTGGTTAATAAACCTCCCAACATAGCTAATAAGCTAATTAAACCCAGGTAGTTTGACTCTGCAGCCTGTACTTTTAACCACTATACCATAATGTCTCTGTAATGGAAGTCACATTAAAATTTTGTTATGGGAACAAGGATTATATCTGTCTAGGACTTTTTTTCCTTGGAAGATGAGTATTACAGACTTTTCCCCTTCTGAATCACCGGTAATGTGTCTTGGTGCCTTTGGACTATGCAGTGTTGTAGAGGACTTACTGTTTACAACCAGGAGCATTCCATGAACTTGCTGGATGATGCCTTATTAACCAAAGACCTTAGACATTATTTCATTGTGTTTAAGATCGTGTTCTCTTTGTACTGCAGGCAGATAAGTTGCTGTCACAGGATTTTGTGCAGATAATGGAGGATATTATTCTCACGCTACCTAAAAACAGACAGATTTTATTATATTCTGCTACTTTCCCTCTTAGTGTACAGAAGTTCATGGTGAGTATAAACCTGTACTTGGAAGCAGTACTATTCTGTTGTCCATGAGTATATCTTTATCCATAATTACATCTTACTACTAATCTATATTACACTGATTTCAAGTTTTGGGCTTTTTCTTCAGCTGATCAATTAAGGTTTGTTGTTCATAAGTTAACTGATTTTTTTAAGATACAAAAGTAATTTGATTCTTATTTGTTCACTTAGCTTTTGGTGTCAGACTGACATAGCCATTGATGCTAGATAAATTGATTACAGCATAATTCTATATTTAAAGTACAAAATAGTAACTTAGCTGTATATCTGAATGTTATATCTCCCATTTTGTGGTAATTTACTTCTTCCATGACAGATAATAACGTTTTAAAGAGGGCTGCATCCCTTAAAGTAAGAGTTTATCAAGCAGAAATGTATGAGGATATATTCTGAGTTTAAGAAATAGACTCTGCTTTCATTTAAATATGAGACTCTTCTTTTTTTCAGAATTCTCATTTGCAGAAACCCTATGAGATTAACCTGATGGAGGAGCTAACTTTGAAGGGAGTAACCCAGTACTACGCATATGTAACTGAGCGCCAAAAAGTACACTGCCTCAACACACTTTTCTCCAGGGTAAGTCTGTTAGGCTTTAGCGGCTGAATGTTGTCCGTTACTTACTACTTAACCTCAGTAAAACAAACAGTTGTATCAGTTTTCTCACCATTTTCTTTTTCTTTTCTTTTCTTTTTTTTTTAATACTTATTTATTTGGCTGCTCCGGGTCTTAGTTGTGGCATGCAGGATCTTTTAAGTTGCAGCATGCGGGATCTAGTTCCCTGACCAGGGATCAAACCCGGGCACCCTGCACTGGGAGCACGGAGTCTTAACCACTGGACGACCAGGGAAGTCCCTCTCAGCATTTTCAATGTAAAAAAAATTCCTTAGTTTTTCCTAAAGGTAGTTTGAGTTGTTGATCTGAAGCTGATACTGTATGATTGTCAAGTCAAGGCACTTCTAATTTGATTCTAAAATAAGTTGACCTTAGTTACAGATAATCCTCATTATTCTCAGTAATTATAATTGTTCCGTTGTAGGCAGATTCTGTTTTTGCAAATTCGCCTACTTGCCAAAATTTCCTTGTCACCGCGAAGTCAGTACTCAGGTGCTCTTGAGGTCATTTGCAGACATACGTGAAGAATTTGAGACCTCATGCGGTTTCCCCCTGCTTTCTTGTTTCAGCTCATACTATAAATGAACACCCTTTTCACAGTCTATTTAGTGCCACATTTCCCACATTTCTGTGCTTTTCTATTGATTTCACTCTTTTAAATGGCCCCTAGGCATAGTGCTGAAGTGTTGTCCAGCGCTCCTAAGTACAAGAAGAATGATGTGCCTTGCAGAGATAAGGTATTAGATAAACTTCATAAAGGCATGAGTTACAGAGCTGTGGGCCATGAGTAAATAAGGTGTCTTTAAACAGTAACACTATTTGAGCCAAATTCCTTGGTGGTCCAGTGGTTAGGACTCCGCGCCTCCACTGCAGAGGGCATGGGTTTGATCCCAGGTCAGGGAACTAGGATCCTGCAAGCTGTGTGGCAGGGGAAAAAAACAAACAAACAAACAGTAACACACATAAAACAAGGTTATCTGTTGACCCGTTGATGAAGCAGTTAAGTGTTCCTCACAGGAACCTAACCCTGTATTTCCCCTGGAAGCAGTGGTCCTATATTCAGTAATTCAGTGTTTCCAGTAACTGTATAGAACATAACTACCTCAAGTAATGAGAATTGGCTGTGTTTACTCCTGTTGGCAATTATGCGGCCCTTATGAAAAATACTCTGCTACAATAAAACTTGCTCTACAATAAAAATTATCTTCAACTACTATGTAAATGAATAGTACTTAAAATTTTTACAGTTTTGCATCTCTCTTGTATCATGAGATTCTAAGTCTTAGATGATATTTTCAAGATTTGGCAAAGTTAATGAAGGTTTTTGTTTTCCTTCCTTATGTCATCTTTTGTTTTGTTTTCCCCCTGTGCTCAGCTTCAGATAAACCAGTCGATCATTTTCTGTAACTCCTCTCAGAGAGTTGAATTGCTAGCCAAGAAGATTTCTCAACTGGGTTATTCTTGCTTCTATATCCATGCTAAAATGAGGCAGGTGAGTATAAAACTTGAACTTGTATAGATTTTTTTAAAAACGTTTTTCTTAGTATTTCTTGGATTTTGTTTTGTTTTAATGCTCTTCCAAACGCCCTGAGTTTGAGAATAAATTATTCCTTAGGCAAAGGACCATTCATTTTAACCTCTCTGAGGTTAGGTTTTCTAACTACAAACAGGGGTAATAGTACATATTCATACCTCACAAGGTTGTCAGGAAGATTGAGATTATGTATGAATGAATAGTTTGTAAGTTGCCAAGCATAATAGAAATGTGAGATTTTATTCCCTTCCTTCCCCATATTCTTAGATTTGGGCTAGTATTTAATACAGTAATCACTAGCCACATGTGGCAATTTAAAAGAGTTAAAATTTTGGGGCCTCCCTGGTGGCGCAAGTGGTTGAGAGTCCGCCTGCCGATGCAGGGGATACGGGTTCGTGCCCCGGTCTGGGAGGATCCCATATGCCGCGGAGCGGCTGGGCCCGTGAGCCATGGCCGCTGGGCCTGCGCGTCCGGAGCCTGTGCTCCGCAGCGGGAGAGGCCACAGCAGTGAGAGGCCCGCATACCGCAAAAAAAAAAAAAAAAGAGAGTTAAAATTTAAATAAATGTTAAAATTAAACAATATTTAAAATTTAGATTCAGTGCAATCCCTATCAAACTACTAATGGCATTTTTCACAGAACTAGAACAAAAAATTTCACAATTTGTATGGAAACACAAAAGACCCTGAATAGCCAAAGCAATCTTGAGAAAGAAAAACGGAGCTGGAGGAATCAGGCTCCCTGACTTCAGACTATACTACAAAGCTACAGTAATCAAGACAGTATGGTACTGGCACAAAAACAGAAATATAGATGAATGGAGCAGTATAGAAAGCCCACAGATAAACCCACTCACATATGGTCACCTTATCTTTGATAAAGGAGGCAAGAATATACAATGGAGAAAAGACAGCCTCCTCAATGAGTGATGCTGGGAAAACTGGACAGCTACATGCAAAAGAATGAAAGTAGAACACTTCCTAACACCATACACAAAAATAAACTCAAAATGGATTAAAGACCTAAATGTAAGGCCAGACACTATAAAATTCTTAGAGGAAAACATAGGCAGAACACTCTGTGACATAAATCACAGCAAGATCGTTTTTGACCCACCTCCTAGAGAAATGGAAATAAAAATAAACAAATGGGATCTAATGAAACTTAAAAGCTTTTGCACAGCAAAGGGAACCATAAACAAGATGAAAAGACAACCCTCAGAATGGGAGAAAATATTTGCAAACGAAGCAACTGACGAAGGGTTAATCTCCAAAATATACAAGCAGCTCATGCAGCTCAATATCAAAAAAAACAAAAACCCAATCCAAAAATGGGCAGAAGACCTAAACAGACATTTCTCCAAAGAAGATATATACAGATGGCCAACAACACATGAAAGGATGTTCAACATCACTAATCATTAGAGAAATGCAAACCAAAACCACAATGAGGTATCACCTCACACCGGTCAGAATGGCCATCATCAAAAAATCTACAAACAATAAATGCTGGAGAGGGTGTGGAGAAAAGGAATCCTCTTGCACTGTTGGTGGGAATTTAAATGGATACAGCCACTATGGAGAACAGTGTAGAGGTTCCTTAAGAAACAAAATAGAAGTACTATATGACCCAGCAATCCTACTACTGGGCATATACCATGAGAAAGCTATAATTCAAAAAGAATCGTGCACCACAGTGTTCATTGCAGCACTATTTACAATATCCAGGACATGGAAGCACCCTAAGTGTCCATCAACAGGTGAATGGATAAAGAAGATGTGGCACATATATACAATGGAATATTACTCAGCCATAAAAAGAAACGAAATTGAGTTATTTGTAGTGAGGTGGATGGACTGAGAGTCTGTCATACAGAGTTAAGTAAGTCAGAAAGAAAAAAATACCATATGCTAACACATATATATGGAATCTAAAACAAAAAAGATTCTGAAGAACCTAGGGACAGGACAGGAATAAAGACCTAGACGTAGAGAATGGACTCTAGGACATGGGGACGGCGAAGGGTAAGCTGAGATGAAATGAGAGAGTAGCACTGACAGGTACGCACTACCAAATGTAAGATAGACAGCTAGTGGGAAGCAGCCGCATAGCACAGGGAGATCAGCTTGTGCTTTGTGACCACCTAGAGGGGTGGGATAGGGAGGGTGGGAGGGAGGGAGACGCAAGAGGGAGGGGATACAGGGATATATGTATATATATAGCTGATTCACTTTGTTATACAGCAGCAACTAACAACAATGTAAAGCAATTATACTCCAATAAAGATGTTAAAAAAATAAAACTTAGTTCTTCAGTCACACTAACCACATTTGAAGTGACGCATTACATGTGACTAGCAGTCACAGTTTTAGAAAGTACAGATACAGAACATTTCCATCATTGCAGAAGGTTCTGATTTTGCTGTGTACCTCCTCGGGTACATCTGTTTTTACTATTTGCCTTTAGAAAAGGATGCAATCTATATTTCAGCACTTAATTCAACAGGAAATAAATTCAAAACTATCACAAGACAACATTTTGCGTTTGTGCTGACGTGAAATTTCATAAGAAAGTTTCTGTAGGCTAACGGGTTAAGAACTTAACTCACATATGGTTTTCAAAGAAGCTTAGTGTCATGGATCAGATACCTTAATGTAGGCCCCTAATATTAAAATTATTACAGGAAATGAATGTATTAAATTGAAGAGAATATTTCAGAATGGAAGAACATTGTGTTGAAAAGAAAGACCAGTTTGCCAGATGCTAGATTTATTGCTTTTGCTAGAGTCAGTGTATATTTTCATTTTTGTTTTTTAATTGGAAAGTAGTTATTTTTAGCTTTTGTATATAATAACTGAAAAGGTAAATAGTAGATGTTTTGGTCAAGCCAAACTTTTGGCATCTTTTGTTTGAAATATTTTAGAAGTATGGTGAAAATTCTCACTAAAAATCCACTCCAGCAAAAAAGAAAAATACCTTTTTTTTTTTTTTTTTTTTTTTTTGCGGTTACACAGGCCTCTCACTGTTGTGGCCTCGCCCGTTGTGGAGCATAGGCTCTGGACGCACAGGCTGTACGGCCATGGTTCATGGGCCTAGCCGCTCCGTGGCATGTGGGATTTTCCTAGACCAGGGCACGAACCCGTGTTCCCTGCATCGGCAGGCGGACTGTCAACCACTGCGCCACCAGGGAAGCCCGAAAAATACCTTTAAGAATTGAGATAATAAGTAACATATACACACGTATTCATATTAATTCCCATGGGAAACTAATTTATGGTTAATTATTTTCACGTTTTGTTTTTAATTTATGTGTATTGAATTTGGCTCCTTTCTCATTCATGTAAAAAATAATTTGGGTATAAAGAACTTTGGGTAGGAGAAAAAAATCATGGCAGTTTGGGGGCTTGTGTGAGTTTTAATCAAATCAAATGCATTACTTTGTTCCTAGGAACATCGGAATCGTGTATTTCATGACTTCCGAAATGGCTTATGCCGCAATCTTGTTTGCACTGGTAAGTATTTTGTTTCGTTTATGCATAGTTTTTCTTCTTAGTTTTGCTCTTTCTCTATCCTATCATGCAGTGAGGCCTGTGACATAGTCCAGCTCGCTCTACTATCATTTCTAGAATTTCTGAAGTTGAGAATGAGCTGTAGTTAACTTTTGAAATTAGGTTCTATACCTGAAACTGCAGAAGACTTGTTCTGGCGCTCATACCTCATCTCTGCCTTTTAAACCAGTTTTGGGGTTTGTGTATTTTCTGAATAGTTTTAGCATACAGGAATGAATTATATATAGCATACACAAAATGAATTATGTTAAGAAACTGTGTTTTAGAAGTGTTTATCATGGCCTTTTTGGGATTTTTTGCCAGAATCAGACCAGTTTATGTTTTGGTATATTTCACTGTGAAGAAAAACAAACTGGGGCAGGGCAGGTGGACAGTCAGAGCAGACAAAACAAATGGATTCAGTAGCCTCCCATCTCTACACTGGAAATATAGTCTTAGTATTGATACTAGATTAATAATCTAAACTAGACTTCTGGATAGAGGGAAGAACCTGGATTTTTTTTTTTTTTTAATTTTTGAGGTATACACACAAATAAAGAACCGCGTGGGTTCTGAAGGCCAACTGCAAAGTTATATGCAGATTTTCAGCTGTGAGACCCTAACCCCTGAGTTGTTCAAGGGTCAACTGTATAGACAAACAGAAGGTGCCATTTGCCATTAACCATTTCCTTATTTGAGAATGAAAAATACTTTTTTGTTTTCTAGAAAGAGTTCTTAGTACTTATAGAACTCACACATTGATATGAATTACTGCTGTGGTTACATGGTTTTATTTTTAAGCATTACTTGCAAGGCTGCCCTCAGATAAGTTTTGTGTTTTTTTTTTTTTAATTTATTTTTGGCTGTGTTGGGTCTTCGTTTCTGTGCAAGGGCTTTCTCTAGTTGTGGTGAGCAGGGGCCACTCTTCATCGCGGTGCGCAGGCCTCTCACTGTTGCGGCCTCTCGTTGCGGAGCACAGGCTCAGTAGTTGTGGCTCACGGGCCTAGTTGCTCCGCGGCATGTGGGATCTTCCCAGACCAGGGCTCGAACCCATGTCCCCTGCATTGGCAGGCAGATCCTCAACCACTGCGCCACCAGGGAAGCCCCAGATAAGTTTTTGAAGTGCCGATGCTTGCTTCTTTCTGATTTTTCAGAACAGTGGGTAATATGTTGTTAAATAAGTACTGAATAACATTTATGTATAAAATGTATAAATAAATATATGCAAAGTACCACTCCTCTCTTCAAGGAGTAGTTGTTTAATCAGAGATAAAAAGATAACATTAAGAACCTAAGGCAGGGCCTACAGACTTTTTCTGTGAAGTGTCATACAGTAAATACCTTAGACTTTGCACACCATATGTTCTCTGTTACAAGTTATAAACTTGTGGCAGTATATAAACAAATGGGCATGGCCACATGGCAGTAAAACTTTATTTACAAAAACAGGCATTGGGCTGGATCTAGAAGGGAGTAAAGGTAATTTGCAAGTGTGAGGTATGTACAGTAAATGATCCTAAATTTTCCTAAGAGAGGGAAGGTGACTAGCTGAGGTGATCGGAGAAGAGATGAAATTGTGATTTAAGCTATAGGTGAGTTTCAGACTTGGAGAAGAAGGGATTTTAAGTTAGGGGACTGGTATAAAAAGTAATCCATAGATGGCTAAGGAGATACGTTTAAAGAAGTATAGTGGGGCTTCCCTGGTGGCGCAGTGGTTGAGAGTCCGCCTGCCGATGCAGGGAACATGGGTTCATGCCCCGGTCCAGGAAGATCCCACATGCCGCGGAGCGGCTGGGCCCGTGAGCCATGGCCGCTGAGCCTGCATGTCCGGAGCCTGTGCTCTGCAATGGGAGAGGCCACAACAGTGAGAGGCCCACATACCGCAAAAAAAAAAAAAAAAAAAAAGGAAGTATAGTGGACAAGTTTGGTGGAGAGGAAGGTTTGAGATGTGTTAGAGACGTATGTTAGGACCAGAGTATAGAGTGGAGGACCTTGAATATCAGTTTTAAATTTTATCTGGAGGCAATTTAAAATAACGAGTCACAAATTCAAAGCAGTATTTTAGAAATATTTGACCATGGATTATTTTGAAGTGTGGAGCTGATAGATGCAGGGAAACCTAGTTATTAGCCTATAATAGTTATTTCTACCTGTATTTTTCAAAGTCTAAATTAGCATAATAATTGTGGGACTAGTAAAGAATTAGAAGGGATAGCCTTGCATATTAGCTTACCTCAGACCTGTTATAAATCATTTAGCAGAAGGGGATGAATGAATTCTAAACAAAGCATAAATAATTACTGCTGGAGGATTATGTCTTTTTAGAAGTATTCTAACGTTACACAACAAAATTTTCAAAAATAATTCTCTGTTAACCTTGGATTAAATACTCAGAAATAGACTGAAGAAAATTATACTCCTGAGATTCATTTATGAGTGTATAGCTTATCAGTCATCCTTGATTTGCACAGTCACTTTAGACCATTTTTTTAAAAACTTTGTTACAGGACTGGGAAAAGGTAACTTGTTGAGCAGAAAGCTGCTTATGGTAATGTGCATGACAGATAATGCCAGTAATTTGCAAATGCTTTTGAATTACTGATGAAGTGAATGAAGCTTAGGTTACATTAGAAATATATGTTAAAGAGTATTATGGCACCAAATTGAAGGATATAATGGAGTTTTGTGTTTGTTTTGTTTTTTTTAAGATTTGTTTACCCGAGGTATTGATATACAAGCTGTGAATGTGGTAATAAACTTTGACTTCCCAAAGCTGGCAGAGACCTATCTCCATCGTATTGGAAGATCAGGTGAGGAAAAGGAAGGAGATGTTCTTCGTGGAAGTTGTTTGAGAAGTTTAATCACTAAATTTTGTTCCTTTGTAGAGTGTGGTAGCAGTTAGAACAGTGAATTAAAACTAATTTAGTTGTTTGATGTATCAAATTAATTTCTAATTCTTCCAGAACATTTATTTTAAAAAGTTACAGTAACTTTATGCTTAATTTAAGATTCACAAATGAGAACCTCACTTTTCTAACTGTACTGTTTAGTATGTATATTCTGGCAATTTTTGACAGAAATGAGCACCCGTGTTTTCATTTGAAAAAGGTAAAATAGAAGTACTACTTTAGGCTGTGAAACCTGAAGTTGTAATGTGTGTATGGGTTCATATACTCAGAATGGCACTGAACAAAAACATAAATCCTGTATGGATTTGCCACTTACAGACTAGTGCTTGCACATTGATTCCCATATTTAACTGTTTTATTAATTAAAATTGGTTTTTGTTAGGTCGCTTTGGTCATCTTGGCTTAGCCATCAACTTGATCACATATGATGATCGCTTCAACCTGAAAAGTATTGAGGAGCAGCTGGGAACAGAAATCAAACCTATCCCAAGTAACATTGACAAGAGCCTGTATGTGGCAGAATACCACAGCGAGCCTGTAGAAGATGAGAAACCTTAACAAGCATGTGTGTACCCGACAAAATAGCAAAGTGAGCATAATGTTTAAAGAAAGGAAATCAAGGTCCTCTTTCCTGGGGGAAATTTGATGTTCCATGATATATAATTAGCAATAAAGGATGCAGTACCTCTTGGCATAAATGACAGTAAACAGGAAGTATGTCTGTTGAAGTTGTGATCTTATTGGAGAATCCATAAATGCGGTTCACTTGAATACAGTCTTCCTAAGTAATGTAGTATGTGAGCAGTACTTAAGACAAATTCAGGCTTCTAAAATAATGGAAGCAAAAAAGAATCTTAGCAGTTTTGAATATGAAAATATTTTTGCTCTTTTCCTTTATCGGTCATCTCTGTTAGTGTTCACTCTTAATTTCTAATGGGAACCTTAATAAATTATGTTAAATTACCTGTAAAATGTTATTGCTAAAGGTGTAATCAGGTTATAATGATAACTGTCTTATTTTAAATGCCCGCTCTGGTTTCCTGCAGATGGTTTCTCATCTTTTGGTGACTGTTGGGCTCTGGTAGAAATGCTTAAAACCAGGCTTAACATAGGGAAAAACCTCTAAAACAGCCTACATTCCTCTAAGGAAAATCTGATTTAATTTGAGAGCTGATAATTTCCAAATCAGCAGTGAACGTTCTACCTGTTACTATTTTTAGATTTTTCAAATTACTCTCTTCACTTTAACCTTTTTATCCTAATTTAAATGTCAAACACAAAACCCTTGGACAAATATAAAACTAGCCCATGTTTGCTAATACATTGGCAGGCTGTTGAGTTCATGTACAGTTTAAAAAAAAATTTTTTTGTTTTTAATTGTCATAGAGACTGCTGCCTGTTACCAGAACTTTCAGGATTTCATTCTGTCTCTGGGATACATAGCAGAAATTTCTTAATCCTGAGTGGATTCTATAGTAGGCAGACAGGCTCAGTAGAAGCTGTTATAGAGAGCAGTGGAATGGGGATTGTGAACACCTATGTATCTTAGTTCATATTGCTTTCATGGCATTAATTTTAGGCTTCTTTTTTCTTTAGGTTTTGATAAACTACAGAAGGCTCGTTTGGATCTGTGACACATCGATTTTGGGGGGATGCTCTTCTCTTTGTGGGTTTTTCATCTTCTTTTATTTTGGAACTATGAAGACTTAAAAGAGCTCAGACATTTTTTCTTTTTTTTTAATTGGTGAAGAGAAAAAAGCTGAAAAGGAATTTACCTTTTTTGTTCCACTTGTTTGCACTGTGTGCTGACTGAACATTAGTTGCACTAACGGCTGGTTTTTAAAAAATGTTTTCTGGGGAATGGGGACAAGGAAGGAGGAGAAAGAAGAGAAGGGGAGAAACCCTAAAAAGAGAAGAATCTTGATGAACACAAGCTTGTCTGCGATTTCAAAATTCTCCAACAGCTGACTCTTGAGTGCATTTCAACTTCTCCCTGGTTACTCATCCGTTTTTTAAGCCTGAAGAGCTTATTACTTATTTGTGCAAAGTGCCTTATGCTATGAGACCATTCAGAATATCATCTTTTAGACACAGCCCAAGGAATCAACAGTAGTATTGTTTTTTTCTTTTTTCTTTCTTCTTAAAATTTTTGTCTTTCTGTTTTGGTTTCAAGTTGAAGTCTCTCTCTTCCCTTTCTACCCGATACTGAAGCCCAGGGCTGGAAGATGAAACGTATTAGTAATGTTAAACACCATTTTCTTTTTCTTTATGTGGAGGAGTTGATATGCAACTGCAGTTCATCCGCACTGTAAATACATGTATTTAAAAAAAAAAAAACAATCCCAAGTAAAAATTTCTTCTGGGCTGAGTAGATGCAACATCATCGCTCCCAAAGGAAAGAGCAGTCTATCATTGCAGGAGCCATATGACAAGCCTTTTGTGCTCTATAGCAGAACACTAAAGACTGGTTTACATACGCCTCCAGTAGCAGTTATGGCACTTGATGTGTAGACATGTCAGAGCCTTTGACCCTCTTTCCTCTGTGGCAAAGCGTGTCCCATAGAAAATTGGGTGTGTATACTTGTGTAAACTTTGTAAATAGGTTTTTTTCTGGGTTCATATATATATATACATATATATATATATATATATATATATTTTTTTTTTTTTTTGGATGAAGGTTGCTGGGATTAAGGGGATTAGAGTGATTATGGGAGCAGCTAAGATGAGAGGGGCTCAGTTTTCCGCAACACTAAATTCTAAAAAAGTACTTTGGCTTCTTACTGTAGAGAGCAGACCTCTACAGGGACACCCTCTGTTGGAAAAGGGACCCAGAAGTCTGGGATCACTGCTGCCACACTTCGTCTCATACAGTACCTTTGGAGGAGGCCTGATGGAGAGAGCAAGGAAGCTTCAGAGACCTGTAATTCAAGATGTTATTTTTGAGACGCTCTCTCTGACAATGTTTCTTCCCCCCCTTTTAAAAGTTTGAGAAACTTTTTAAGCTCAACAAAAGGGGACAAAGAATAATTTGCCTTGCAGTGTGGCAGTTTGATTGAGTGGCAGTTTCTTTGAGCAGTATATGTATAAAGCATGGATTTGCATTTCAGAATATTAGCCAGTACCAGCTGTGGTAAGATTAGCAGTTCTGGGGCTTACTTTCTGTGGATCTTCTCCTGTACTGTGTAAGTGTATTGCCCTCTGCCCACCTTGATACATAAACTTGCAGGAATGGGCAACCCCTGAGAGCTGTTAACTTTGATGCTACAGAAAGCTGCTTGCCATCCTCTTGCTTTGTGAGAAGAATTATCTGTCATTTTGCATTGTAAATTGCTGGCAAATGCATTACAGTCAATAGTGTTGCTTTAAATTGTGCCCCTCCCAACATGCTTGATGTTTGGCCTGATGTCCAGGCAAAAGGAGTGAGATGAAGCAAAACCAGTGAACTTTTTTTTTTTAATGTTTTTAATTCCCTTTTAACCCAGTGTACTAGGTCAATTAGGAGGCATCTAGGATTTTTTTTTAGAAAAAGGAAAAAATAAAATTAAAAAAATTTTATTTCCATATGCCATTGTTTTCCAAAACCCTAAAATATTGCAAGATGTGTCCTGCATAAACTTTCATGCTTAACTCATCTGGAAAAAGAAATCAGTTATTCAGAGTTGCTTTTTGACTCTGCGTAGTTCTAAGCAAAATTGTGACTCACCCAAAATTCCTTGAGGATCAAAATCCTGCAGATGCCTCCTGGTCAGACATAGCCCTAACTCCTTAAAAACTGTAGCAAGAGCTGCACAGTACAAACCCCAAAAAGAATAACTGATTTATCTGGTAGCCAAGCCACATGTGTCTATCCAGCCAATGTTGGTTACTAAATACAAGGCCTACTTAAGGAAGTAACCTTTTTCCAGGGAGGGGTGGGGGGAGGGGATTTAAAAGGCATAAACTTTTGACCAAAAATCTTGCCCTTGTACTGATGCAGCTCTCTCTTTCTCCCCCACCTCTGGCGAGATGAGAGGAATCATTCATTATAGAAGAAAAACAAGGAATGCTCACAGATGAAATTTTGTGTCTCGCTAGAGAGTGTGTGGGTGACTAAGCAGCGCAGTCTTTTTTGCCATCCTCAGACTGTGCTCTGCCTGGTGCCACATGCCTGTGGGTCCTTCTAAAAGCACAGACTTTAAATTGTAAGTATTACTGAAGTACAGCCTCTGATGAGGAGTGGCACTTAAAACTATCTGGGACACCACTATTGGACACAGTCTTGTAGAGGCAGCTGTCCAGTTCTGGTGCTTGTCTCGAATAGGAATTGTTAAATGGAAAGATGCTCAAAGGACTAGGTCAAAGCCTAGTCTTTTTTTTTTTTTTTTTTTTTTAATCGCCCTTACAATAAGGAGCATTGTTACTATTGGAAGTTGTTTTTGTGTTCCTTGCAGTATTGGGTGTTTCTTTTAAGTAATGATAATATTTTTCCACTGGTTTATTTGGATGAAAACTATTTGCCCTATTTTTAATATTTAAATTACATTCAGCACCTGCTCTAACCAGTGGTTATACAGTTGTGTGATGGGTTGTGGGCTGTACACAGCTTGCTGCCTCTGTCCTTCTCTTTTCCTTGCATTCCGATGGAGAAACTTTCTTGCCTTTTCCCTTCGTAATGGAATGGAATAAGTTTATTCTAAAATGATCTTCCATGGGAAGAAGGGAGAGAGAAACCTAAATATAATCTCTAAATTATTTTCAAGTTCGTCCCAGCATCATAATATGGGTTGGCCCCAAAGACTGGGGGGAGGGGGGAGGCAATTGGTTATCAATATTTGTTTTCAGAATGAGATGGGAGCATCTTTCCTTTGCCATGTGCTTTGTGTTAGAGGTCATCATGCTTTGGGGTTAGAACCAGACAACTTGCCAGCACAAAGCCTTGAGTGTAAATTGTTGGAATCAAAACATCTCATTCTGATCACTTGATTTTTTTTTTTTAATAGGGGTGGGAGGGAGGTTACTTTGCCCCAAAAGGGAGGGTATCTGCACTAAGGATTTAGAAACACTTTGGAAGCTCATAACCTCATCAGAACCTGCCTTTAGTCACACTCCTGACCTTATAGATGAGTAACAAAAAGATGAAATAAGTTCTTGGGAATTAAGCCATGTTATTTTTTTTTTTTAAATTTGCGGTACGCGGGCCTCTCACTGCCGTGGCCTCTCCCATTGCGGAGCACAGGCTCCGGACGCGCAGGCTCAGCGGCAATGGCTCACGGACGCAGCCGTTCTGTGGCATGTGGGATCTTCCCGTACCGGGGCACGAACCCGTGTCCCCTGCATCAGCAGGCGGACTCTCAACCACTGCGCCACCAGGGAAGCCCCAAGCCATGTTATTTTAATTTGCTCCTTTTTCAACGTTCTGTGTCTCTTAAGCTGTTATTGTGGAATCATTTTCTGGCTAAATAACCTTTGTCAAGCAAAATTATTGGCCTCGTGGGAGCTGACGTCAGTCACCTTTGGTGAATTTAAGTGGACTTCGGTGAGCTTATAGTTGTACTTTATATCCTTAAAGGTAGTTTTTTAAAACTTCCAAAGAAAACCCACTCTCCTTTCTGATCTAAAAACTCATCTTTGGGGTAAAGAGTTCAGTGTCCAAAGGTTGTAACAGTTCATGAGGTAAGAGGGCGCTAGCCTGGCACCTGGATTCTGCCCCTCCGTAGCTGACAGATTCCAACAGAAGTGTGTTTAAATTCTCCAGTAGACAATACTGGGCCGGGGGGGGGGGGGGGGAGGGGGAGGGTTCGATTGCTAAGGTACAGGCTGCTGTACTTTACCCAGTGGTTGTGAGGGAGGGTCCCTGGAGAAAACCAAGTCGCTAGTCCCTTTTTTGAAACAAAATTAAAACTTGAAAAAAAATTTTTGTTTAGTACAAAATGGGATAGAATTTTAATGTCCCTAGCCACAAGGGACCAGTTCCACTGAGAAGTGAACAGTGGGGACTCAATTTTGAAAACATTCGGGGAAAGGGAAAATTGGCTTTCTGTTAATTGGCAAATGTTCCAGTGGGGCTGTTTTTGTTGGAATGTGTTATGTTGTATGTACACATATATGGACCAGAGTGTCTGCTGAGTTTATAAAGTTAAAAGCTGGTTGATAAAATCCTGATTTTTGTTACTTTATCACAATAAAAGCCCACTGGAACTTCAGATGTGTGTGTGGTGTGTCTTTAGCATCAGGCTGTGCAGTTTAGGAATACTTGGCTTTGAAGTCATTTTTACTTAACTCACATTCTGGTAAAGCAGTAAGATTCTCAGCACTACTACTCTGAATAAATTAGGCGAGCACCTTTGTCCAGCCGCCTTCATTGTCCCACCGTTTGCATTTCTCTCTGTTTTCATAGCCTAAACACAGAACAGATAATCAGTTGGAAAGGAGAGAGATGTTGGTCCACAGTATGTCCGGGGGACTGCCAGTAGTCAGTCACCTCCTAGAAATTGTTTAGATATTTTAGAAAGTTGAACAAAAATTACTTAGGAATTAACAATATGAATGGAATTTGTATTCTGAGACCGAGAAATACTAATGAAAGAAATCAAAAGACCTAAATAATTGGAGAAATCCAGACACAAAGCTGGACACAGCATCCTCACCCCCCACCCCAAAAGAAATGCTTCATTCAGTATAACAAAATAATGTTCCAGACATGTATGCTGAAAACTGCAAAATGTGCTGATGAGAGAAATCAGGCCTGAAGACATAGTCTTCCAATCCATGAATATGACACCTCTTTTTGTCAGTTCCCCAGTTTCATCTGTAGGTTCAGAGTATTTCCTTCCAGTCAGTCCCAGCAAGCTTTTTGACAAGATAGCCACAAGATAATTCTAAAATTCATATGGAAAGGCAAACCGCCATAACAGTTTTGGAAAAGAACAAAATTGGAGGACTCATGACCTGATTTCAAAATAGAGGAAGCTACAGCAGTCAAGAAATTTGTAAATTCAGTTCTTTCACTACAGTACACTGAAGAAATGTAGGGAGACGACAGACATGCCATCAACCTTTTCATCTAAGGAGCAAAGAACGGATGTGTACTGTCTGGCCGAAGATCAATTTTTCTTGTAGATGCTGTGTGGGCAGTTATTTGCTCCTAGTTCATTAGGTGCATTTCCATTATCCTGTTAATCTAATCGCGGAACAGCATACAGCTATCTCTCTGCCTCTGGATTTGTCCCACCCTCCCTCAGTTTACTGTCTCCAGAGATTGACCTGTATGAACCATGTAAATATTTCCTCGGCTCTCTGGCTCCCACTTGGCTTTGCTCACCAGGGATTCCCCCTCAGGAAATTACAAAAAGAGTGAGGGAGGAGTTTGTATTCCTTTAATTAACCTTCCCATAAGATGCCTCTAGCTGCTTTGTTTCTCAACTGGAGATCTCTGCTGCTGAGTCTGTCTCCCTCCATTTTCTGGTAACCATCCTCTCCCCTTGGTAGATTTTCCCTACACCCATGCTTTTGTAAATAGGCCAGATGTAAATAAACTCTCCTCAAATTTTCCTATGCCATCTGTTTCTTGTTGGGACCCAGACAGAGTAATTGGTACCAGAAGTGGCCCCAGGAAACAGACTCTTAAAATGAGATTCTGGGATTGGGTTAGTTATATTTGATGAGCTCAATGATAACCTCCTTATGGGGGTTGGTGGATGGGATGGAACATGAATAATTCATGGTATACAGTGGCATCACAATTCAGATTTTCACTGGTAGTACCATGGGATTAAGTGCAGGTAAAGGTCGAGGCATAGGGAAATCAAGGGGCTGTGACAATCAGCAATAATACAACCTATGGACTGGGAGA
The DNA here is from genome assembly GCF_025265405.1 of Mesoplodon densirostris. NCBI lineage: Eukaryota > Metazoa > Chordata > Mammalia > Artiodactyla > Ziphiidae > Mesoplodon > Mesoplodon densirostris. Next base: position 111,842,523 of record NC_082667.1, on the reverse strand, counting down.
AAATATTTGCAAATGATATGACCAACAAGGGGTTAATTTCCAAAATATACATACAGCTCATACAACTCAACAACAGAAAAACAATCCAATCAAAAAGTGGGGCCTCCCTGGTGGCGCAAGTGGTTGGGAGTCCGCCTGCCGATGCAGGGGATACGGGTTCGTGCCCCGGTCTGGGAGGATCCCATATGCCGCGGAGCGGCTGGGCCCGTGAGCCATGGCCGCTGAGCCTGCGCGTCCGGAGCCTGCGCGTCCGGAGCCTGTGCTCCGCGACGGGGGAGGCCACAACAGTGAGAGGCCCGCATACCGCAAAAGGAAAAAAAAAAAAAAAAAGTGGGCAGGGGGCTTCCCTGGTGTTGCAGTGGTTGAGAATCTGCCTGCTAATGCAGGGGACACGGGTTTGAGCCCTGGTCTGGGAAGATGCCACATGCCGCGGAGCAACTAGGCCCGTGAGCCACAACTACTGAGCCTGCGTGTCTGGAGCCTGTGCTCCGCAACAAGAGAGGCCGCGATAGTGAGAGGCCCGCACACTGCGATGAAGAGTGGCCCCCGCTTGCCATAACTAGAGAAAGCCCTCGCACAGAAATGAACACCCAGCACAGCAAAAATAAATAAATTAATTAATAAACTCCTACCCCCAACATCAAAAAAAAAAAAGTGGGCAGATAATCTAAATATTTCTCCAAAGAAGACATACAGATGGCCAAAAGGCACATGAAAAAATGCTCAATATCACTAATTATTAGAGAAATGCAAATCAAAATTACAATGAGATATCACCTCACTCTGGTCAGAATGGCCACCATCAAAAAGTCTACAAATAATAAATGCTGGAGAGGGTGTGGAGAAAGAGGAACCCTCCTACACTGTTGGTGCGAGTGTAAATTGGTGCAGCTGCTATGGAGAACAGTATGGAGTTTCCTTAAAAAACTAAAAATAGAATTACCATATGATCCTGCAACCCCACTCCTGGGCATATATCTGGAGAAAACTATAATTAGAAAAGATACATGCACCCCTATGTTCATAGCAGCACTATTTATGATAGCCAAGACACGGAAGCAACCTAAATGTCCATCAACAGATGAATGGATAAAGAAGATGTGATACATATATACAATGGAATATTACTCAGCCATAAAAAAGAATGAATGCCATTTGCCGCAGCATGGAAGGACCTAGAGATTATCATACTAAGTGAAGTAAGCCAGACAAAGACAAATATCATACGATATGCTTATATGTGGAATCTAAAAAAAAGATAAAAATGAACTTATTTACAAAACAAATAGACCCACAGACATAGAAAACAAATTTATGGTTACCAAAGGGGAAAGGTGGGGAGGGATAAATCAGGAGGATGGGATTAACATATACTCACTACTGTATATAAAATAGATAACCAACAAGGACCTACTGTATAGCACAGGGAACTATACTCAATATTCTGTAATAACCTCTAAGGGAAAAGAGTCTGGAAGAGTATATCTATCTACATATCTATATCTATAGATATATGTATCACTGAATCACTGTGCTGTATACCTGAAACACAGCATCGTAAATCAACTATACTTCAATTAAAAAAAATAATAACTTCCTTGTACCTTTCGTCCACCAACCACACACACACATAAAAGTGGTAGGCCTTTTAAAACTTGTTTTTGGCATGGGGTAAAAAAAAAAAAGAAAAGGCCTCAACTGCATACATAAGATTAAAAATATGAACATGCAATTAACATACAAACAGAACAAGAAGGCCTCCCTGGGAGTTTTGAAGAGGGTTCCTTATCTGTAGATAGCTTTGTCCTTAGCTAATTGGTTACTGTGTCCCTAGGACTGAAATAGATGGCAGCCTTCTAAAGTTTTACCTGATTTGTATACACAGAAGATCTCTGGATCTAATGAACAGAATCTGACTTGAGCCAGTCTGTTGATCTCTGAAGTTTCCAGGTGCGAGACAGTTAGCTGACACAGAGCCTCTTGAATAAAAATGAAGCCTTCCTCAAAAGGACTTGTGACCATTTGCTAGTGTGACTATATATTGGGGAAGAGGGAATAACTAGACTTTTGAGGACTACTGGGGGCCCAAAATGCTACAGGTCAGAATAAAGTCTTATGGAGGTCAAGTGATCCATGGAGTTTTGGCTTGGGTCCATCTCACAGTTGACATATTGGGTCCCCAAACCCAGGTCTAGATTGCGTAGTGAGAATTGACATCCTCAGAAACAGGCAAAATCACCAAATTAGTTCCCTGACCCATGGAATAATATTATGGTAGAAAATGCTACGTAGAAGCCACTAGAACTGCCTCTAACTACCAAAGTAGTGAACCAAAACCAATATCACATTCCTGAAGAGACTGCAGAGATTAGTTCCACCAATGAAGATTTAAAAGATGCAAGATTGGTGGTTTATAGGCCTTCCCTGGTGGTCCAGTGGGTGAGACTCCTCGCTCCCAATGCAGGGGGCCCAGGTTCGATCCTGCATCTAGTTGGGGAACTAGATCCCACATGCACGCCGCAACTAAGTTCGCACGCTGCAACTAAGACCCGGCGCAGCCAAAATAAATAAATAATAATAAAAAAAAAAGATTGGTGGTTTCTACTACATCTTCCTTCAACACACATATCTGGTTTGTGCAGGAGACAAATGGATTGTGGGAAATGACAGTGGATTATCATAAATTTAAGTGATGATACCAGTTGCAACTGCTGTTCCAGATGTGTGTGTTTTTTGCTGGAACAAATCAACACATTCCCTGCCACCTGGTATACAGCTACTGATATAGTGAACACTTTCTTTCTCTAAAGACTGTATGAAATAGTTGGTTTTCAGCAGGCAGGACCAGCAACACACTTTATTGGTCTGTGTCAGGGCTCTATTACCTCTCTAGCTGATCTACAGAGACAGATCATCACTGAATTCTACAGGTTATCATCACGCTGGCCCACTACATTATAGCAGGATACGGCATCTACCTTGGATACTTTGGTAAAATTCAAGCACGCCAGAGGATAGGAAATAGATTCCACCAAAAAATCATGGACCTGCCCGCCCCAGTGAAATCCTAGGGGTTCAATAAACTGGGGCATGTTGCAATATCCCTTTCTAGGTAAAGGGCAGATTGCCACATCTGGCTCCTTCTACCACTAAGAAAGAGATACAATGCCTAGTGGGCCTCTTTGCATTTTGAAGGCAATATACACTTTATTTGGGTGTATTACTTCAAGTCGTTTGCTGAAAAATCTGAGTTTTTGTCTTTTTTAACAATGGCTCAGAACAAGAGAAGGCTCTGCAGCAGGTCCAAGCTGCAGTACAGTTTGCTCTGCCACTTAGGCCTTATGATCCAGCAGATCCAATGATCTCAAAGTGTCTGTGGCAGATAGTGATGCTTGTATAGAGCTTTTGGCAGGCTCCCGTAGGTGAATGACAGCACAGACGTTTAGGATTTTGCAAAAAGCTATGCTATCCTCTGCAGAAAACTATTCCCCTTTTGAAAAACAGCTTCTGTGGACTTCCCTGGCGGCACAGTGGTTAAGAAGCCACCTGCCAATGCAGGGGACACAGGTTCAATCCCTGGTCCGGGAAGATCCCACATGCCGCAGAGCAACTAAGCCCATGTGCCACAACTACTGAACCTGCGCTCTAGAGTCCTCATGCCACAGCTACTGAGCCTGCGTGCCTAGAGCCCATGCTCTGCAACAAGAGAAGCCACGGCAACGAGAAGCCCGTGCACCGCAACAAGAGTAGCCCCTGCTCACCACAACTAGAGAAAGCCTGCGCTCAGCAGCGAAGACCCAATGCAGCCAAAAATAAATAAATTTATTTTTTAAAAAAAACAAAACAGCTTCTGGCTTGCTCTTGGGCCTTAGTAGAGACTGAACTCTTGACCACCAGGCATTACCAAGTCACCGTGCAACCTGAGTTACCCCTGATGAATTGGACATTGCCTGACTCATCAAGTCATAAGGCAACTTTGGGTTCTGCTGGCCCAGAGGTCTTAATTCCCCAAGAGAGAAATGCTTCCTCCAGAGAACTTAGCAGAAGTTCTATTAAACTCAAAACTGAGCCTGCCACACCAGGCTTCTGCCTACTTTGGGCTTCACATGCTAACGAACAATTGGGCTGCTTTGTGACTATTGATCCTAATTTGAAAGGGGAAATTGGGTTGTGATTACACAAAGAGGTAAGTAAGACTTTGGAGTGCAGTAGATCTCCTGGGGCTGCTCTTAATACTACCATATAAAGTGATAAAAGTTAATGGAAAACTACAACAATTTAGCGCAGGCTGGATTAGTAATAGTCCAGACTCTTCAGGAATGAAGGTTTGGGTCATTCCATCAGGCAAGGAATCAGGACTATCCAAGGTATTTGCAGAGGGCAAAGGAAATATGGAATGGGTAGTGGAAGAAGGAAGAAGGAATTTATAGATAACATTTATGGCCACATGACTAGTTGTAGAAATGAGGACTATAATAGTTATGAGTATTTCTTCCTTATTTTATTATAAATCTGTCAGGTATGTATCAACTAGTTCTCTTTTTTTCTCATCTCATTCTCCTACCATCTAAGATAAGATGTATTATAGATAACAAAGAGGGTTTTGACCCACTAGAAAAGGCTTGAACATCGCCTGAAAATAAAGTGACATATAGGAATGTGTATCCTCTTTTGGGAGATGGTTAGCATGCTTTTAATTTTTTGATGGACAGGAGTATGTTAATCAGATGCATGATTTTGCAGATTTTTTACTTTGGAAGTTAAATATGGTGTAAAACAGGTGTGACTGAATGTCATATTAACATGGGATGGAATGTTGTGGGTTTTTTAATTGTCCATTTAGCTAATCTGGAACTACATTTCCTAGAATCTCCTGTCTTGTTAAGTTGACTTTGGTATATTTGTAGTGTATTAACTTGACTAAGCTAAAATTAAATTTCCCACAATCCCCTTCCCTGTTTGGCTCGGGATCAGAGTTGGCCAAAAGAAAATTTGCACAACATTTGGGAGGTGAAACTGAAGCAGCAGGCATTACAATCTGAAGGTCATCATGGTCAGAGGTGAGGAGAGACAGAGAGATGCCAGAAAGTTCCAGGTTTCCCTTGCTCTTTTTTTTGCTGCACATCCTTGTTCTTGCTCTATGTCCAGCTCTTTTTCTTTATTGCTAGCTCTACTGACCAATAGCAACCCAGACCTATTGCCAGACCACTTGGCTGTGAATTCACAGAGCGTAGCTATGAAGAGACAACGGCCTTCCATGGTCTTCTATCCCAATTCCCTGTGTGATCCCGTTCCAGCAGCTGATGTGCCTCACTTCCAGACTTCCCTGAAAGCACTAACTAGTTCACCCAAACTAGAGATTAAGAAAGCCAATTAGTGATTTTTCCCTTGGTTTTTTTTTTTTTTTTTTTGCGTTACACGGGCCTCTCACCGCTGTGGCCTCTCCCGCCGTGGAGCACAGGCTCCGGACGCACAGGCTCAGTGGCCATGGCTCACGGGCCCAGCCGCTCTGCGGCATGCGGGATCTTCCCGGACCGGGGCACGAACCCACGTCCCCTGCATCGGCAGGCGGACTCCCAACCACTGCGCCACCAGGTAAGCCCTCCCTTGGTTTTTTAACACCCTCATTTGGACCATTACTTCCCCAGTCTCTCCTCCAATTATGTTAAGCAGTGGCTCTCAAACTTCAACAGGCATCTGGATTACCTAGAGGGTTTACTAAAACCAACTTTCTGAGTCTTACCCCCAGAGCTTCTAGGCCTGTGGTGGGGCCTAGATATTTGCATTTCTAACAAATCCCCAGGTAATGCTGATGCTTGATGCTGTTGGTCCAGGGAGCATACACTGGGAACCACTGGAGTAAAGCCTAATTCCTCATTCTGTAATATCCATTGTAGTTCTGCTTCCTTGATTTAACTCTGGCTAACATAGGGCCATAGACCATATAGGGGAAGAAAAATTAAAAGCTATAAACATGCAATTAGGAACTTGCCAGTGGGAGTGGGAGAAGAGGACTTCTGCCTTTCACTTCCTGCCAAGACAGAGTAATGGTGGCCAAATCTACTCCCTTTCCTAAAGCAGCCAACAATGGACAGTATATTAAGCAACAGTTTAAGACACTAGACACCTGGCAATGAAAGACAGTGAAACCTGAAAATGAGAAAGACAAGATGAGCCCTATGATTACGATCACCCAACTTACTGCCTTGAGAGAGTATTCCAGCCACGATGCAGGGAAGGGAACCCAAGTGGAGCCCAGCAAACTACCTGAGTTGAGGAAACAGAGCTGAGATTCTGAGAAGAGCAAGAGGATGGAGACCACAGGACAGAGTGCCAGAGAGGAGAGAGCTGCACAGAAAGAGAACTCCAGAGATGTGCAGAGGGTCCCCCTTGAGTATTTAGCTGAGTATTGATTTGCCCAAGCATGTGCAGAAACTACTTGAGACCATGGAAAGAACCACCCGAAAGGATTAGTGGGAACAGTGCCCAGAGCTCACACAGGGTTGGGAATACTGCCTGTGCCCACCAGGCAGACTGGAATACCTCATGATTCATGAGGCATTGGGTAGAGTACTCAGAAAGGTCTTGCCTCAGTAATGGGGAATAATTAGACTTAGAAAGAGTACTGATATGTTCCCACTTAACACACCTTAAAAAACATGACCCAGGGGCTTCCCTGGTGGCGCGGTGGTTGAGAGTCCTCCTGCCGATGCAGGGGACACGGGTTCATGCCCCGGTCCGGGAAGATCTCACATGCCGCGGAGTGGCTGGGCCCGTGAACCATGACCGCTGGGCCTGCACGTCCAGAGCCTGTGCTCTGCAATGGGAGAGGCCACAACAGTGAGAGACCCGTGTACTGCAAAACAAACAAACAAACAAACAAAACAAGACCCAAAAGGATCAAACTCTTTCCAAATAACTTAACTGCTTCCCAGAAAAGAAGTTCAATAATATTTATAAAAATATAAAAAATCCAGCACCCAAAGTAAAATTCATAATGTCTGGCAGCTGATTAATAACAAGAAAGCAGGCAAAGAAGCAGGGAAAATAGGACCCATAATATAGAGAATAATCAATAAGTCAGAACTGACCCAGATATTAGAATTAGCTAGTCAAGAACATTTTTTTAAAATCAAATTAAACTTCTAGAGATGAAAACTACAATTACTGGGATGAAAAACATACTGGAGGGGAATGATGGCAGATTTGAAAGATTAATGAACTTGAAGATATAGCAATAGAAACTATCCAAAATTCAAAAATATTTTAGAGAACAGAGTTTCGGTGAGCTATAGGACAATTTCAAGTGACCTAATATCTGTGTAGCAGGTGTCTCCAAAGGAGATGAGGAGGGAGGAATAGAAAAAATGTTTGAAGAAATAATGGTCCCCAAATCTTTAATTTGATTAAAACTATAAACCCACAGATTCAAGAAGCTTAATGAACTCTGAGGACAAGAAATATGAAGAAAACTACAGGGTATATCATAATCAAATTGCTCAAAACCGATGATAAAGAGAAAATCTTAAAAGCAACCAGAAAAAAAGACACATTATGTACAGGGGAACAAAGATAAAAATGATGTAGATTTCTTAGTAGAAAGAATTGTTGACAGAAGACAGTAGGGCAACACCTTGAAAGCACTGAAAGAAAAAAAAATGTCAATCTAGAATTCTATACCCATTAAAATACATTTCAAAAATAAAGGCTTAAGAAATTTTTATACATAAAAATCTGAAAGAATTCATCACCATCAGACCCACATTGTAGTAAATGTTAAAGGGAAAAGCCAAAATGAAATGATATCATGTGGAAATATGGATCTACACAAAGGAAATAAAAAGCACTGTAAAGGGTAACTACATGGGTAAACATATAAGATATTTTAATTAGTATTTTAATACTTTTAAAAGGTAATTGATAGTTAAACAAAGATAATAAAAATGTAGTGTGGGATTTATAACACATGTAAGAGGAAAATATATGCTAATGATAGCAGAAAGTCAGAAGAGAGGAAATGGAGGCATACTATTGTAAGATTCTTATTCAACACTTACAGTGGTATAATATCACTTGAAAGTAGACTGTGATCATTTTAATGATGCATGCTGTAAACACTAAAGCAGCCACTAAAATAACCAAAGAGTTATAGCTAATAAACCAAAAAAAGAAATAAAATGGAATCATAAATAAGACTCAGTTCATTCAAAAAAAGGCTGAAAAAATTTTAAATGTACAAAAGTACAGATGGAACAATAGAAAATATGTAGCAAAATGATCGATGTAAACCTAACATTTTCATTAATCACATTAAATGTGTTACTACTACACATCTATTAGAATGACTAATATTAATATCTAAAAGACAGTTGGAACTCTCTTACACTGCTTGTGGGAATGTATAGTTGTACAACTATTTAAGAAATTGCCAGTCTGTTTTCAAAAACAGTTAAACATACACCTACCATATGATCCAGCCATTTTACTCTTACATGTTTACACAAGGAAAACAAAAGTGTTTGTCCATATGAAGTCTTGTATATGAATGTTCACAACAGCTTTATTGGTAATAGCCAAAAAGTGGGAACAACCTAAATATTCATCAATGGGTAAATAGATAAACAAATTGTGATATACCCAAACAATGGAAAACTTTTCAGCAATAAAAATGAATTATTGATACACAAAACAACCTGAACAAATCTCAAAATAGCAGTGATGAGTAAAAGTAGCTAGACAAAAAGAGTACATACTGTATGATCCATGTAAAAAATAAAATTCTGAAGATACCACAATAAAGAAAATTACAGGCCAATATCACTGATGAACATAGATTCAAAAATTCTCCACGAAATATTAGCAAATCAAATTCAACAATACATTAAAAGGATCAAACACCATGATCAAGTGGGATTTATCCCAGGATGCAAGGATAGTTCAAAATCTGCAAATTGGGGGGAGGAATAAATTAGGAGTTTGAGATTAACATATACACACTATTATACATAAAATAGATAACCAACAAGGTCCTACTGTATAGCACAGGGAACTATACTCAATATTTTGTAATAATCTATAAGAGAAAAAAATCTGAAAAAGAATACACATACATATATATGTATAACTGAATCACTTCCCTGAACACCTGAAACTAATGCAACATTGTAAATCAACTATACTTCAATTAAAAAAACCCAAAATCTGCAAATCAGTCCATGTGATACACCACATTAAGAAACTGAAGAATAAAAATCATATGATCATCTCAATAGGGCAGAAAAAGCTTTTGACAAAATTCAACATCTATTTATGATAAAAAAAAACCCTCAACAACCAATCACAAGCACTGAAATTGAAACTGTGATTAAAAATCTTCCAACAAACAAAAGCCCAGGACCAGATGGCTTCACAGGCGAATTCTATCAAGCATTTAGAGAAGAGCTAACACCTATCCTTCTCAAACTCTTCCAAAATATAGCAGAGGGAGGAACACTCCCAAACTCATTCTAAGAGGCCACCATCACCCTGATACCAAAACCAGACAAGGATGTCACAAAGAAAGAAAACTACAGGCCAATATCACTGATGAACATAGATGAAAAAATCCTCAACAAAATACTAGCAACCAGAATCCAACAGCACATTAAAAGGATCAAGTGGGGTTTATTCCAGAAATGCAAGGATTCTTCAATATACGCAAATCAATCAACGTGATACACCATATTAACAAATTGAAGGAGAAAAACCATATGATCATCTCAATAGATGCAGAGAAAGCTTTCGACAAAATTCAACAACCATTTATGAAAAAACCCTGCAGAAAGTAGGCATAGAGGGAACTTTCCTCAACATAATAAAGGCCATATATGACAAACCCACAGCCAACATCGTCCTCAATGGTGAAAAACTGAAAGCATTTCCACTAAGATCAGGAACAAGACAAGGTTGCCCACTCTCACCACTCTTATTCAACATAGTTTTGGAAGTTTTAGCCACAGCAATCAAACCAAAAGACAACCCTCAGAATGGGAGAAAATATTTGCAACTGAAGCAACTGACAAAGGATTAATCTCCAAAATTTACAAGCAGCTCAATAACAAAAAAACAAACAACCCAATCCAAAAATGGGCAGAAGACCTAAATAGACATTTCTCCAAAGAAGATACACAGACTGCCAACAAACACATGAAAGAATGCTCAACATCATTAATCATTAGAGAAATGCAAATCAAAACTACAATGAGATATCATCTCACACCAGTCAGAACGGCCATCATCAAAAAATCTAGAAACAATAAATGCTGGAGAGGGTGTGGAGAAAAGGGAACACTCTTGCACTGCTGGTGGGAATGTGACTTGGTACAGCCGCTATGGAGAACAGTATGGAGGTTCCTTAAAAAACTAAAAATAGAACTACCATATGACCCAGCAATCCCACTACTGGGCATATACCCTGAGAAAACCATAATTCAAAAAGAGTCATGTACCAAAATGTTCACTGCAGCTCTATTTACAATAGCCAGGAGATGGAAACAACCTAAGTGTCCATCATCAGATGAATGGATAAAGAAGATGTGGCACATGTAAACAATGGAATATTACTCAGCTATAAAACGAAACGAGGGGCTTCCCTGGTGGCGCGGTGGTTGGGAGTCTGCCTGCCGATGCAGGGGACACGGGTTCGTGCCCTGGTCCGGGAGGATCCCACATGCCGTGGAGCGGCTGGGCCCGTGAGCCATGGCCGCTGGGCCTGAGCGTCCGGAGCCTGTGCTCCGCGGTGGGAGAGGCCACAGCAGTGAGAGGCCTGCATGCCGCAAAAAAAAAAAAAAAAAAAAAGAAACGAAATTGAGCTATTTGTAATGAGGTGGATGGACCTAGAGTCTGTCATACAGAGTGAAGTAAGCCAGAAAGAGAAAGACAAATACTGTATGCTAACACATATATATGGAATTTAAGAAAAAAAATGTCATGAAGAACCTAGGGGTAAGACAGGAATAAAGACACCGACCTACTAGAGAATGGACTTGAGGATATGGGGAGGGGGAAGTATAAGCTGTGACAAAGTGAGAGAGAGGCATGGACATATATACACTATCAAACGTAAAATAGCTAGCTAGTGGGAAGCAGCCGCATAGCACAGGGAGATCAGCTCAGTGCTTTGTGACCACCTAGAGGGGTGGGATTGGGAGGGTGGAAGGGAGGGAGATGCAAGAGGGAAGAGATATGGGAACATACGTATATGTATAACTGACTCACTTTGTTATAAAGCAGAAACTAACACACCATTGTAAAGCAATTATACTCCAATAAAGATGTAAAAAAAAAAAACCCTCAACAAAGTGGGTATAGAAGGAATACACCTCAACATGATAAATGCCACATATGACAAACCCACATCCAACATCATACTTAACGGTCATTTCCTCTAAAATCAGTAACAAGACAAAGATGCCCACTCTCGCCAATTTTATTCAACATGGTATTGGAAGTTATAGCCACAGCAATCACACAAGAAATAAAAGGAATCCAAGTTAGAAATGAAGAAGTAAAACTGTCACTGTTTGCAGGTGACAAGACATAGAAAATCCTCAAGATGCTGTCAAAGAACTATTAGAACAAAAATGAATTTGGTAAAGTTGCAGGATACAAAATTATACAGAAAGCTGTTGTATTTCTGTACACTAATAATGTATTATCAGAAAGAGAAATTAAGGGACTTCCCCCGTGGTCCAGTGGTTAAGAATTCTCCTTCCAATGCAGGGGTTGCAGGTTCAATCTCTAGTGGGGGAACTAGCTGCCCCACAGCATGTGGGATATTAAGTCCATGCACTGCAATGAGAAGCCCACATGTCACAACTAGAGAAGCCCATGCACCACAACTATAGAGCAGTCCTCGTGCCGCAACTAGAGAAGACTGCACACCACAATGAAGACCCAGTGCAGCCAAAAAAAAAAAAAAAAAAAAAAGAAAGAAAAAGAAAGAAAGGAAGAGAAATTAAGAAAACAGCCCCATTTATAGTTGCATCAAAAAGAATGAAGTACCTAGGAATAAATCTAACTCTGAAAACTATAAGATATTGATGAAAGAAAGTGAAGAGGATACAAACAGAGGGGAAAATATACTGTGCTCATGGATTGGAAGATGTAATACTGTTGAAATGATCATACTACCCAAGGAAATCTACAGATTCAATGCAATCCCTATCAAATTACCAAAGACATTTCTCACAGAACTAGAACAAATAATTCTAAAATTTGTATGGAAACACAAAAGATCCCAAATATCCAAATTAATCTTGACAAAGAAGAACAAAGCTAGAGGTATCATCTCTCTATTTCAAACTATACTACAAAGCTACAGTAATCAAAACAGTACGGTACTAGCACAAAAGCAGATCAATGGAACAGAATAGAGAGCCCAGAAATAAACCCACGATTATATGGTCAATTAATCTATGACAAAGGAGGTAAGAATATAGACTGGGGAAATAGCCTCTTTAATCAATGGTGTTGAGAAAACTGGACAGCTATATGCAAAAGAATCAAACTGGACTACTTTCTTAAGCCATATACAAAAATAAACTAAAAATGGATTAAAGACTTAAATGTAAGATCTGAAACCATAAAAATCCTAGAAGGAAACACAGGTAGTATGCTTTTTGATGTAGGTCTTAACATTTTTTTGGATGTCTCCTCAGGCAAGGGAAACAAAACCAAAAATAAACAAATGACACTACATCAAACTAGAGTTTTGCATAGCGAAGGAAACTATCAACAAAACAAAAAGGTCGCCTACTGAATGGGAGGAGATATTTGCAAATAATATACCTAATAAGGGGTTAATATCCAAATCATACAAAGAACTCAGACAACATCAAAAAACAAACAAACAACCTGATTAAAAAATGGGCATGGGGCTTCCCTGGTGGCGCAGTGGTTGAGAGTCCACCTGCCGATGCAGGGGACACGGGTTCATGCCCCGGTCCGGGAAGATCCCACATGCCACGGAGCAGCTGGGCCTGTGAGCCATGGCCGCTGAGCCTGCGCGTCCAGAGCCTGTGCTCCGCAACGGGAGAGACCACAACATGAGAGGCCCGCGTACCTCAAAAAAAAAAAAAATGGCATGGACTTCCCTGGTGGTCCAGTGGTAAAGAATCCACCTTACAATGCAAGGGGTGTGGGTTCGATCCCTGGTCAGGGAACTAAGATCCCACATGCTGCAGGGCAGCTAAGCCCACGCACCACAACTACTGAGCTTGCGTGCCTCAACTAGAGAACCTGCATGCCACAAACTAGAGCCCTTGCACTTTGGAGCCTGCACGCCACAACTAGAGAGAAAACCCACACACCACAACTAGAGAGAACCCCATGTGCCACCATGAAGAGCCCAAGCGCTGCAACAAAACATCCCTCACACCTCCATGAAGATCCCACGTGCCACAGCTAAGACCTGATGCAGCCAAAAATAAAAAATTATTTAAATTTTTTTAAATGAGCAGAGGACCTGAATAGACACTTTTCCAAAGAAGACACAGATGGCCAGAATAGACACACAAAAAGATGCTCAACACTAATGCTCATCACTAATCACCAGGAAAATGCAAATCAAAACCACAATAAGACACCACCTCACACCTGCCAGAATGGCTATCATCAAAAAGACAACGAATAACAGTTGTTGGCGAGGCTGTGGAGAAAAGGGAACTTTTGTGCACTGTTGGTGGGATTTTAAATTGGTGCAGCCTCTGTGGAAAACAGTATTGAAGTTTCCCCCCAAAATTTAAAACTAGAACTGCCACATGATCCAGCAATTTCACTTCTGGGTAATTTACCCAAAGAAAACAAAAACACTAATTCAAAACAATATATGCACACCAATGTTCATTGCAACATTATTTACAATAACCAAGACATGGAAGCAACTCAAGTGTCCATCAATAGATGAATGGATAAACATGTGGTGAATGGGATATTACTCAACCAGAAAAACATCTTGCCATTGTGACAACATGGATGGATCTAGAGGGTATTATGCTAACTGAAATAAATCAGACAGAGCAAGACAAATACTGTACGATCTCACTTATATGTGGAATCTAAAAAACAAAACAAAACAAAATGGAAACAGACTCATAGGTACAGAGAACAAACTGGTGGTTGCCAGAGGGGAAGGTGGTGAGGGTGAAATAGGTGAAGGGAAGTAAGTGATACAAATCTTCACTTATAAAATAAATAAGCCATGGGATGGAATATACAGCATAAGGAATATGGTCAATAATATTGTAATTACATTGTATGGGGACAGATGGTTACTAGACTTACAATGGTGATCATTTCCTAATGTATGCAAATGTCAGATAATCATGTAGTACACATGAGACTAACAATATTGTACATCAACTATATTTTAATTTTTAAAAAATAATAAAATAAACAATAAAATTCTGGAAAATGCACTCTTACAGGGACAAGAAGCAGGTCAGTGGTTGCCTATTGGGGAAGAGGTGGGGAGAAGGGGAAGGTTATAAAGTTACATGAGGAAACTTCTGGGAGTGATAGACGTATTCATTATCTTGATTGTGATGACGGTTTCACAGGTGTATACATGTTAAAATAGTAAATTAAGCACTCTAAATATGTGCAATTTATTGTAGGTCAGTTATACCTAAGTAAAGCTCTTAAGTAAAAATAGAGCATGCAGAGACAACCAGAAGGCCTTAAGGGAAGCTTTGAAGGAGTCATATGTAGTCATAGGGCACAGACAGTTGAAGACCAAGACCTGGGTCTAATGGTAAGGATTATAGAGCCACAGCACCAGTTGGAATGCACAGCCTACCAGGTCTCTCACATTACAGAAAACTGGTAGGGAGGGAGGAGCCCCTGAGATATGGGATGGGGCATTTGGGCATATATAAACCAGGCTAAAAACCTTGAACCTTCTCCACTCTTCTAAGTGTGGGCTGTACATAGTGACTTCTTTCCAAAGAGGACGGTATGGAAAGGGGAGAGGAAAAGAATCGCTTCTTTTGACCAGGTGATCCTGGTCAAGATCAACAGTAAAAAGCCATGATGACAGTATGTATCCTTGATATGATATAATGAGAACAGCACTTTACCTCTGTGGTCTTCCTCCCCCAAATCCACAACTCCAATATAACCATGAGAAGAACATCAGACACCCCAAATTGAGGGACATTCTAAAAATGTCTGGCCAATACTCCTCAAAACTATCAAGGGCCTCAAAAACAAGAAAAGTCTGAGAAACTGTCACAGCCGAGAGGAGCCTAAGGAGGTGTTACAACTAAATGCAATGTGGGCTCGTGGAACAAAGAAGGGCATAAGTGAACAACTGAGGAAATCTTTTAGTAACTAAAGGGTGGACTTTAGTTACGAATAATGTATCAATATTGGTTCATCAGTTGCAATCAATGTGCCATACAAATGTATTGGGTTGGCCAAAAAGTTCGATTGGGTTTTTCTGCAATGGAAAATCCCGAATGAACTTTTTGGCCAACACAATAAGCTATTAATTATAGGGGAAACTGGGTGTGGGGTACATGAAAACTCTCTGTACTACCTTTGCAACTTTTCTGTAAATCTAAAACTATTCTAGGGAATTCCCTGGCGGTCCAGTGGTTAGGACTCTACGCTTCCACTGTAGAGGGCCTGGGTTCGATCCCTGGTCTGGGAACTAAGATCCTGCATGCCGCGCAGCATAGGTAAAGAACTAACTAGACCTATTCTAAAGTGAAAAGTTTGTTTTGGGTTTCCCTGGTGGCGCAGTGGTTGAGAGTCCTCCTGTCGATGCAGGGGACACGGGTTCGTGCCCTGGTCCGGGAGGATCCCACATGCCGCGGAGCGGTGCCATGGCCGCTGAGCCTGCGCGTCCGGAGCCTGTGCTCCGCGACGGGAGAGGCCCGTGTACCGCAAAAAAAAAAAGGTTGTTTTATGGCCCGGCAGGATGGCTCCTGCAAAGAAGGGTGACAAGAAGAAGGGCCGGTCCGCCATCAACAAGGTGTTAACCAGAGAATACATTATCAACATTCACAAGCACGTCCACGGAGTGGGTTTCAAGAAGGATGCCCCTCCGGCACTCAAAGAGATCTGGAAGGAGATGGGAACTCCAGATGTACACACTGACGTCAGGCTCAAAGCTGTCTGGACCAAAGGAATAAGGAATGTCCCATACCTTATCTGTGTGCCGTTGTCGAGAAAATGTAATGAAGATTCAAACAAGCTCTATACATCGGTACCTATGTACCTGTCACCACTTTCAAAAATCTACAGTTAATGTGGATGAGAACTAACTGCTGATTGTCCAATAAAGTTATAGAACGGTAAAAACATTAGTTTCATTTATTGAAACTAATGTCTCTCTTGGAATTAGGTTGGGCTGGGGACATTTGCAGATTCTAATGTTGTAGGGTGAATAAAGTTTCTTAGTGTCTGAAGTAAACCTCTGAGGCTCCAAATTCCCCTCAATACATCACCTCCAACTTTCCCAACCCTGCTCAATCCCACCTACCAAGGAGTAAACTTTTCTCTACGTAAAGTCTGTAAGATGGCTGTATCTGCAATAGCTGATTGTCTCACAAGCTGTCTCTTCAGGCACCACCTTTCTTCACCTCCAGACCCAAGATGAGACCCTAAGGTAACCCATTCAGAGAGGAGCGGCCCTATATACATCAAAGAGTTACAAGATCTTGCTAATCTATATTAGCAAGAACCTAGGGGGATACACATGGGAGTGAATTGCCAACATGTAGGACTAGAAGGGATGGAATAGAAGGCTTGATGGAGTCAAACTCCACCACATGGGTGCGGTCACCTAATATTTTGGCTGAAACAAACTCGAGTAGTACTTATCGTTTGTTAGATTGCCTAATTAAAGCCTGGACTTATTGGTGACCTACAGCAGGGGTTCTTAAGAACTTTGAAGTGTGGTCCCTGGACTAACAGTATCAGCAACACCCTGGAAGTTCTTAGAACTGCAGATTCTCAAACCCCAACCCAGACCTCCTGAATCAGAAACTATGGGGGCAAGGGCCCAGCAATTTGTGTTTTATAAGCCCTTCAGTTGATTGTGAGAACCACCTGCCTACAGTTAATGAGGTTGAAATGCCAGGTCTTCCCCGGGCATAAGGTCATCAGTAAAGGAATCCTAAGGATCCAGGAAATGAATGAATTAGAATGGATCTGTTAGATGCAACCTGCTCAGCCTTCCCTACCTGTACCACCTGTGAAGGCTAAAAGACGCACCCTTCACTAAGGTATTAAGAAATGAATCGGTAAAAAAAAAAAAAAAAAAAAGAAAGAAATGAATTGGTGAGATGAGATGAGCATCCTTGAACTCCATCACAGCTGCTGGAGAAGACAGTGGGGGTGTTGGAATTGGGTTCCCTAAATTCAGTGGAAATAATGGAGACTGAGTGGCAAAGACAGGTGTTTAACCTTCAGAGACAGGTAAGTGCAGTTACCACAGTGAGCCACAGAGCCTAAAAAGTCATCCCGTGTTTTCAACCATGTGGATCTGTGGCCACAGCTAGATGATCACAGGGTCTCTACTAAGATACTGCAACCTTTAAAAGTGCTGCCTACATAGACTTATGGCCTCAGGGATTTCCTCATGACCCGTAATGGAGGACTGTGCCTGTGTCGTAAAGGTCAATTCCAATAGGCCTGGAATCAGCCTGAGGTGTTTAGTGTCCTTTGCATGGCACTGATCCTTGGTCAAACCATGGAACAATGACTGCAGACAAAAATATTTTGCCTGCCATTCCAGTAAACAATGAACATTGCCCACCCACAAGCCATCAGCCACTGTAGTTGCCCTGACCATGGGCCCTGGAGGGAATTCAGGGTGGAGAAAGATAGGATACTGGCCTGCTGGGCTGCACCCCACAGGCCTGCAAGCCTTGTAGTTGCCCAGCCTCGAGACCAAAGACAGAACCTGGAGACAATGACAGAGACATCAATGGTTGATGGGATGGGGGCTCTTACACGTCTGAAGCAAAAGGTCCTAGAGCAACACTCCACTGCGTAGTACGGCAGGCAGAGGATGGAAAGGAGGCTACTGTTTATAAGGGGAATGGACGTAATGTTGGCTCATCAGTTACCAGGGAAACCAGCACCTGGGGCAGGGGGCAAGCATGTAGATAGTTACTGATTAAGCCCTATGATTAAGAGGATTGGATAGTCACGTGAGTGAAGCAGGGCCTGGTTGAGCAGGGGATGTAGAGAGCAAGAGAACAGCCATCCTGAATGGCCTGACATGGCCTGTAGGGGTACACTCCACCCCTACACACCCTGGCTGACCCTTTCGGTCTTGGTTCCCCCTCTCTGATATTCCTGGGGTCAGGTATGTAGGGGGCACTGCAACCAGATACCACAAAGGCAGTACAGACACCAGCAGCTAAAGGGTGCAAAGAGGAAGCCAGGCACTTATTGGGTTAGTTTTTCATGGAAGTCCAAAAGCAGATGACAATGACATCTTGCTGTAGACCCAGCAACCAGACTCGTTTCTCAGCAAAGCCACTGTCACCCAGTCCATGTACAGATTCCCCCTGCTCAGATGAGGGACAAAATGTAAGATGTTTAACAGGCACAATACAGGGATGATCATGACCATTAAGCAAAATCCAAGTAGTAACAGCACGCTGAGATAACACCATCCCTGCCTGTGGTTTTCGTCCTGGCCTGCAGTACCACACCGCCTGTCCACCCTCAGTCCCCACGGCCAGTGCCAAGTGGAGAGGTGCTATAACAACAGACCCCAAGGTTACTGTAATGGTGCCTTTCTCCCGTAGGGGGCCCAGGTTAATTACCTTTGTAGCCTTAGGTGGGGCCAGGAAGAAGATAGGTAGGTATAAGTCTCTTTCTAATCCTAGTCCCCACAGGGCAGCAAGTCCAAACTACTGGGGACTTACCTGCCAGTTCCAGGGCCATTTTATAATGTACTCTCCTGGGGGTAGATCCTGTAGCAAGGACAAAAGGGAGTTATTGTCCTGATCCATGTTTGACAACAGCCCTTCGGTGGTCAGCAGCTGAACCTGGGTTGTGCTGACTAGTTGTCTCCAGGTTAACATAGAGTAAGCACTGGGATGTCCAGGTGTAGTCTGTAGGGCTTGAGTTAGCCTCTGGTCCACATGTTGAAAGTTTCCATCTCAGTTGTTGGCTAAGTAGTCCATTCGTCCTTTCAATTAGCCCGGCAGCAGTGGGGCTGTAGGGCAGGTGGAAAAGCCTGTGCTCCGCAATGGGAGAGGCCACAACAGTGAGAGGCCCGCGTACCGCGAAAAAAAAAAAAGATCTTCTACCTGTTGTGCTGCATTGTAGACGGCAACAGCTGTTGTTCCATCACACTGTATCATTGCTCCGCCCCCTTCCATAGCTGGGACCAGAAGCCCAAGGGTACTCTTATTATTTTGCCATTGCAACAGGCCCCAGCCAAACCCTTCTGGGTAACTGGCCATGTCCAACTTACAAACCCGTACCTGAGCTAATATCACTAAAGCCTGTGTCTGTAATTGTTTAGGAGTGGTGGGTTGGGAGTATGCTTGTATTTTGTAGATAATCCAGGTCCTTGCCAGCCATCCACATGCAGTCAGATGAATCACCAGTATGGAGCTGCTACTTTAAAACTAGACTCTGAGCTTAACAGGATATCATCAATATAATGGAAGAGAAAGACATCTCCCATGGTAGCCAGCTGCCACAGGGCACCATGTACTAGTGGATGGGATTGGTCCCGCAACTTTCCGTTCCCCATCCCTATTTCCTGACATCTCAGTGCTCAAGGGAGTTTCCTCGGCCTCCAGGCTGACTTGCAAATTGTTGGGCTCCACACTGCAGGCTTGCAAGCCCTGTAGTCACCCAGCTTGGAGACCGAAGAAAGAACCCAGAGACAGTGACAGAGACATCAATGGTTTATTGGATAGGGGATCTTACACGTTTGAAGCAGAAGTCCTGGAGTGACACCCTACTGTGTACAGCAGGCAGGCAGGCAGGCAGGCAGGCAGGCAGGCAGGCAGGCAGGCAGGCAGGCAGGCAGGCAGGCAGGCAGGCAGGCAGGCCATAGCTGTAATCCTCAACACTCGGGGGAGAAGGAGGCTACCATTTATAAGGGGAATTGACGTAATGTTGGCTCGTCAGTTACCAGGGAAACCAGCACCTGGGGCAGGGGGCAAGCATGTAGATACTTACTGATTAAGCCCTATAATTAATAGTATTGGATAGTCATGCGAGTGAAGCAGGGACTGTTCGAGCAGGAGACGTACAGAGAGCAAGAGAAAAGCCATACCTGAATGGCCTGACCACACATGACCTTAGATAGTTAAGATGCATAAGTAAGGAATAATTTCCACGAGCCCAGACTCTTGCATCTTCCCATATAGAGAAAAGCACTAAAATCATTAACCTGAGATGGCTGTTTTCTGTGATTAACAGTAATATTTTTATGTTCAACTACATGCTGTTATTGTCTTTTCAGCAAAAACGCCTATATCTCCCTCATCTCTTCGGAGCAGTTCCTCCAAGCTTTCTGAAAGGCTATAGCCTTCAATAAGGTCCCCGAATAAAACATATCTTGCAACTTTTAGGTTGTGCATTTTTCTTCCTTGACATGATTACTTGTGTTGCTTTATGACCATGGTTCTGATGAGTTTCAGGGAGGTTTGCGCTGTCAGCCTTGTTTATTGATTACAGTGAGATTCATGATTTGCACCTGGTCTCAATGAGCACCCTGGAAGAGTCTGCCTTGATGAGATGGTGGAATCATCTGCTGAGACACAGCATCCTCCAAGATTAGGATGCCATCCTGCAAGATACAGTATATGCCTTAAAGTTGTAGCCAATATATGGGGCCATTTCCCTGTAGGCAAGATGAGTGGGTCCAAGAACCAAGGGTGGAGGTGAGAATGGCCCCTTCCACTATTCTTTTTTTTGGCCTCACCGTGTGGCATGCGGGATCTTAGTTCCCCTACCAGGGGTCGAACCTGTGCCCCCTGCATTGGGAGCATGGAGTCTTAACCACTGGACCATCAGGGAATTCTCCCCCCTTTTTTTCCCTTTCACTATTATTCCTAATAACCCACTAGAAAAACGTTTGCTTCCTGTCTCCCCACAACCTTGCGATTGGTGAGCCTGGTACCCAGAGAAGAAAAGCCATTACCAGGGAACACAGTCATGATTCTGATGAATCAGAGACTGAAACCACCACATCTCATCTGGGGCTCCACATGCCACTGAACCAACAGGCAAAGAAAGGGGTCACAGTACTGGGTGGAGTGATTGATCCTGGCTACCGGGGTGAAATGGAGTGGCTGCTACTGAATCGGGGCGGGGAGGACAGTGTCTGGAATGAGGGGCACCACTGAAGCACCCCTTCATCCAATAGTCCTAGTCAATGGAAAACTGTGGCAACCCCCAAAATAAGGTAGCCAGGGACTCAGAATCTGCAAGAATGAAGATTTCGGTCATCACTTCAGGTAAAGAACCCTGTCCAGAAAGGTGCCAGCAGAGGTTAAGGAAAACAGAGAATGGAAGGTGTAAGAAGGCAGCTAAGATTACCTTGGCCTTGGGGTCAGCTATAGAGATGGGGATGTAGCAGGACATTTGATGAACCTCAATTGTTTCTTTTTCTTACCTTATCTGAAGAACACCAGTGATTTCAGCTAGAGCATGACTAGCTGGCATCATCCCATGATGATACAGTAGCTGGTGGGACTTTATGAGTCCCTTGTGTTGGAGAGACAAGCCTTTCCCATGAACAAAGGTCTAGAGTGGATGCTAAGGGCCAAAAGGGTGGACTGTGACATTTACTTTTTGTTTGCTCATCCAGAACCCCCTACCCACCCCCTGACATTGCCTCTGGCCCAGGAGGCTGAACTGTGTGGTCCACATCCTGTGTCTTGAGTGTCCTGGTGGAGCCCCACAGGAGATCAGAGAGAGAGAGAGAAAGGAGCTGAGGTCAGGTTATTTATTTCCTCTCTGTGAGCTGGCTGTGTTCCTCAACCAATGACCACGTCTTCTCTCCCCGTGGCCTTGAGGCACAACTCTCTCCCTGTGGATGCCAGCAGCTATTCCCCACAACCTCCCTTCCAGCCTCATGATGGCAATTCTTGGCTTCTGCTAAACTTGGGTTACTGCCCTATCCTTGTGGTTCCCCAACACCCATGTCTTTTTTTGTAAATAAACCCTCCTCAAATTATCCTATTTTGAATGTGCCATCTGTTTCCTGTTGGGAGACTGACTGGTGCAGTGGGTTTTATGCCAAAATTTCTCTGCTAACAGTTTCATGGTTGAACTTCAACTTGTGGTGTCCTGGCATCTTTTCCCATTAAACAGGAGCTGCTCTGAGCCCCCTAGGAATGTCTGCACCATGGCAGGCAAAAAGGTGAAATAAGGCAATGTAATCACCTAGAACAGTGATTGGTACAGGCTCAATAAATGCTAGAAGAATCCCTCTCCCCTCCCACTGCCCCATCACCCTTCCCATCACACCAGACTCCGCACTGCAAACAAGGCTAGTGGGGTTTGAAAAACTTTTGTGTTCCTGCCATCCAT
The DNA here is from genome assembly GCF_025265405.1 of Mesoplodon densirostris. Lineage (NCBI taxonomy): Eukaryota > Metazoa > Chordata > Mammalia > Artiodactyla > Ziphiidae > Mesoplodon > Mesoplodon densirostris. The sequence goes on along the minus strand of NC_082667.1, from coordinate 111,819,963 downwards.
ATTAGTGATTTGAGTAGAGAAGGGTTAAACTAGAGAAATTTTGCTCCAAATGACTATTTTATTGAAGTCCTGCTCAATTTTTAAATTTTAATACACCTACAAAAGGCAAGAAAGAAACATATCTCATTTAAGGTGTTTGGAAATAAACAAAACTGGACTCTAGGCAGGGCAAACCTAGTCGTGGTCAGCAGTGGTAGATTTCCTGCCAAGTCAATGACATGTTACCCCAGGGCCCCTCAACAGCTCTGTACCTAGCTTTGTATTCATAATTTGATTCTTTTTCTTAAAGAAGGACTCCAAATTGTTTAAACTTCAGGCCCCACAAAATCTGGGGACCCAGCCTGCTGGGAAGTTATTACATTTGGGCTCCTCTCTGGGACAGGTGGAATGCTCTTTGGGGCACCTTACAGGTCAGCTCACACCACTGGAAGTCACATGCGTTCTGGATGAATACAGACAAACCAGGGGCCTCGGGCAGATGTGAACTCTGCTGGGGACAGTGGCGCAGCTGCAGCTGTTGCCACCAAGAGCTCTCAGTCTCAGCTTCGCCCACAATCAAGACACATGAATGTGTGAGACCGTAGACACAAACCCTTCCCCAGCTTCTACGGGGTAGGTCGTGCAACCACAAGCACACACTTTCCAGAGCGTGGGCATTATTTGACTTTCAAGTGAGAACGAGTACCTCACCAAGGCCATTACCACCACTAACCACTGCTGCTTCACTTTACAGCATGGGAATTATCCTCTGCTATACAGAAGGTGAGTTCATTTGTATCAAAAGCCTAAACTTTTGTGAATTCTTTGACCCTCCAATTCCATGTCGAGGAATTTATTCTGAGGAAATAATACTACTGTTTATAATGATATCAGTACAAAGGCGTTCTCTCTAGCATTGTTTGTTATAAAAAAAAGAATGAATTTAAATGTTTATGCTTATTAAGTGTCTGGTGATACAGCATTGGTTGAATAAGTTATGGTACATCCATATAATAGAATGTGGCGAGGCTGTTAACATTACTTGGAAGTAGAATACATAATGACAAGGAAAGATAAACACATTGTGGTGGACAGACCCTAGGGTGGGCCTCATGATTCCTACCCCCTGATGTTCACACCCTGTGTAATCCGCTCCCCTTGAGTAGGTCCTGTGACTTGCTTGTAGCCAATAGAATGTGACAAAGGTGAAGGGATTTTGCAGATGTAACTAAGGTCCCAAATCAGTTGATTTTGAAGTAGTCCAAAGGGAAGTTATCGTGGATGGATGGGCCTGACCAAACCAGTTGAAAGCCTTTGAAAGAGGGTCTAGGTCATCTCAGGGTTGGAGACTTTCTCTCTAGTGCTGGTTTTGAAGCTTCCATGTTGTGAAAGGGCCATGTGGCAAGGACTACCAGGACTCTCGAGGAGCTGAGTGCCACCCGGCTGACAACCAGCAAAAAATGGGGAGCCTACAACCATAAGCCAACAACCTGAGGGAGCTTAGAAGGGAATGTTGCTCCAGTTGCGCCTCTGATGGGACCACAGCCCCAGCCAACACCTGAAACAGAGAACCCGGGTAAGCTGTGTCTAAACTTATGACTTACAGAAACTATGAGATAATGTGTGTTGTTTTAAGCCACGAACTTTGTGGTGCTTTATTACACAGCAGTAGAAAACTAACATACGTCACGTGTTGTTACATGAAAAAAAAAAAGCAGATTATAAAATAATGAGATCTTGATATCTGCTTAGAAAAAAGCCTGAAAGAACAAATAACAAAACATTGCCTCAAGATAGAAGTATTATTATAGCATATTTTCATTTTGTTTATTTAAATGTGTCTAAATTTCCTACAATGAACATGTAAGGAGTTATTTTTAAAGAGAAGAAGAATATCAGTAAATGAAATTAACATTTTTCATTACTTTTTAAAAATGGAATGATAGACAATGGAGTAAAAAAAAAATCTAGACTTCTGTTTCTGAAAATATCAAAAACACTCCCACAGGGCTTCCCTGGTGGCGCAGTGGTTGAAATTCCGCCTGCCGATGCAGGGGACACGGGTTTGTGCCCCGGTCCGGGAAGATCCCACATGCCGCGGAGCGGCTAGGCCCGTGAGCCATGGCCGCTGAGCCTGCGCGTCCGGAGCCTGTGCTCCGCAACGGGAGAGGCCACAACAGTGAGAGGCTCGCGTACCGCAAAAAGACAAAAACAAACAAAAAAAAAAACAAAACACTCCCACAACAATTGCCTAAAGCTTTGGATAAAATGTAACAAGGATTCTTTTTAGTTCCCACTGAGATAACTGACCTATAGCATTATATTAATTTCAGGTATACAACATAATGAATCAATATATGTATATATTGGGAAATGATCATCACAATAAGTCTAGTTAATGCTCATCACCACTCATAGTTACAATTTTTTTTCTTGTGATGAGAACTTTTTAAGATCTACACTCTTAGCAACTTTCAGATATACAGTATTATTAACTATAGTCACTGTGCTATACATTACATCCCCATGACTTATTTATTTTATAACTGGAAGTTTGTACTTTTTTTTTTTTTTTTTTGCGGTATGCGGGCCTCTCACTGTTGTGGCCTCTCCTGTTGCGGAGCACAGGCTCCGGACGTGCAGGCTCAGCAGCCACGGCTCATGGGCCCAGCCACTCCGCGGCATGTGGGATCTTCCCAGACCGGGGCACAAACCCGTGTCCCCTGCATCGGCAGGCGGACTCTCGACCACTGCGCCACCAGGGAAGCCCCCCGTTCGTACTTTCTTATCCCTTTCACTCATTCTGCCCATTGCCCCTCATCAGATCCCACAGGTTAAGGGCTCAGTCCCACAAGACTGCCCCCACCACACACACACACACACACACACACACACACACACACTTCAGAGGCAAGTGCTTCCAACCAACTGGCTATAGATATGAGGTTCCAGTGACCACCCCCCTTGGGTTTAATTAATTTGCTAAAGAACCTCTCAGTGTGTTCACCAACTGGAAGCTCTCCAAGCCCCCTACTACTGGGATTTTATGGAGGAATACTCATGTAGGAATAATCAACTATTAACTTCATTTCCAGCCCCTGTCTCCTTTCTGGAGGATGATGGTGGGGCTGAAAATTCCAAGCTTCTAATCATTGATTGGTCTTTCTGATGACCAACCCCCATCCAGGAGTCTCCAGGAACCCATTCAGAGGCATTTCAATAGAACAAAAGATGCTTCTAGTGCTTTTATCACTTAGGAAATTACAAAGGTTTTAGGAGCCATGTGCCAAAAACTGGGGGCAGAGATCAATATATAAATTTTCCATGATCTCACAGTGAGGTTTTTGTTTTTGTTTTTAGATTCCACATATAAATGCAAAGATCCTTTTAAATATATACCCGATCTCATGAGAAAGGAGGATTCACCAAGGGACAGAAACAAAATTATCATGCAGGGTAGTAATCAATACTACCCAAGGGCTGTGAAGTGGAAAGGTGGAGGTGAGTCCTCACCTAGATCCAGAATCCTCAGAGAGTTACAGCCTCAGTGAAAAGGTGATCTAGGGAAGCATATTTTCCCTAGCCCAGGAAAATTGCAAAGAAGTATGTCTTAGCTTGGGCTCTGGGTAGAAAATGAAATTCTCCCTTTTAGAATTTCTAAACACAGTTCTGTGCTTCATGTTTGGGACTTGAATTTATACTACCATCATGGTTATTTAAATGGGATCCAGCAGCAAGGGAATAACATAAAAAAAACTTTTCATAGTGTGTGATACTGTTGGGGTCCTTGAAAGAAGCAATCACAAAATAACTTTGGAATACCATGCTCTTAACCCAGATCACATGGGATTCCAAAGGATAAAGCCCTACTGAACATAAGTTTGCAATCCAAAGTTACAAAAAAATAAAGAAAGAAAAGGAGAAAGGGAGGAAAGAAAGAAAGAGAAAGAAAAGAAGAGGGAGGGAGGAAAAGAAAGAGAGAAAGAAAGGAAGGAAGAAAAGAAGGAGGGAGGGAGGAAAAGAGAGAAAGAAAGAGAAAGAAAGAAAGAAAGAAAGGAAGGAAGAAAAGGAGGGAGGAAGGAAGGAAGGAAGGAGGAAATAAGCCATCATTATGTGCAAGAGTTAGCAAACTTAACCTCAAAATTAGACTCCCAAGAACTTCAGATGTTATATGAAGACTCTAAAGATATTGTAGAATAGATATGATTAAAATGCCTGGATGCATGTAAGGCACTGAAAGCATAAGAAAAGAATAAAATACTATGAATAGACATGTGTGAAAAAGAACTAAATAGAACTTCTAAAAATGAAAAAATGGTAACTGAAATGTAAAGTTCAAAAAAAAAAGCTAAACAGCAGATTCAACACAAATGAAGAGAAAAATAGTGAACTGGGACACTGATCTAAGAAAATTACCCAGAGAAAGAAGAAATAGAAATTATGAAAAACAGGTTAAGTGACACAAAGAATAAGATGAGAAGATCCACCATTTGTCTAACAGGAATTTCAGAAGAGAGAATGGCTGAGGCACTATTGAGAGATAATTGTTGAGAATTTTTCAAAATTAATGAAAGATATGCCTCTTCGGGTTCAATAAGCACAGTAACACTTCTAAATTATGTTACTTTGTGTTTTATCCATCTTTGTAAATGGTCTTAAATCTTTTTTGGAACAAGATCAAATAGAAACAAAAAATTAAATGAATTAATTTTAAAATAAACTAAATGTAGGTATGAATGTAAAGTTTCACAGACATCTATGTCAGGCTGGGCTGGGACACATATCAGTTAGTACCATTTCATTTCAGTTGTAAATGACATAAAAATCCATTTAAAACTGTCTTAAGGAACAAGGAGCAATCATTGCTAAATCATTACTGAAAATATAATGAGCAGGGTTGCTTTTAGGTGGGGCATGATGCAGGTTTCAACCATGCATTCAGGATCTGCTTTTCCCGAAGCTCATCTCTGCTCTTCTGCATGCTAGCTTCATTCTCACGCTCTGTCCCTCACTTAAATGGGGGACATAGCCTCCCTGTGAGGATAGAGTCTCTCTTTTTTGTTCACTGTTTAGTCCCCAACACTTAGAATAGTATTTAGCACATAATAGGCACTCAAAAAATATTTGTAGGAGTAAAAAGGAGGAGAAGGCAGAAGTAGTATCAGCACAATTTCTGAGCAGGAAAAAGAAAAAGGAACCTATACCAGATATGTTTTAGAGAAACTGCAGAACAGTAAAGACAGATTATCTTAAAAGCCACCTGACAGATTACCTACAAAGGAAAACAATTCATAGCTGACTTTTCAACAGCAGCCACAGAAGAAAGAAGTCAGAGGCATTCTACATTCAAAGTGCTGACAAAAACTAACTCACCCTAGAGTTCAAACTCCCCTAAAATACCACTCAGGAGGGCTCTGGTTACCTACTGCTGCATAACAAACCTCTCCAAAATGTAGTGGCTTAAAGCAACCACCACTGTATATTTGCTCACAGTTCTGTAATTTGGCAGGGCTGAGTGGGGACGGCTCATTTACGTTCTGTGTGGTGTTGGCTGGGATGGCTCATCTGGCACTGGAGGAAACAAGGTAGCTTCACTCACACGTATGGTCCTCAGCGGAAGGGATGGGAATGGCAGGTGGCTGGTGGGCCTCTCTTGCCCTTGGTCATCTTTCATCCTCCAGGCACCCTATTCCTCTGTCCAGTGGAGCAATTGGACTTAGTTTCATGGTGGCTGGACCCAACTGGGTGAAAGTGGAATCAGTCAGGCTTCTTAAGACCTAAGGCTGGACCTGGCACAGGGTCACTTCCACATTCTACAGATCAAAGCAAGTCACGAGGCTAGCCCACATTTAAGGGAAGGGAAAATAAACTCCATCTCTATGGGAGGAGTGACATGTGCATCACATGGATGGACAGAACTGTTGGTGGCCACCTTTGCTGACAATGCAACACGACAAGTGAAAGTGAAATAAAGACCATTTCAGATGAAAACTGAAAAGAGTTCACCAAAACATCACTGGTGTTAGAGTTGCCAACACATCTATTTTAAGAGAAAGGAAATTGAACTCAGAAGGTGTGAGATGTGTGTGTGTGTGTGTGTGTGTGTGTGTATGTATCTGAATCACTTTGGTGTACACTTGAAACTAACACAACATTATAAATTAACTATACTTCTATTTTTTAAAAAAGCAATGAAGAGCAAACACACTGTAAACCTGTGGGTAAATGGATATAAGCACCAACTGGGGAAAACTGCAACAGTGATGGTGATGAATTGGAGGTGTAGAAACTAAGGCAGACCCGCGATGCTAGATGGAATTATGGAATGTGGAGGAGGTAATCAGAGTTAAAGTATTCCAAAGGCCCTGCCTCTGTCGGTGGATAATCACATTTCTGATTAATTTTAGAGTTGGTATACATGTGAAAAGAAGGGGAGAGAAGCCCTAAAGAATAGGAATGAAATCTATAATTTACAAGAAAACAAATGAAGGAAGGAAGGAATGAATACAAGTAGAAAAAATAATAAAAGAGGCTCGGACTTCCCTGGTGGTCCAGTGGTTAAGACTCCGTGCTTCCACTGCAGGGGGCACAGGTTCAATCCCTGGTCGGGGAACTGAGATCCCACATGTCACGCAGCGTGGCTAAATAAATAAGTAAGTAAGTAAATAAATAAATAAATAAAAGAGGCTCACTAAATTTGATAAATGTAGGAAACAAGGGAAATATAGGACACAAAAGAAAAAGTAAAAAGAAAAAACCATGAGGAAATTAAGGAGCACAGAATAAGATGGTAAAAATAAGTTCAAATAATGATAACACTTAAACTTGTAAGTTAAAAGATACAGATTCTCAGATTAGATCTATGTATTAACATGGTGGAATCTCAGAAACATACTAGCACCAAAAAAAAAAAAAAAGAAAGCATCAAATTGCCAAATGATACAGTACAAATATCCCCCATATACAGTACATAAGATTTTAAAACATTCAGAGCAGGACAGGGGTTCTTGAAACAATTAAACATAGAATTACCATATAATCCAGCTGCACCATATGATCCAGCAATTCCACTTTTGTGTACATCCCCAAAAGAACTGAAAGCACATACTTGAACGGATACTTACACACCCACATTCACTGCAGCATCATTCACAAAAGCCAAAAGGTGGAAAGAACCCAAATGTCCATCAACGGATGAATGAATAAGGGAAACATGGCATACATATGCAATGGAATATTATTCAGCCTTTAAAAGGAAAGAAATTCTGACAATAACATTGAGGAAATATGTTGTTAAATCAATTCCTCTACAACATAGAGGAAACTTGAAGATACTATGCTAAGTGAGATAAACCAGACACAAAAGGACAAATATTCTATGACTCTATTTACACAAAGAACCATAAATTCAGAGAGATAGAAAGTACAATGGTTTCCAGGAGTTGTGGGGTAGGATGGCCTAGGGAAGTTATTGACTAATGAGCACAGAGTTTCAGTTTTGGAAGATTAAAAGTTTCTAGAGATTGGCAGTGGTGATGGTTACGCAGCAAAGTGAATGTACTCAGTGCCCCTGAACAGTACAATAAAAAATGGTGAAAACGTAAAATGGGAAATTTTATGTTATGTGTTTTACCACAATAAAAAATAGCATGCAAAGCAATACTACACGTAGTTTGTAGATATATACAGCAAAAGTATGAAGGCGCGCATGAGAGTGGGAAACTGCAAATTCAGGAGAGCAGCTACGCCTCTGAGGGTCAGGAATACAAGAGGGACCTGTTATGTTTCAGTACTAAAAACAAAATCTGAAGAAAACAGGATGAAGTCAGGTCGTAGGCTTATGTATGTTTCTTACCATTACACTCTAAGCTTTTCAATATGCTTTGAGTTTCCCGTAATCTGAAGGACAAGGTACCAGGAACGCCTGCTAAGGAGGAGTCGCGACGCAGCCCCATCCCCTCTTCGGAGACTCAACCCTAAGAACAGGCTCCGCCCTCCTCGTGTCCAGAGCAGCCTCCACTGATCTGCCAAGTGTGGAGCAGAACCTGGAGCTTCTTTTTTTTAATTGAAGTATAGTTGATTTACAATGCTGTGCCAATCTCTGCTGTGTTGCAAAGTGACTCATAGACATATATACATTCTTTTTTAAATATTCTTTTCCATTATGGTTTATCCCAGGAGATTGGATATAGTTCCCTGTGCTGTACAGTAGGACCTTGTCGTTTACCCATGCTAAATGTAATAGCTTGCATCTACCAACCCCAAATTCCCAGTTCATCCCTCTCCCTCCCTCCCTCCCCCTTGGTAACCACAGGTCCGATCTCTATGTCTGTGAGTCTGTTTCTGTTTTGTAGATAGTTTCCTTTGTTCCATATTTTAGATTCCACATATAAGTCATATCATCTGGTATTTGTCTTTCTCTTTCTGACTTACTTCACTTAGTATGATAATCTCTAGTTGCATGCATGTTGCTGCAAATGGCATTATTTTGTTCTTTTTTATGGCTGAGTAGTATTCCATTATATATATGTACCACATCTTCTTTATCCATTCATCTGTCAATGAACATTTAGGTTGTTTCCTTGTTTTGGCTACTGTGAATAGTGCTGCTATGAATATAGGAGTGCATGTATCTTTTTGAATTATAGTTTTGTCTGGGTATATGCCCAGGAGTGGGATTGCTGGATCATATGGTAATTCTATTTCTAGTTTTCTGAGGAACCTCCATACTGTCTTCCATAGTGGTTGCACCCACTTACATTGCCACCAACAGTGCAGGAGGGTTCCCCTTTCTCCACACCCTCTCCAGCATTTGTTATTTGTAGACTTTTTGATGATGGCCATTCTGACCGGTGTGAGGTAGTACCTCACTGTAGTTTTGATTTGCATTTCTCTAATGATTAGGGATGTTGAGCATCTTTTCATGTGCCTACTGGCCATCTGTATGTCTTCTTTGGTAGAGCCTGGAACCTTCAACGTCAGAAGATCCTTCCAGGCCCATCCTCTCCAGGCTGACCAAACCACGTCCTTCTTGCAGAAAACCCCAGGAGTGGAGGGGTAGAGAGATGGTCTGAGGAATGGAGCTATGAACAAGCCATGCACCTGGACTGTGGGTGTTGCGGGCAGCCTTCTGTAGGGAATCTGGAAGCTTTCCAGTCCCGGGTCTCCACTGCCCCGTGCTGAGCTGCAGGCCACTGTGGGTGGCTGGCTCTGAGCAGCCTGTCTTGCCTTGCTTCATTCCACCCAGACTGTGGCGAGGCCCCCAGGACGGTCCTCTTCTGTTGCCTGGAGGCTGGTCTTTGCTTGTCGGACCACCAGTTATTCTTGGAATAACACTCAGCTGGGCGTCTGCTACCCTCCCTCCGGCTGCAGATTTGTGTCATACAAGACACAAATCTCAGAGCAGGAGGGTCTGGAAGGACAGCCTCGTGGTGAGTGGCTGACAAGGAGGTCCTCCCAGGGAGGCCTGACGGTACCTTAACCGAGCCCTCGGGGACGCTGTCATCCAAGTGGCGTGAGGCGGGGGGAACCATCCTGCTCCAGCCCCTCAGCTGCTGGAATGGACTCAACTAGGGCGTCTCTACCCACTAACAAAGCAGCCGCTGCCCTTAGCTGACTCTCTGTGTACCTGAAACATGCCACGTCTCATTCTTACAAGCCTCCAGGAGAGATAATAGCCCCAACTTCACAAGTGAGGACGCTGAGGCTCAAAGAGATCACCTGACTTTCCTGTACTCGTGGAGACCGTGTATGACTGAGACTGCCCCCAGAGGCAGGCGGGGCCCCGCGGTCCTGGGAGCTGAGCGGGGCTGCAGGTCACAGGCTCGGTGCTTGGGCCCGAGTCCCAAGTCCCCACACGAATGAGCAGTACTGACTGAGGAAGGTATGTGGGCCGTGACAGACAGTGGCAGGCGACTCAGTGCAGCATGTTAGAGGAAAGCTTGCTCCTTGCCTGCCCTTTCATTTGTTTTTTTAACTTCTCACCACAATAGAAACTGCTGATCTGCAGGTGTGCAGCTATTCTAAGAGAATGAATGGCTCATGTTAGATTCCACGGACGGCACGGGGCCTGCCCCCCACTGCCCTGCCCCTCGCAGGCAGCATCATGCTCTGGCTCTTCAGGCTGCTGCGGCCGTCTGGCCTCCCCTCCTGTCCAAATGAGCCAAACCAAGCAGGCTGATGGACTCCGAAAGTTTCAAATGAGTTTATAATGAACTAGGGTGCAACACAGGAACGTCCATAAAATATGTATGACAGTTGAACAGATCCATTGTAGAGCAAACACCTTGTAATGGATCATGAAATAGAACATCACTAGCATGCCAGGAGCTGCAAATGTCACTTTCCATCTACAATCACACACCATCCTGGCTTCACTGCCCGTGAGGATGCCAGGAGCTGTTGACACAAGCGCTGATGAGGACTCTGGGGCTCTGGACTTGGTTTCCAAAGCTGTGAGGAAGGTGGGCCAGGCACCCGATCCAGATAGATGGGTCGATCTGCCTCTCACACCCAGAGCCGGACTGAGGTTAGGCCAGGTGGGCAGGATCACTGCAACATTTCTGGGACATTAGGACACTGTGCTGGGAATGAAGGAAAAGATACTGACCAGAAGGCCTCAGAAGAAGGACCTGCCAGAGACTCCATTCAGCCAAAAGGGACAGAAATCTGAACACCAGTGGCTTAAACAACTAAGGGGTTTGTTTTTCTCATATCAGGGGAGCCCAGGGCTGTGTGACTCACGGTACCATCGAGGCGCCAGTCTCTCTCTCTTTCTGCTCTGCCACCGTAAGCCTGTGGTTTTCAGCCTTGGGTTCATTGCTTTGTGGTTGCAAGGTGGCTTCTGCAGATCCAAGCACTTCATCTGTGCTCAAGGCAAGAAGGAGGGGGAAGGGCAAAGGGCCAAGAGCAAAGCCGGCTGAGTCTTCCCCCTCCGAAGGAGTTTTCCCAGGAGTCTCTTCCAGTGGCTTTCACTTATAGGTGTCAGAACTGGGTCCCCAGCTAACCCTGACTGCAGGGGAGCCTGGGAAATCAACCTTTTAAAAAAGCTGGTCACATTGCTACCCTGAGAATAGACATTGAGAAGGAAACCAGTAGTTCTTCCTCAAAAAAGTACTTTGGGTCAAGGCAAGGAGACCCCTCCTCCTCCCACTCAGCCCCATCCCCGCCAGCTACCTTCTAAGGATGCGGGGGTCCAGCAGGTCTTTTACTGAGTGAGGGTGTAAGTGCGGGCCAGGGCTGACTTACTGAGGACTAAGAGAAGGCTGGGCTCCCTCTCGGGGTCCCCCTCTCAGTCCTTCCCCCACACAGCTGATTTCACAGCTTCACCACGAAACCAAAGCTGAATAAATATTTTAAAGTATTATTGAATATTTTTCCCACCAGTGACACATCTGCTTGTAAATGTGCTAAGAAAGACTAGGCAGACAAACTAAGTGGTGAGACTTGGGTGAGAATATCTAAGAAAGTCGGGGCACAGACACCCTGAGGCAGGGGGAGCTGTGTCCTTGTCGGCTGAGGCCCAATCCAGATCCAGAAAAAGAACGAACAGAGCATTATATTTATCAACCATCCATAGTTAGCCTGTAGATTTTTTCCAAGCATGACAATATTATTTTTCCTTTTTGATTTGTAAGAGATCTTTACATATTAAGGATCTCAATATGTACAGAGTATCTCACTGTAAAGGGCACCACGTGACTAGGAGTCAGCACCCAGGCTGAGGGTTCATTCAAGGGTGGGGCACTGGACACTGTGGGGAGAAGGGGGCCTTGCAGTGGGGTCAGGTCTCCTCCTCCCCACTCCCCACTCATACACAGGCATCACTCCAAGATGTACATTCAGAATTTGGGACATTGAGACACTTAAAAATTGGGATACTTCACGTAAAAATATGGATCTCTGCCTACGTTGAAAAGTTGGAAGATCTAGCAAACAAGGACCCCACATTCCCTTACATCAGCCAGCTTCTGCAGCAGAGACCCCAGTTACACAAGAATGTGCTTCCCGGTCACCCCAGATCTCACCAAGCATCTTCCCCCTTGCATGGTTAGTTTCCTTATTCTCAACTACGTCCCACAATTGCGTCCTGGAATTTGAGTTTGCAACCCCTAACAGCCAGCAAATCCTTCAGTTGATATACAGATTACCTGGAATGGCAGGGGGAGCTGCCCAGGAGCCCACGGCCTCTAATGGCTTCAATCAGGGGCTCCTGGGACCCAGTTCTGATTGAAATCCTCTCTCATGGAGATTTACAAACATTGCTAACGCCATTAATTACAGGGCCTGGGTGGGAGAAAGGGTGTGTGACTTGAGTTGAGGTCACCTGGGAGCCTGTGAATTTTGCTGATCCTGGGCTGTGGCCCTGGAACTCCTGGCCGGGCAGGGAGATGCCCAGTCTCCTGGGTGTGGTGGGAACCCATGTCCTCACGGGGAGAGGAAGCCACCACGGTGGGTGAGGTGAGAACAAGAGGTTGGGCATCCTGCCTGGGCAGAGGTGGCTACAGATAGCTGCCGCAGGCTGGTGCCTGGCCCAGATGCATCCTCTACGCCCTTTCTGCAAAAATTGCTGTCATGTGCAGAAATGTGCGAAGTCTGAGAGCGGGTGCTCAGAAGTCCCCCTACCATGGGTGTGCAGGCAGCCCTCGAGTCTCAGCCCAAGCCCCAGCCATGTACATCTTTCAGGCAACTGAGGATTTTAAAAAAGAGGTGTTTTTGATCTACAGGTGGCTGTGGTTTGAGCAGGGTGGCGGGAGGGGACTTGAGGTGCTCTTGTCTTGCTCCAGGCCTGGCCAGGGAGCCGGGCCTGCCTGGGAGGAAGGGACAGTGCTGTGGTGCGCAGGCTGGTGGCCAAGCTGCAAAGGAGCAAGTGCCACAGGGTCTGCCCTCCCGCTGCTGGCCCCTCCTCTCCAGCTGCCGGGACAGAGCTCCCCACATCTCCCCTCATAGCAGCCCCCATCCCCAACCTCAGTGGTGTTCTGCCTGTTCCCTTTGCCCTCTGGGGTGTCTCCTGCCCCAGGGATGGCCCAAAACAGGGCCTGGACCAGTAGGAGAGGCAGGTGCACGACGGGGCACCCTGGCCAATATGACACAGCCCCCGGAGCACAGATTGGCACCCCTATCCTGGGAACACAGGCCCCCATGCCCTCAGGATCACCATCTGAGAGGTGGGGCTACATCACTGGCGCTCTTGGCAAGAGGACAAGAGGGGGCCTGGCACTGAGAGGCCCTAGGCCCGCCGTGACCGAGCAGGAGGCCAAGCCACGCTGGCTCAGCTGCCCTGGGGCCCACAGCGCTGGACCACCCAGGGCTATCAGATCGCTAACTGAGAGGTGGGACTAAGTCACCCACCCTCCTGCCTAGGGGAGTCCTGACACTCTTCATCAGAGCAAACACACAAGAGATTGAGAGGCTGGCCGGGCACGCCCTCACCTGGGTCCCCTGTAAAGGATGTAATATCAATTCAGGACGTAGCTCTTTCCCCCGGAGCTCACAGAGGTGCTCCTGTTCTTAGTCCAAAAGTCCAACGCCAAGGCTAGGGTCTCAGTGTTGTCCCCGGGGTGGAGCCAAGCACCACCTCCCCCCAGGCACCCTTCCCGAGCCCCGTCCTGGGAGGTCTCAGGAACGGGGAGGGGTGCCCACTGTAGGAAGGTGGCTCTGCAGCATGCCCTTCAGCATCTGGGGCATCTCAGAGAGAAACAGACCCTCCATCAGCCAGTAGGAGTCCCTGGGGGGAGGACAGCTCAGGCATCACACCACCCCACTCAGGACGCCCCGCGGGCCCCGGGCTCCCCCCGCGCACGCCCCGCTCCCTGCCCCGAAGCCCCCGGCCGCTCCCCAGTAGTAGAACTCAACAAAGTGCCCACCGGGCACAATGAAGGGGTGTCCTGAGTAGATCAGAGAGAACTGCTCAGGGTGGCTGAGGACCTCTGGCCTCACCTGGAGTCAGGGGAGAGGGCACAGGGAGCCTAGGACCCATGTGGAGTGGGGGCTGGAGGAGGCTGGGAAGCTGGAGGCCCTGGCAGCCGCAGGCTTTGGAGCCTGGCAGCCCGGGCTTGGGTTCTGGCTCTGGGGCTGCTCAGCCGTGTGGCCTTGGTCAAGGCCGGGCCATGGGGAGTCTGGTCTGCTGGTCCCCACATGTTGGCCTCTGGCATCCCAGCAAGAGCACGACGGTGTGCAGGAGCCTGGACCGCTCAGCCCAGTGCCTAGCTGGGGGGGACCATTTCCTCCATCTCCCAGTGCCCCCCGAAACTCGGCTG